>NC_066587.1:7927069-8272008 GCF_905475345.1 Vespula vulgaris
GAGAGAGAGAGAGAGAGAGAGAGAGAGAGAAAGTGTGTGTATGTGTGTGAATTGATAAAATATCATGATTTTCTAATAGATAAGTTATAATTTTTCAATCTTTCTGAAGTTACTTAACTTTCGAGTAATGTTGTCCATGCAAACGTTGACATAATAATAACATGTTTTTATCGGATTAGCAATAAAGTTGTTTTGTAGTCACTTTAGGAAATTGAGAAGCACATCTGTCGTGTATCTCATAGGAAGATAATCGATTCTGTTAGACGACAGAACAATCACGTAAGATCTACGTCCGTCAACGGAACCGTCGTCTCACAGACGATCGCCCATTTCCAAAGCCGCGTTGCCGACACAGAGAGCTTTACGCCGAATTGCGTTCGTGCAAAGGGCAATGCTTTAATCCCTTGCAGTTTGTGAACGATCAAACGCATACAGAACCGATTAAAGAGAAAGAGGATATATATATATATATATAAATGTATGTGTGTATGTATATGTCTAGAAAGAGAAAGAGAGAGAGAGAGAGAGATAGAGATAGACGAAATAGAATGGAAGCAATAAGGAGTTTGATAATACTCACCTACGCGTTTTAGCAAGCTTTGTGATGAAAAAGAAAGTCCGTGAAGGGTGAGAGCTTGCGAGGAGATAAACGTGGAACGCAGAAGAAGAAGAAGAAGAAGAAGAAGAAGACGATGACGACGACGACGACGACGATGAGGACGACGACGATGATAGGCGCGTCTCCACCCTGACCTTAATCCTTTTCTCGTTTCACCCCACTCCCTTTCTTGAAGACCCGTATTCCAACACTGTTCAAAGTCACTCTCACGCGCGCACACAGCATACACCTAAACGATAATATGTATCTAGTGGACGAGAAGGGATAAGATGTGTCATCATATGGATCGATGTACTAGGAGGACTCATTACCGTTTTTCGATCTTAGCAACGATCGTAATATCTCTCTCTCTCTCTCTCTCTCTCTCTCTCTCTCTCTCTCTCTCTCTCTCTCTCTATCTATCTATCTTTCTCTCGAATATAAGCGAAGCGAAATAATCCAGTCGAAAGGATATGTAAATGCAATGATACTCGCGATACCGTTGAGTGGATGTAGATCGACTTGGTAGTAAAGCTAGTGATAGTAGTCGATCGGAAGGATTCGAGAAAGGTCAAAGGTCGTTCTAGTCTTTTCTCTTCTTTCTCTTACTCTTTTCAGTTCGTACCTTCGAAACTCTGAGATCGTATCTTTTGGAGAAATCGACTATCCCTGATCGCGTTTCCCTCTCGATTGGTCCATAGAAGAGAAGACCGTATCATTCGTAGATCTGATCTTCATCCTCTCGTTAAACGCCAAAAAGAGAGACATTATACGTCGATTTACTTTCTCTCGACGATCTATCTATCGTCCAATCGTTTGATCTCTCTCTCTCTCTTTCAAAGTTTACTCTGCTCCGTTGGAAGCGCTGATAATATTGTCTCACGTTTTCTCCCCCTCTCTCTCTCTCTCTTTCTCTCTCGCAACAACAGCTAGGATAGCAGACTGGATTCGTTCTCTCGAAAATATTTCTTTTTTTTTCGTTCTCGTTTTCTCTACGTTTCGAGCTTCGTCATTCGTCCGACGAAAATTGCGGATTAGAAAACACACGACTCGTTGAAAATATCAGAAAAAAGAGACCTTCATTCTATTTTTGTTTATATTTTTTAAAGGAAAAAGAAAACGATGTTAGAGGTCTTCGATACGCAATGATTCCTTCTCTCTCCCTCCCTCTCTCTCTCTCTCTCTCTCTCTCTCTCTCTCTCTCTCTCCCTATCTCTATCTCTATCTCGTCCTCTTTTTTTTATCGTCTGGTGGACGTTCTTCTCGTAAGCACCAGCGAACATTTTCGAGTGGGCTATTAATCGCTTGCTAGACGCTTAATTGAATTTCTTTGGTCGTCAGACGACGCTCTGGAGGTAGAGAGATAATCTCCCTTGATTCTTTCTCTCGTCTCACAATCGTCCGCAAGTTGCGCAAGAAAGAATGTGTAAACTACAAAGTAACTACGTAGTTTCACGGATCATTCACGGATTATTTTGTTAGTAACCACGTCCATTCATCTTTTCACTTTCTCTCTGTTTACAATTAAATGTTTGGAATATTTTGAATGGGGTAATAGCGAAACAAATTTATATTGTATAATTATTACTTCACGATAATAATGTATTAAAGTTGTATACAGTCTTTAATCGATACAATTAAAAATGAAATTAATAAAATCGTAAATCGAAATTAAATAAATCGCAATCGAAGGTTTTTATCAGACATATAATGTATGTATACCGATATTAACGCTGCTGGTTTTTTTCCTTTCTTCGTGATAAAAAAAAAAAGAAAGATAAAATGAACAAGATAAAAGAAACAAGAAAAAAGAGAACAAAAGAACGATAGAATGAATAAAACGGAAAACGCGGAAAGTTCGGTGGAGCAGAACATTAATTCCAAAGCCCCGGAGAAACACGCGAGCAAGAAAGAAAGAAAAAGAAAGAAAGAGAAAGAGAAAGAGAGAGAGAGAGAGAGAGAGAGAGAGAGAGAGAGAGAGAGAGAGAGAGAGAGAGAGTTTTTCTCCTCGACGTGTAAGCGCGATCGTAGCGGCAGGTGTTACTACGAAGAGAATTTTCGGCAGAGTAAACGAGTACCGTCTACGTACACTATTAATTGCCGCCAGCTGCTAATTGGAGTTGGTACGTTCTCCGTTTTGGCTGGACAGAGAAACAAAGAGAAAACGAAGAAAAGTGTTTGTATGTGTGTATGTGCGTGAGCGCGCGTGGATATGTATGCGTATGTATGTATGAGAAAGAGAGAGACTAGATTTTCGTATTCGTAGAAGCGGAAGTTGACCGATAGAATGAGGATGCGTCGTAACGGAAACTGGTCAGCTTGTGTCCTGTGGCACAAAATGACGCACGAGAAGGATCGGAGAGAAAGGATGAGGAGGATGAGGAAGAGGAAGAGGAGCAGAGAGACAGAGAGAGAAAGAGAGAGAGAGAGAGAGAGAGAGAGAGGGAGAGGAACGGAGCACTTCGTTATCGGATTGTTCGTGGCAAACGCCGTGTTTACACCGAGCTCGCGGATTACGTTTGCTCGTGCTATCGGATTCTAGTATATGTATATGCGTGTCTCTGTCTCTCTCTCTCTCTGTCTCTTTCTATCTCTCTCACTCTTTCGATATGCTGGATCGAAACGCAGGAAACTCGTTAATGCCTTTTTACGCGAGAATCGTGCGAACTGCGCGATTGCGCTTGTAGCCGCCACGGAACAGTGATACTCGACATCCCATAATGTTGTATCCTGTTCTATGTACATGACAGGGAGATAGATAGAGAGAAAGGGGAAGCTAGAAACGACGGTCGATGCAAGTTTCACTCTTTTCCGATGGTCTTTGATTTTTTTCGATTTTTTTTTTCGATTTTTTCCGATCTTTTTCTTTCTTTTTTTTTTTGCATGATACGACGACCAACCGCGCATGTTACGGACATGAATTTCGTTGCAGTTTGTTCGTTGCCTATCGGATTTTTATCTCTCTTTTTCTCTTTATCTTGCGTGGAGGAGAGAGACGAGAGAGTAACTCGTTGTTAAGAGCGTTGAGGGATCAAATGTGGAGGATATAGATTGAACTGATCGAGATTGTAAAATCATCGAAATATAGACAGAAATAAAGGGAGAGAGAAAGAGAGAAAGAGAGAGAGAGAGAGAGAAAAGAGAAAATGATGGTCGTTTGTCGTCGTTTTACGACTTCATTAAGGCGTCGTTACGAGCTGGATACTAGCCGGTCGAACAAAGTGAGTACTTATGTAGCCCTTTCACGATAAACCACGTCGATTTATGAACGCCGACGGAACATTAATGGCCCTTACTAAATAATTTTTCGTCTCACGGAGAAAGATAGTTGCCGAGGAGCAAGAGGTAGAAGAAAGACGGAGAGAAACTTCGTTCCGGACGAGCGGCCGAGCGTGAGAAGATGACGTCGTAACCAGCTCGGCACGTTGTATTCGTTCGGTCCTGATGGAAATTTAATTCTCGATACCGCGATCTTTCAAGTCGAACGACGGACTTCCCGGCCATTTCGAACGCGAGAGTCGCGACGATAACGACGAAACGAGCACCCTGCTCATGTTCGAGCAGGATCGATCGTGAAACATCTCTAGCTTCGTCTCGCGATTTAATTTCCTATCGCTTTGGAAAATGTTCTCGACGTACGTGCTTGTTAGAAAATAATATGTGTGTGTGTGTATGCGCGCGCGCGCGATTTTATGTATATACAGTAATAGATACAATATATTTAAAAAAATAATTATTTATTTTTATCCGTCTTTGAAATGTAATTATACGAATATGACGTTTAATTTAAATGTTGTTTTTTTTACACCGATGTCCGACAGCAATGGCGTCGATTTTTTTATACGAAACACTTTTTTCTTTTCTTAAAATTGGTAAATAAAAAGTTAGTCCGTGTAGTCCAGTTTTTTCGCATGCGTTTGTGCATGTGTGTATTTGTGTGTGTATGTATGTATTTGTGTGTGTGCGAGTGAGTATAAAAGAGAAACGAGACGAATACGCCTGGGAAATCCGTTCTGTTCAAAAACTGCCGCGAAAATTTGGCCCGTCAAGCTGACTGCTCGGATTCAACGAATCTGTCGGGACGATTAAGAGACAGAAACAGAAAGAGGGAGAAAGAGAGAGAGAGAGAGAGAGAAGGATAGGAGGAATATGTACCTACAACGAAAACGAATATCGATCCTTGAAACATTTATCGTATTTTTGCATCTAAGCGCAAATAAATTCTGCTGAGTGGTAAAAAGCAGGAGTGCTGACAGGAGAAAAGATTGTATAGAAGTACAAGTTGTCTTTCTCGATTTTACCGAAAATGTTTCTGTTGTTTTCCAGAGAATTTATCGTTTTTGCATAGTCCAAATCTATTTCTACGCTTTTCTTAGCAACGAAAATTAATAATGGCAAATATTTCTCAATGACGAATTGCGTGTTGTTCGTAATAACTTCTAAATTTACTCCGGTCTATATAATTAAAAGTTCAGCTTAAAGCTGTACATCGAGATCCATTCAAAATTCTGATAGCGATCGATAAATCGTTAACTCTGGAGTTTGCGAGTTCTTTTAAACGATAGCTTTTGACGTCAGAGCGAGTTCACGTATATAGAAATACGTTTGTTTTTTTTCTTTTTTTTTCCTTTTCTCTACTTTTCTCTTTACATAAATCTTTGCTCTCTTTTTATACATTCACGGTCAAAGTTTGCAGCTACCCATGGTCTATATTTATTTTTGAAAAAATAATTTGCGATTCGTTTGACACGACTCTTTTGAGTAAAATCGCAAGTTTAACAATAAATAAAATTCATTTAGTAAACAATCTCAATGGTGAAATTTTCAGTGAAATAAAAATATTCAAATCTTTAAATTTGTATTAAAAATAAAGAAAAAATATTACATCAATACCTTACTGTGCTACTATCGATAAACCTACGTCGTTATCATTTTGAAACCATCGTGTTAAACAATACGGTTATGCATATTCATATCTTATTCAGGTATAAGCTCTGCCTCCTCGCTTCATTATGGCCACTCCTTGCTATAGCTCGCTTCAAAATCATTCGATGCTAGCACGACCCTGTCTCTCGGAACGGAAAACGCTAATCCTTTTCCGATATCGGATTGTTTGCGAGACGAGACGATTTCGATGCTTGCGATTTAAATTGATTTTATTCTTATTATTATTTTATCGACAACTTTCTAATGAGCTTACAATAAAAGAAGAGAGGCGGGAAATAAAGATGGAAAAAGGAAAAATTCGGTATAATTACGAATAGAAAGCAGTACGCGCCTATATCTCGTATACGCGAGAATTTATTTCGAATGACGTCGCGTACGCTTTTTCGTAGTTTGCGAAACTCGTATACCGAGTTCGTTTCGGTCCTCGTTCGAATTCTAATGCTCTGAGAGTCGCAAGAGAACACGTTGGAAAATTTTCTCTCTTATACACAGGTATGAACCCGTACATATGCCTTTTTTTTCTCTCGTTTATGTTTTTTCCATTTCGAAAAGGGAGGTCGAGCGGCTTTTGTAACAACGAGAAGTTCGACGGTATCGTATGCACATACCCGTACGAACAGCTCGAATATATATTTAAATTTTAGCGCGGATATGGTAGCGTTAAAAGCCTCGCCTGGTGACGAGCTGTAAAGAAATTTTCAGCTTCGTCCATTTTCATCGACTCTACATGACTAGCGCATACCACGTTCCTCGATTCTCCAATTTCGTAAACTACATATTATTCGATACGAAAGAGAGAAAGAGACAGAGAGAGAAGCTTTGATATTTCGTTACTGTTCGTGAACATCGATAGCTACGAATGTAAACTTCGTTATGGTGTTGGAAACTTTAGCAATTACATTGGGTAGCATCGTGTGAAACGAAACGTTTGTTCGCGGCGTCGACGTGATTACGCTCGAATATCGAATGCAAGGGGAGAAAGAGAGGAAAAGAGAAAGATAGATAGAGGGTAGTTGGAGAAATCCGGAGGGACGATAGAACGCCATCGAAAGCTGGCGATAACGTTATCGCTAGCAAGAATGAGCTTTCTATAAACATTTTATGGCTAAAAGTCATCTATAAAAGATGAAATGCAGTCTTTCCTCGATATACGAACACTCGATAACGATCGATAAGAAGAGCGATTCGATGAGCAATGCTGCATCAAAGATAAAGGAATCCTCTAATCTAGCTTAACAAAAACGTAAGGTAATTAAGCCGGGAAACTTGTGTTGCGTCTGGGTTGAAGCGAGCACGCTCAAGTGACAATTTCATGATATTGTATAGTCCACTGATTCACGATGCATAGTGCGCCCTGTCGCATCATTCATCGAGTAAGCGGTCACAGTGACCATAATTTCTACCCAATTTGTCCACTTATCGGAAACATCGAGAAAGCTTGCCGCCAAAAAGCACTCTCGATCATACCGATATCGATCGATCAAAGTAATATTCTCGAGTTGTTTCGTCGAGAGGGCCGAGAGTATTTTGTGATGGTGTGTGCGTGTGAAAATAACTTTAAAGAGAGAAGAAGGGGAGAGGGAGGGAGAGAAAGATAGTGAGAGTGAGAGTGAGAGAGAGAGAGAGAGAGAGAGAGAGAGAGAGAAAGAGAGAGAGAGATGTATAACGAAAGGTCGTTAAGTACCTTCGACTCGGTAGCCCTCGTAGCGAACAATTGCTCTCGTCGTATCCATTAAGTTTCCCTTTGATTCATCCGACGCGTCACCCCATCCCGTCGTAGCTTGTGGTCACCGAGGCGGAACACGCTTTTTAAAGGAAGAACCCTTTCGTGGACTGTAATTTCTATCTTGGTTAATCACATTTCTTTCTTTCTTTTTGTTTTTCCTTATAAGAGCTTTGTATACCCAAGAAAGAAAAAGAGAGAGAAAAAACGGACCGCGCGCTTTTTTTCCTCTCCGACAGAGAGCCAAACGAAATGTCGAACGAACGGGGCACGTCGAATGGTTCGGCGAAAGCAAGAAAACTCACTTCGTAGAAAAATCTCAAGAAAGTTCGAACGTAGTAATAAGCACGACAGTCCGCGATATCAAAAGAGAGAAAGGAGAGAATAGTCACGATTGACCCTTTCTCGATTAGAGCTTTCAAGAGTTTAGGAAGGAAAGAGCTTAAAGCGTAGAGAAATCGTCATTCGACGTAAAAGCTTTCTCGGAGCTTCGTGTCTCGCTCGTTCTCTTCGTTTCACTCTTCCTTTCTCTTTCTCTCTTTCTCTCTCTCTCTCTCTGTCTCTTTCTTAGTTGCACCGCTTTTATAGTTCTCTCGTCGCGTGTCGACCTCACGGTACTCAGATCAGCCGACGTTCCATTTATTTCCGTCGACGGAAACGTGACACCCGGCGAACCGTTAGGAGCTGCGAACCCGTCGCTCCCATCGAAGAGTCGCCGGCGGACTGCGAGAGAGCCTGCCGCCGAGCCGAGATGTGGGAGCGCCGGCAACTCTCTGAGAGAGAGAGAGAGAGAGAGAGAGAGAGAGAGAGAGAGAGAGAGAGAAAGATCGACGAGCACGCGCGAGACGACTATTGGAAAAGGACGAACGATGCCGTGACGAGAAGAAGAGAAGGGCAGCGAAAGGGGTGACTCGTGCGAGTGCGCAGCATCCTCTTTCTTTCTCTCTGCTCGTCTATTCATCTCTCTCTCTCTCTCTCTCTCTCTCTCTCTCTCTTTCTATATATATGTTCGTCTATTCATCTCTCCGTCTCTCTCTCTCTCTCTCTCTCTCTCTGTATGTTCGTCTATTCATCTATCTATCTCTCTGTCTGTCTCTCTCGATGTTCTTTCGGTTCGTCTCCTTTCCTTCCATTCGTCCAGTGTAACTCCGTCAAGAGATAGCGAGAGAGAAAGAGAAATAGAAAGAGAAAGAGAGAGAGAGAGAGAGAAAGAATAGTCTCTTGCTCGTGACCGCTCTCTTCGCGGCTACATTCTGGCGCGCAAGCTCTCCGCAAGCGCGGGGGGTTGTTTGTACTAAAACGTCGACGGTTGCTGCCTCGGAGACGTCGTCCTTCGATTCCTTCGTGTTTGTCTCCTCTTCCACATACTTTGATTACGCGTTGGAGGAGAACGCATTCGAGCTTCTTTCTTCTTCTAAAGGTACTTCGTTGCAAATATGGGGTAAAAAGAGGACAGTATTCTCCTCGCAATACTACCTCTCCCGCGTGATTTATTCGTGCTATATTTTTATTACTCTCTCAATGTCTTCTCGCTCTATACTTTTTATTGTTGATATTTTCTTTTTTTTTAAAAAGAAATTCACGATCTAGTCCATTCTAAGATATATCATTTGCATCTTTTTTTCATTAGGATAATATTCCGTATTCTTTGATAAAAGAGTAAAGAATATATTGAAATTTATTGGATTTTATGAAGACGAGTTAAATTGCGCGGTACAAAGGGAAAAGTGTGAATTTTAGATGGAAGTGCAAAGCTTTTGAAAATGATGTATAAATATCGACGAAAGTAATGACAGTGACAAATAGAATTAATGTTGAAGTAATCGTTGGCTGCGTGTGCGAGATAAAATACGAGATTAGTATTAGTAACGTAAACCCATGAAGAGAGATAGAGGAGTAAGATGTAATACTAGGAGATTCTTAAGAAAGTTTCTCGCACCAAAGTATGCGCCGTTAAGCTTCGTTAAGAAACGATATTGTAGAAGAGAGAAAGAGAAAGAGAACGAGAGCGAGAGAGAGAGAGAGAGAGAGAGAGAGAGAGAAAGAATGAGAAGTAGGCGATTGCAAAATGATTTATGGTCTGTAAATTTGAAGTTTAGCAATTTTCACAAGTATTATGTGAAGGGAGAAAGAGAGATAAAGAGAAAGAGAGAGAAAGAGAGAAAGTGATAGGAAAAGAGGAGAGAAGAAAGTAAAGAAAGAGAAAGAGAGAAGGAGAAAGACGTGTTGCTACATAAGAGAGCAAGTGAACGGAGCTTTTAGGAAGCACTGCAAGCCCGACACTTTCTGACGTGAGGTACCTATACAGTTTCCTTTTACACGTTGTCGTTGCTGTCGTCATGGAGGCGACGATGTACACCAGCCAACGTTCAAAGACAAGAACCTAGGGGGATACTGCAGGTTTCGAATTTTCTGTGAAACGCGGGTCGACTGAAAAGCTTCGCTGAGATTAGGTCGACTGCCAATTTCCGCGAGCTCTAACTCTCTCTTTCTCTCTTTCTCTTTATCTTCCTCTTTCTCTCTCTCTCTCTTTTCTCTTTTTCTTGTCGCTATACACAACATGCTTTTAAAGGTCCAAAGAGGGAGAATCAAATTTAAAGCTTTCAAATTCAAAGACCAAACTTCGGCGGTTTCTCGGTAGTTATATGTGTGCTTTCTTGAATACGTGTGCGTACACAATATACATATATTTATATATAAGTATACGTAGAAAGACGTTGTAACGTTCCTTCACCGACGAAGAAAATATACTTTTAAGGAAAAAGACGGCTTTCGAGAGGCACCACGAAAGACCGTTCATAACCGCGAAACTGCTGTCGTCTTGTTCTTTTGACTAAAGTACGAGACGCGCGTTATAAACTACTGCTTTCCTTTTTCTTCTTTCCTTCTCTCGGTGAACCTGGAAAGTCAAGGTAAGGTCTTTCAGATGAAAACGAAGCTTTCGAACTTCGAGAGACCGGTCTTGAAAAAGGAAAGCGTCTGAGTTGCATCCTTTCATAAACGTCAACGTTCTTTTTCTTTTATCTCTTCACTTACTTTTCAAATCTTAAATTACTTTTATTTTCTAGCCACGAAGCGACCATTTCAATTACTATAAACAGTCCATTTTCTCGGCATTTATATTTCTTTCTCTCGATGACGTTTCATTTGCAAGATAAATTTCTCTATTTATTTTATACGGTAAAAAAAAAAAAAGAAAAATTACGACGGTAAACCATAATTACGATATATTTTCTTTTCTTCTTTCTTTCAATAATATTACATTCGTGAAACGTACGTGATACGTTAGGTAAATACGTTCGATCGAGATAGTCAAGACTGATTCGAGATCGGCTGAACGGAAATACCGAAGGTTAGAGAATGAAATATGGTTTGAGGTACTTGCTCGTTCGTGTTTCTTCATTGTAGGAAACAAAGAAGGAAGAAAAGAAGACGAAGAAGAAGAAGAAGAAGAAGAAAAAGAAGAAGAAGAGGAAGAGGAAGAAGGAGGGAGATTCGCGTTTAAGGTCGCGATGCCGAATGAGTGAAGGATCGTTGAGGTCAGCCGCACGCGCGCGTTTCTTCGAGCATTTTTTCTCTCTCTCTCTTTTCCCTCCCTTCTCCATCCCCTACCCATGTTTCGCTGCTTTTGTTCGCCGGATATCACGACCGATTCTAGTTATTTACGCCCAGCGATGAATAACAATGAATGGCCTCGCGTGCTATACCGTTGCTATCTATAAATCCTTTCGCATGCTCTTCGTGACAATTCGCGGGGACGAAATTTCACGAAAATGGAAATGGGTGAAGAGGCGATGGAGCATGGAGAACGTAATTTGTTACTTAAAGTTTTCGTGCGTTGTTTAAAGTGAAGCGTAGTAGAGCAAGTCATTAATTTTAAAATCATGTCCCACGTCGCACATTAATGATCGAGTAGTATGTAGTTACATGAATTCTTGTTGTATCGATAATGTTTAATTTTCAAAAATAATAGAGTTTATATATACTCATCGATGCGGCAAGTCAAAATGCGCTATCTTTATTTTCTCTGCGGCCGTCGAGTACAAAGCTAATTGTGAGTTTAAGCGTTAAAACGTAGCAATATCTTATTAATATATTACATATGTGTCTTTATTCAACGTTTATATTCAACAAATTGAATTTTTCGTCTGTTTTATTAATGTTACATTTAGTATTTATTTGTATTGTTCTTTATTATTACTTATTAAAAACATTGATCACTTCTGGCATTCATAATTTCAACAACATTGCTGTTTTTTGTCTTTCGAAAATTTCCACAGAAAATAGTTTCTCCATTTTTTTCATTCACACAGTGATAAAGAAATAAAATTTCAAAATAAGAAAAAAATGATGTTATTTCGAAATCATATAATCTCGTTCTATACGAGCCGTTTATTTTTAAAATGGCTTAAGTATATTTTTTTTTAGATCGTTTGAATCAATCTAAAAATCTTGATTTCTGATAATGGTAGTGTAATGTTTTTGCGTTTAAAAAAATGTATAATCTACAAATGCAATCAGCTTAATAAACATTATTTAAAAGGTAGGATGTTTTTGTGGCTATAAATGGACTTAAGCTACTTTAAAAATTAATGAAATGATATTTTTAATTTTTAGAAAAACGTGAATCCTTTAAAAAGTATTATAATAGTTTTAAAGGTAATTAAAAAAAACTATCATCTTGCGCTGTAAAAATAAAAATTGAACATTTATTCATTTTTAAAAGAATTATGCAATCAAATTATATTATATTTATATCTCCTTTATTTTATGCATACGGGAAAGATTTAAAATGATCATGATGTACAGGTGGTATATATTGCAATGTCTGTTATATATTTATATTTAGTTGTTGTGATTGTTCCTACATTTTTATACAACAGCGATTGTTCTAAATATAGAACTTTAATAACATCATTGATCTTTTTCGATGCGATAACAAATTTATCGTTCGAATGTAGACTTAACCCACTTTCAGAATAAAAATGTTTACCACTTCAACTAATTAATTTAATTATTAACAAAATATCATCTGTTTTAATCTATCTATTTTATTAATCTAAATTTAATCTATTAATGGAATATCGTTGAGTTTGAACGCATTGGCTGTAAATTGTTTAAAAGTGAGAAGATAACGTAAGAATTATAATCGTTATAAAGGATAACTTGATCTTATTTAAAATAGACTTAAGCCATTCTCAAAATAAAGGACTCATATAATTCATTGAGAAATATATATTTTTTCAAAATAATCCCAATAGAATATATACGCTTTATTATTGGTACTATTACTTGATTTTATCGATCCGATTTCTAGAAATATATGCACGCATCTCGATAGCAACGTGGCTGACAATAAAGAAAGAAATAAAGTATGAAATGAAAGAGGAGGAGAAGTGATGTCTCGAGGGAGCGTATAACAATTCTATCTGAGTCACGATAGCATCGTTATTTTTTAATGCCAACGGACTGAAAAAAAATGCTGTTTAAAATTTATTTTCTCTGTCTCTCTCTCTCTCTCTTGTCTTTCATTTTTTTTTCAGGTTTTATTAATCTTTTTTACGTCACTTATTTATCCTTGGGGTGCGTTCACGTCGAACAATATTTTTCTACAACGTTGAAGGAGTTTCTCGAATAGAATAATAAAGTACACAGACGAGAACTATTTCTCCGGTTTCGCATAATTATATGTATAAATGGATTTCTTTTCGTTTTATATATACCTACGTATATATATATGCACATTTATATATAGTAATTACGTGTGTGTGTGTATATATTGATATTGTATATATAGTATATGTAGTATATATAATATATATATAATATGTTATATATGTATATATATATGTGATATATGTATGTGTGTATGTATGTATGTATGTAAAATGTAAGATAGTAGGTTACCGTCGCCATATTAGTCTGGCTTTTAAAACGTTTACGAAGGGTTACAATTTGAACTCCGTCTCCACCAACTCCCTCACCTGTTAGTCCGGTTTAGTCTAGCTGCCGTTATTACGTGCATAGCTTTCATGTCAAGCTCTCATCGGGCATTACCATGGGAAAAATTGTAAAAGGCATTCTAATTCTTGCATCAGCGTGAAAATTTTTGTGATACCTACGTACTTCCCTGCGTAACTATTACACGTTGAACATATTCAATTTCGTTTACGATGAAAATTTGGTTGGTTCAATAAAGAAATAGAAAGAAAAGGAAATAAAATAAATTAAACGGATAAATGATTTACGTGAAACTTTTCTTACAGGAGTTCAATCGATTGAACTACTATCAGAAAAGTTCACTAATAGTACCTGCCTATTTACTCGCTGTCAATTCGAAATCTTCATCCTTTGGATCTAAAGGCTCGCTTGGTTCACTTTGTAGGTACACAGAAGTGTAAGGGCGCAGGTTATAGTGGCAGTAGGTGGGCGTCTAATAATAAACAGGCGAGTACCAAAAGCTCCGTTGCGCCCGTAATATTACGTCGGATCATGGGGCTAGATAGTGGTACTAGTAGTAGTAATAGTAGCAGTAGGAGCAGCAAGTCTCGGGCTCTTCGTCTGGCAAGTTCCTTTACTTAGCTGGCTCGTCTCGCCCGGAGGGCGGCTTATCGCCGTCGCTGACTACACAACCGCTCTTCGAAATTTCCTACCTAGAACGCCTACGACTTTAACGCGCAACTCGTCCGTTCGTGAGAGCAAGTTTCCGTGCGGTGTTGAGTTCCTTCAAGAGAATTGCAATTTTCTTCCTATTCTTTCTTTCTTTCTCTCTTCATAGTCTTTATCTTGATCCCTTTTTCTTTATTCTTTTCAATCTTTTTCTCTCTCTTTAACATGTAATTTGAACTTTCTTATCTTTGTTTCAATCGATTTTAGAATAGACATCGATAAGAATCTCGAGTTAATCTCTTCTCTGAGTTCTAATCACGTTCCAAATATACCTTTCAAATCTTAGTGTATGAATATTAAATAGTTGGGTATATCGAGATCACTTATCTACAAATTCCATAAAACCTTTGTAATAATTTACTTACTTCTTCTTTCCAATTCGACTATTATCATTCTTTTATTAACGAAAGAAAGGGACAATTAGAAAAAGATCGTCCAACGAAGAGAATGAGAAACGGAGGCTGAAATTTGGCGAGGAAAGTACTAATTTTTAGGATAAAATTAGCGTCCAAACGAAGGCGTGAAAAGGACAGATGTTGGCATGCAACGACGAAGAGAATGAGAGAGTAAAAGAGAAAGAGAAACAGAGAGGGAGAAACAGAGAGAGAGAGACAGAGAAAGAGGGAGAGAGAGAATGAATAAATGAGAGAGAGACGAAGTTCAGCATAAATTAACTCGTTTTCACAATGGCGCATTATGCGTCGTCGTTTAACCCCTGGAGCGCTGCAACCATTGGAAGCATTGTTTGCGACCGCAAATGCAATGACGGCGGTGTACGGAAAGGGCCGAGTTCGCCGTACATCGAAGCCCGAGCGTATCGAAAAGGGAGAGCTTCGTATTGTGTGTCGTTATCTCGTTAGCATTGTACTCGATCATTGAAATAACCTAATTCTCGTTCGTACATTCCGTCAAGTCAGCATCGTATCAACGTCGATTTTCGCTAATTAGAAACTTTCATTGTTATCCGTCCATCTGAAGGTACATTACGTTCCTTGTAAATGCAATAAGAATTGAATTATTTTAAATAGGATCCTCTAGAGGATAGATACGTTCTACGTTACAAGATACTAACGTTATACTAGTTACATGGGTTACACAATTTCCATATTATCATTCTATTTTCTCCTGCGAACTATTCAACTTTGTCCTGAGATATATTCCTATATCATCAAAAATAACAGAGACGTTTGAGATGGTCAATTAGATAGGATAAATGTATATGGTTTTATACAATTCTTTTTTATCTTTTTAGAAGAATAAAAGTCACTATTTTTACGTTTTACTATTTGAATACGTATTGTAAGGAGATCGTTTATTTACTTTATAGTTATTAACGACATTTAGCACGAAAGATTTCAAGTTTCCACTTTCGTTATTCGATATTTATGACATAACATTCCGATTTCGACAATTAATCGAATCATGTAGATAGTATGGTCTTTATACCGGGGAAGAATTAATGTAGGACCAATATGCGTATGTGGACATTGAACAAACAGTCGCTTTGTAAACCGGAATTTCACCGCGTGCGTGGCTATTTGCCGATGCCACCTATCTTCGTTCTCTCTCTCTCTCTCTCTCTCTCTCTCTCTCTTGCTCTTTATCGCAGTTTCCACGTTTTCTCTTCACGTATTAGAGTCTCGTTTTGAGAACTCACGAATTATCTAACCTTCCGAGCACGTTCGACTATCCGAGCCAAGACTTTCTTTCGAAAGAAGAAGAAGAAGAAGCAGAAGAAGAAGAAGAAGAAGAAGAAGATGAAGAAGAAGAAGAAGAAGAAGAAGAAGAAGAAGAAGAAGAAGAAGAAGAAGAAGAAGAAGAAGAAGATGAAGAAGAAGAACAAGAAGAAAAAAGAACAAGAAGAAGAACAAGAGGAAAAAAGAAGAAGAAGAAGAAGTGGAGGAAGAAAAGATGGAAGAAGAAGAAGAAGAACGGTACTCGTGAAAGTTCGGAAAAAGCTTTCGCGAACTTCCCTTGAAACGTGTTGTTGCAGACGTTAATAACTCGAAGATCGTAATTTTTCTTGTGCCTTTTAAAGAACGATCGAACTTGGCTGATACTTTTTAGTTGTACGCTAGTGATTCTTAAAGTGGCGTATAAAGTGAAATAAAATAAGTCTTTTCCGAGGTGATAAGGTTTAAAAGAAGTAACGAAACACGACAGGGATGGTTAGAAATTATGAATAAAGGAATTAAATAGTAGGTGGGGAAGGAAACACTTTGTTCCATTCATCCTCTGTTCTTATTCTCTCTTTTCTTCTTCTTCTTTCTCTTCGTCTTTGAAAATATGCGAAAAACGAGCAACGAGAGGTGTACAATGAATGGAATAATCAACGGGATGGCAAGGTAGCGGATATTACCCCGCCATTTTTCTACCGACCCTTATATCCGTATCCCATGCTCTTCAACCCCCTTCTCGCGTAAAGATTTATAATCAAATTTTAATGGCAGAACATGGAGGTTGCTGTCAAGGCGATATTAACGCGTCGTCCAATATGTTGCTCTTCTTCCTTTCTCTCTTGCTCGCCCTTCGTTTATCGTTATTCGTCTCTATCGTTTTAAACGAATTTCTATGGTAAATGAATCACAAATAATTCTATCACATTATACACGATACAAAGAACTTTAAATACAATAATAAGAATTATTTATGAGTTCCTTTGTACCGATTTATTTGCCGTTTAATATTTCATGTTCGTTAATGAATAATTGGTAGTCGATATTGATACGAAATACGGATAGAGTACCTCTCTTTGATGAGAAAATCGAGTCTCAATAAAATAGAACAAAATGAAAAATGGAAAAATGAAAAAAAGGAAAGAAAAGCGAAAAAGTGTGAAATGTGTTATCACGAGCAAACGAGTTGAACGATGACAGTGATAGTAGTAACGAGGTAGGTGGTAGTAGGTCCCAGATTACTTGTACGGAATACCGGAAAGTAGAGAAGCCAACTGTTTCATCGCTTCTCTCGTAATAACTCTTCTGGCAGGTACAATTAGTGGTTAGTCTCGACCGCTCGTACGCCGAGCACGTCTGCGAATGCTTCATAAAGCGTTGCACTCACAAGGCCGAAGAGTTGAGTCTGAGTCGTACTGCTCTCCGTACCTACGAAGACATCCCGCAAGCACTCACACGCAGGTTGGATCGCTCGGATCCGGTCCGTTCATTTCTCTTTTTCTCTTACTCTGACCCTCTAACGTTACAGCTAAAAGAGAATAGAGGGAAAGAGGAAAGAATGTATACTGACTTTGGGTCGCGTTAACTTTCCTCTACATTTCTGTCAGATTTTACACTAAACCCGACGACTTACAGACTTATAAGAGCCACAAGGAACGCTGAAGGGCTCTCTCGAAATAACGAAGAAATAATTATGAGTCAACGGCTCAAGATCTCGTCAGTTCGTATGTTCTTTTCGCATTTGAGTGACAGCATTGAATTTACAAAAGCGACTCAACTAAAGTTCTAAGACATTTCTTATCGACTTTCTCTATCTGTTCGTTTCCTTATTCTTTTTGTAGTTTAATTTGAATTTTTATCAATTTAATTTGATTAGAATCATTCTAGATTTTTGACAACGTATTTCCTTTTTCTTCTGTTTTTCTTTTTCTTTTTCTTTTTCTTTTTTTTGGACGCAATAAATTAGCAAATATTCGTATTTTTTTTCGAGTTCCCCCTTTCCCTCAAATCATAAATTTCTTTAAAGTGGTAATAATATATGCGTTTTGTCAGATTTATAAACGTAGAACAATTATCTTTCTTGGAATTTTTTATTTCCTTTTCCTTTATTCTTTCCTCTTCTTGTATATCTTTATATAGTAAAAAGAAATGACACCGTTATTATGCTCGTGTAGAAACACCGTTTAATACGCATTTCCTAATGCCATTTTACATTATATCATCGCTAAATGCAAGCTCGCGCGCATGAATTACAATCACTTAGATACGGGGAAAACGATGGCACTTAATAATAATTAAAGCGAGAATTACGAGGTACGAGGTTGTTATAATAACGTAAATAAAAGGAAAGAGAGATACAGAAAGAGTTGCTATTTTTATCATCCCTTTTCCTTTCTCTTTTTGGTTCGCCCTTCGTCAGTGGTTATCTCGCGACCACCAGCAACCCTCGGTCTCTTTCGTCTGGAACTAACGTACTCTTGTATTCCGTCTCTGTCTTCGCTTTCTTCCCATCCTTTTACTCTAACCGCGATTTATGTTGTGCACGCGCGTAGCTCCCAAAAATTCGCCGATTCCGTGCGAATTCACCCTACGTCGTCCAGTCGGCATCGTCGAAAGAATTAGTTTTGCGTTTTTCTCCATTTTTCTTGCTTTCTTCTCTCTTTCTCTCTTTCTTTCTCTTTCTCTTTTACTCTCTCTCTCTCTTTCTCTTTTTCTCTTTCTCTCTCTCTTTCTCTCTCTCTCTCCGTCTTCCTCATAAGATATCCCGCATTTGTATGATTTCTGCGTAAAATATACACGGTGTCCCATTTAAGTTTGAACGCCTAAAAATTCCCCTTGAATTGATTAATATGAAAAAATATTGGAGGGAGAAGTTGTACTTTTCGAAAGGGTGAATATAATGATATAGAAATGTATTTTCAAGATAATTTTAAGCACAGTTAAAAGAATAATTCGAAGGATATCGTTTTTTTTTTCTTTTTTTTTTTAATTCTGATCTTGATTGGAAAAAAATTACATTTGGATGAGAAAAACATAACGGTCTTAAACCTACGTGTTTCAAATGATGTATTTCGTAGATCATGATTGCCATTAGGTATTCGAAAGATGCAAATTCGTCTTATAACATTTTTCTCATATTAATAATTCCAAAACAAAATATTAAAATGTTTCGATCGTCCTGTATAATTTTTACTATAATATCGAAATTGTTAATACGTTGTAATAATTTCAAAATAATGAAGATTTTAATGAAAAACGTCGCGATTAAATAAGGTTTATAATAATTAATGAAATTTCGGAGGATGTCGATTATTTACAAAATTTCATCTTCTCTCGCTATTGATCCAGTTTCTCGAACATATATGTACCTCCAAGGAACACAGAACACCTGACAACGTACGCACTCGCGTACGAAGCGAGTTTTGTGAAGACGCCACACTGAAGGCACTTGTTTCATAATTCGATATACACGTTGCAGCCAGGACTACGTAACTCGTGTAATATAAACCCATTAAGGTGAAGCATAATTTTGAATGAAATCAGCTTGATACGACGCGATCTAATGTGAGCTAATTTAACTGTGGAATATAGGTACAAGGTGAATTGTTAGGAGAAAATTACTTGGGAAATCTTACTGAACGACATTACGAGAAAGTGAGATAGAAGGAAAGGGAAAATTGAAGATAAAGGGAGATAGAGATAAAGAGACAGAAAGATAGAGGATAAGGTAAAACGTTAAGGAGCGATTTTTCTCTTTCCTTTTCTTGAGTCGACTCGAGATTTACGAAGTCACCGCGTTCATGGTCGATGTACCTCGAATCGATATCGAAGCGAGTAACTTCCGGTCGGTTAATGCGGTTCAATGACCGTAACGGACGAATATAAGTTTCTTCTACTCGCGATGTAACTCGTAATAATGATTTGAAGCGTTAATAATTATCTTAAAGGATTGAGATCGTACCGAATTTGTACGTATGACTTGGAAACAGGTTGGTTGGTGAAATTCGAAGAGGTAAATACGTAAGAAGCGACGAATGAACTGATTTTGAGGAATTAATGGAGAGCAGAAGTCGTAGTTTTGAAGACGTTGAGTTGAAAATTGAGTGGAGAAAGCCGAGTATAATTTTTAAAGGAATGACCGTCATAGCGAGCACGTCTCTCAGGGGACGTTTCTTCTGATGATCAAAGGGAAAGAAGAAGCTCTACCACAACTATAGACGGCAAAGAAAGAGGAATAACTGGTAAAGTTATCGAACGATCGTGCTTGCCGCGTTCGTCCTTGTATTTACGAGAACCGATTTGGCAGAGCATCCCACTGGCTGCAGACGGGAAGGAGACTACGCGAGGAGTTTGGAAACTTCCGTGCCACTTTATGAGGACACAGAGAAGAAGAAAAAACATATAGGAAAAAGAAGAGAAAAAAAATAATAGCGGAGATCGAAGACCGGTCTTGCTCGAATTTCATTTCGCTTTCCTTCGAATGTCGTGTAATAAAAAATAGATATTCTTTGGTATCTTCCGTAGCATGGCTACGCTTAACGGCATGGCGTGTTTTTGGATTAATTAACGGTGATGGGAGGAATTGGCGCGCAACGTTAATGATCGTCCATTCGTCTCGTCTACGTTCAATTAAGAAACCGTTATGGGTCGTTTGGAAGATTAATTTATTAAATTAATGCTTCTCCTCGTTCGAACATTCGATTCTGGATTAAATCGATTTTCTTTATTTCGAAAGAAGAAATTTCGTGGTGCTTTTACAAGCCGATTGTTTTCTTGATCAGAAATAAGCGAGATCATTAAATTAAGAGAAGATTCGAATTATAAATCCCATTAAAATTCGCCTAATAATTTTCTTTTACACATTATCGTTCTCGTTGTAAAGTATCGACGAGACGTGATTATTTTCTCCCCTATTTACGATCGATCGCTTTTTAAATTAGGCCATCGTTCGCCGCGCCGTTATATTTTAATTTGCCATCTATATTTTAATACACCATCTGCGAATGGCGTATAAGAGTTAGGGCAGCATAACTCGGAAACTGGCAAATGCATTTATTGGCTAAAACTAAAGGCAATGCCAAGCGAATGCGTTAGTAAATTTGTCGGTAGACGTTTGGAGTATCTGCATCTTCGCTAGATGTAGGGGGTGGTGGTAGACGAGGAAGAGAAAGAGGAGAGAGGAGAAAGATCCAATTTATCAAGGAATTTTCGTAGTTAATCGAGAGGAAATGATAGACGTCCGAAGTACCCATCAGCCTCTGACATTTTTCGAAGCGAGAGTTTAACCCAGCGTCGTTCTCTTTTCACGGTTTATCGTCGCGGACGAGAAAAGAAAGGAACGTTCATGTTGCTCGCTTCTGTTTCTTGCTTTTTCTGCGAAGGAACCGAAAAATCTTGCCGGTGGTCTCGGAATGAAAGAACGAACGAGCTCCAATTTCCACGTAGTTACGCCGATAATCGTTCTCCACTTTACAGCAAACTGTTACGAGATCGAATGTCTGCTCTATCTCTGCAATTCTTCGCTCCCACATCTCTTACGGATAGTTCGAAATAAGAGAAAAGAAAAATAAAGAGAGAGAGAGAGAGAGAGAGAGAGAGAGAGAGAGAGAAGATACTGTCGTCGCCAGCCGGTCGGGCGAACGAAATGAACTTTATCACGCAGTTGGAATCTCCATTGGAAACGTGTGCCGACGAGAAACTTCCTATTCTCTGTTTCCTTCTCTACGTTCTCTTTCTTCTTTTTTTCTTCGATGTCTTTTCTTCGACGGCTTTCCTTCGTCCAGCAGTTCCTTTACTTACTGCTCCACGTGCTAACCAACGATTCATGATTCCTAACTCTTACATCGTTCTTCTTCTCCTTTCTTTCATATAGATACTTTTTGGCTTGAACGACCAAATGGAATTTTCTCATGGGATCAAGACCGAAGTCAATTTTTCACTACGTTCCAAGGTGACTTTGATTTTTTGCTTTAACCGAAAGGGACAAATCTTATCTCTTACGAACGTTCGATGCATTCGATGTTTTTAATACGTTAATAATTGCATGCGATTTCTCTCTCTCTCTCTCTCTCTCTCTCTCTCTCTTTCTCTCTTTCTCTTTCTTTTTCACTCTATTCCTTTCTGTCTCATTGGTCGGCCGACAAAAGCTGCAAATTTCTGGCTTCGAGTTATTTCAAGTTCACTAAATTTCAATTTATATGCAAATATTAGCTTCGTCCGGTCACAAATATTGCAATCGCGTAGTTTCGAGCAAAACACCTCTCTTCTGTCCCGAGTGAGAGAGAGCTTCTACGAGGAAATTTATGAGAACGAGGAGAAGGGAAAGAGATAGGGCATGTCGTATGAGAAAAGGACGACTAAGAGAAAGGCATCTCTTTGGAAGTTCCACGAAAAGTCGGATAGAAAATGGAAACTGTAAAAGTTACGGGTAAGACCTGGCTTTGAAGTATCAAGTATTTGCAATAACAAAGCTTAGGGCGACCAAGCGAGAATAAAGATCATAGTTTCTTTCTGTTTCAAAATTTTTACGTTAACTAACTCTTTTATTTATAATACATACTTAATAACGTAATATAAAATGAAGCAATTCTTGATAACGATTTTAGCAAAGCTTCCTTAATAATAATACTTATTTAAATATTATTTTTCTATGTGATAATACTTATCTAATAAATGAATGAATTTTTTAAATGATTCTGTAAGCGATTCTGAGATAAGAATAAAGCAAAGTTTTCGGTCGTTTGTAGAAACTCATTGAAAGGAAAGACATGCTGTTAAAACTTCACAGAATCTATTAATATTCAACAAGAAGATTATTTCCAAATTTATTTTACTTAAAGAGCAGATTATTTTGCTTAAAGAGAGATTTCAAAAATTATGTAAATATGATCGATCATACTCACGATAGACAACAATTTACTATACCAGTCACTTTTGCCAGCAAAAAAGGAGACAGAAAATTCAAAAAGAGAAAACCTATGAGCGGTTCTTTTGATCGAAGCAAGCCGATTCTCTTTCTTACTTTTCCTGAGAAAAACATGCTGCTTTCGTAGTTTGTATTATCGTTTTCCTTCTATATCCTCTCGTTCTCTCTCTCTCTCTCTCTCTCTTTCTCATCGTTCTTCGTGCCGTTCTCTCTTTATCTTTTAGCGGTTGTACGCGAAAATTCGGAGCTGCTCCAGTTAACAATCGCGATTAAGATCTCAAGATCCCCTGGAACGCCCGAACTACCGACATTAGCGGAAAGATTAACGTCCGTTATGTACTCTTGGTCGTTAAGAGGAGAAAGCAAGCTCGAAAGAAAGACAGATATAGAGAGAAAGAGGGTGAGAGAGAGAGAGAGAGAGAGAGAGAGAGAGAGAGAGAAGCAAACAGAGTGAAAGAGAAGAAAGAGAAAATCTCGTTTCTAGGACGATAAACGGAGTATGCTTCAACGCTTTCCGATTATGTGCTAAGGGTAGCAACCAAGTTATATCGAATCGAAGGACCACCCTCGATGGGATTTCTCGAGAAGGTAGAGAAATCCTGGTGTCGAGTTAAATAATACATGCGCTCGGAAAAAATGTATTACGAAAGAAATCAGCTGTTTTTTCACGTAGCAATTTTTTTTCCCTCTGCATTATTAATATTTATCGAAAAAGAAACAGAGGGAGAAAGAAAGAGAGGGAAAGAGAGAGAGAGAGAGAAAGTAAAAAGAATTGCGAGAAGGAAAGACGGCTGGCAATCTCACAAGATCCAAAGGAAAGAAAATGTCGGTCGCTCTCGGTGACGTGGTCGAAACTATTTACCGATCTCATTCGTCGAGGAGCCAATTCCAGAAAGAGAATACGAGCGAACGAGTGGTACGGAAGCAGCGTGTAACGTTTCGAAGATCGAAAGAAGATTCGGATAAAATCCCACGAATAATGAGAAATTCACCATTAGAAGTAATATCAGTCTATTTCGTATCAGTCCATTTTTTGATTATTTTTGCATTTTCTTTTCTCCTTTTTATCCCTCTCCTATTATTTACCTACATCCCTGACATGAACGGTATTTTTTCAGCTGGTCGATGTTGAAAGAAGGGTACTTGGCGTTTAGGAAACGTTCTGATAATGCGTGGATTATCCTCGTCTATCTGTTATTCGATCGGATTACCGAATGTTTCTACTCAAAGTAGCGACGAGTCACCGTAGAAACAGTTTTCTATGGGATCGTATAAAATAGGCTTTCGGTGTTCATTGTCGGTCAAAATTAACTCATTCGTATCGTTAAATCTTTGAGAATTAGTATACTTCGTCAAAATAAATTGCATTATATTTCTAACGATCTTTTCTCTCTCTCTCTCTCTTTCTCTCTTTCTCTTTTTTCATGTAAAGTTATATTCTGAAATTCTCAGTTTGCAACTTTGATTCTAACGAAGAGGTCGAACGAACGGATCTAACGAACGGATTTCATATTATTATAGGTTTCTGGTAATTATCCGAAATTAGTTAGTAGAGGGAAAGAGAAATGTTCAGGCGACGGTATGAAATGATTATGGAATGCGTAGGAGATGGTTCTCCGATGAGGAAGGGTGTTCAATCGATCGGTCAAACGATTTCAAGTGAATCGATCGATTAATGTCTATTGTGAAGCAGCTACGCCTGGATTTCCGTCGGTCTCCTAACTAGCAGAACATAGTTAGAGAAATGGCCCGTCCGGTCTTTTCAGATACGCGTCTGTATTACGCAAATGTGACCCTATTCAGGTAGCGCGTTAATACCTGCATGACGTAATACGATGCGCCCTAGAACGGAACTTGAGACCGACGCGTCGCGATGCACGCCATGATGGACGAGTGTGATGCTACTGCGATGATATTCCAAGTAATTAGGGGTCTTGCGGAAACGTTGCGAGAAACTTTGCGTCGTTACTTTGCCCAGTTATTAATTTCTGATCGTGAATAGAAGTACGAGTTAGTTTGCTATCGGGACAAGTAGAGAATATCCGTTTGGTGGTCAGACATGAGTACCCTCCAAGTAGAAAAGTCGATTATGGTTGGATAGTAATCTAAATTGTGGTAGTAGTATATATGTGTGTGTAGATAGCCGACTAGCATTCGATCAAGTAGACGCAACCCAGGTTGAATTCAGACAAGAAATATCACTCAACGGAGAAGTTTAATCAGAAATAATAATCTAAAGAGTAACGTCATGGTATAATTTAAACTATGATTTTTAGATGAATTATTAAATACTTATCGGTCGTTAAAATTGTATCTTATCAACGTTTTACTTATTACTATAGAAAAATATGAGGTATATTAAATAGTTTATATATGTGTATATATATATATATATTTATAAATTATAAATTTATAAATTAAATTTGATATTACAAATATTTTAAAAACTTAACTACAATTAATAACTTTTGTCTAATTTATATAGCTCATAATAATTTAATAATGTGGTTTTATTTTATATATTTGTTTTCATATAATATGTTGAAATATAATATACGCTAAATTTCCTTCCTAATAGCAATTTAATTTAAATTTATTAGTTTCCACTGACTCAAGTGAAAACATTATTTCTCCTTAAAAATTTCGAATCGCCATTGACGTGACAATTCATTTGATACATAAAAGAGATCGTGTAAATTTTTTTGTATAATATTTAATCGAATCTACGAACTCGACATAATACTCGATCGATTTAAAATGATAAATCAATGATAGGAAGAAACGGTAATCGGACTTATCGTACGTAAGTAGAAGGAAAGACGTATAGGATATGAAGAGGGAAAGGGTAGACGAACGCGGATCGCTAGCGAGGTTGGTGCGGCTTATACTAAACGCTAATTTGCATCACATCTGTATGCGCCATCGCGCATATCCCTGGCTTACGCAGAGTGCTTTGCTCTTAATACTTCGTTAAGCTATGCTGTAGCTATACTCTAGGCCTGAGTGTTACGCCACCGACACTGCTCGACCCTAGCGTTACTTTGTACGCAAGATCTATGAGGATTGGATCCAAACTGATGAATTCGTAACCCATAAGGTCCACGTTCTCGTTTCTGTTCCGTTTTCGATTCGTCGAAATCCATGCTTTATCATTGACGGATGATTATTTCAACAATTAGATCAAGTAGATCTATTGATATTAACATGTTCGTAGTATCGATCGTTTCTTTTTTCAATTTCTTTCGTAACAATTGATATATTTCATAAATAAAAGTGTGAAAATCATTTTTTTCTATTATATACGTGGGAAGTATTGAGTTAAGTATGGTATTCAGATGAAATGAATGAGTTCTCTCGACCATTTAATAAAAAAGAAATAAAACTATACGTATATTTGAAGCAAGCGACTATATAATAAGGACGTTGCATCCATTTTCATGCTCGCTTTCTCACCGACTAATTCCTTCCTTCCAACACACACTTTTCAGCCATGTACTTTTTTGTTTAACTGTCGCGCTCTCTGTCTCTTTGTTCTTTCATTCATTCTATTTCTTTAAATTATATTAACAAAGAACGTAACAATATAGAACACTTGTCTCCAATAAAACGCGTTATCGCACTAAAAGACATAATTCGATAGCGTTTCACTAGCACTCCACCAATCTATCCTATATATATATATATATTTATTCTGAGAAAAATTATCGAATTTATTATTGATATGTACCGTAAAAACTTTTGTTAAATGTTATCAAATTTATTATTAGTAACTACTGTAAAAACTTTTTTCAATGCTTTCAGTTTAAGGATAATTAGTCGATTACTAATAATACTTAGAGAAGGGAGCCTAGAGGAAGTGCTGGATAAGTTAAAGGATGTAATGAAACATAAAGGGAAAAGGAAGTTTATGCGTTGAAGCAAGTGGCCCGTGGAATTTAACGGAACGAGCTGCGATATGTGGGCCCGAGGCGATTCCTCGTTCGCTCGTCAACAAAACTTTAGGAGGGAAACGAAATAGGGTCACTCTAGAGGGAGTTCTGTATTAAGGGTGTATAATAAATTCTCTTCGGGGATGGACATGGGATATCGAAAGTTTGATCGGATATATACTGTCCATATATACATAAATTTACACACATATATATATATATACGTATTTACACGTATATACCTGTATATATAATATATATATACGTATCGTTAAATATACATACATACACATACGCATATTTATATATACACACACACACACACACATAATATATATTTGCAATTTGGTTTAGAATATAGAAAAATATTTTCGACGAGAGATATTTGAAATTAATTTTTGTTCTTCGAAATTAATCAAAATCCTCGACAGATCGAATCGGAAAATAAAATAAATTTTATGGAATTTCATGGATATCCATTGCCGTTATTTTGTTACCAGTTTCCTGTGCTTTAAAGAGATTAAAATGGAAAAAGCGAGCAGTGTAGCGTACAAAAATAATAATTATATACGATAAATTGTATAAAATCCTGCAGACCGAATGATATACAAGGCAAAGCTTATTAACGTAAACGAATGGGAACAAATGGTCGTGGAAAGCGAGTCGAAGTCACCGAGAAATATTTGAGTATCCCTTCGATTCTATTTCCAAGTCCTCGCTTCGTTTCTTCGTTTCTTCGTTTCATTCGTATTTCATGGGAGGTAAAGTTTCCATCGAGGTGCCAAAGATCTTTCGAGTCAACGAAAACTTTAAACGAGATGCTTGCGAGGTAAACTCGCAAGGAAACGAACGCCTCTTTGAGGAAACCCTACTCATCTACCTTCCATCCCAAAGCTCCTTATTCGAGCTTAACGTTGGTAATTGAAAAAAGTCATATTTCAGTTGTACATTAGTCTAAAAGAGAAGAAGAAAATAAAAGAAGAAGAAGAGGAAAAGAAAAGAAGATGAAGAAGAAGAAAAAGGGAAAAGAGAAAAAAAGAGAGAGAGAGAGAGAGAAGAAAGAATAAGTAAAAACGACGGAAAATTAGTCGGTTCAAGTCAAATGCGACGTGAAAACTCTGCGTTCTAAAGTTTCAAGCGTAACGAGTTATGGCATTCCTTCGCGAATTAAGGACGCGCCGTTATCACGAGGACGAGACTTTCGTTAACCCCTTGAAGAACTTTCCCCGTAATGATTTAAGTGTTCGGGCGATAAGACCCGACGTTTTACCGCTTGGCAAACCATTTCTCTCTCTTTCTCTAAAAGTACTCAACTATTTTCTCGATTCTTTGTCCCACAAGTTTCCTACTAATTTTGCAACGTGATCGGAAAGAGTTT
The DNA here is from genome assembly GCF_905475345.1 of Vespula vulgaris. NCBI lineage: Eukaryota > Metazoa > Arthropoda > Insecta > Hymenoptera > Vespidae > Vespula > Vespula vulgaris. The sequence continues at coordinate 7,954,915 of NC_066587.1, forward strand.
CGTCTGGCAGCACGAGGTCTTCCAGAACGCTTCCATTTCCTTTCCTTTTTTCCTTTCTCTTTTCTTCTTTCCTTTCTATCCTTCTTCTATTTCTTCTTTTTATTTTCTTCTTACGTAGCCACTCGTTTATTTCCCGTCTCGTACGAAAGGTGCACTCGAACGGAAGGTTACTGGCGTTTCGTGGCGCGTGATATCGAATGTTGGTAGATCAAAGCCCGCATCCAAAGTCCTCTTCGTCCCTTAGGACGTGTGGATGGATGGTCGGAGAAGCGTCCTTTTCCTCTTTTTTTTTTCTTGCCCTTTCGTCTACCAACACGGTTCGTACCCAAGGGTATCTTAGAAACGCGTAGAAGTAAGTGGAAAACTCGTACGGTACTGCACTAACGCTTTTCTCGATGAAGCAGCTCCTATAAAACGTGTCGTTTCAGACTTCCTTCTTCTTTTCGCGAATGGACCGCAATGTCTTGCTTTGACGTAAACTACGAAAAGAAAAGAAAAAAAAAAAAAATAGAAACTGTCGATAACACTCAATGCGAATTCCTTTGTATTACGAGCTCATCGTAATTTCAAATTCGTTCTAAACGAATTACATTTTTGTGAAAATAGAAAAATTAATGGGTGTTTCATACGATAATAAGTGTTGGAACATAAGATATATCTTTGTTTTCTCTTTTGTTTAAAAAGATATATTATCGTTTACTTTTATCGTGCAGAAAAGAATTACGATTATTTGCATTATTAATTTGTTTATTAGGGAAGACGAAATGACAAAGATCACTTTTATAATTAAAGAATAAATAAATCATTTGCTTTTTCATTCCTGATTAAAAGAATTATATCAACAAATTTTTGTCAAATATGATTCATTAATTTACCTGAAATTCCATATCTTCCATCCATGGTATATTATTTTTAATTAAAATAAATTTCATATATTCGTTCACTCATCGATCAAAAATCTTTTCAAAATTGTTCGAAATGTGAAATTCATTATATGGTTAAACCTGTAAAATTAAAATTAATTTCGATAAAGTAAATTATCCAGTAAAGAAAAAATAGAGATACAGCTCATCTATTTCCTTTTTCCCTTCATTAAAATTACATCGATGTGATAATCTATTGCAACGATATATCAAGATAATCGATAACATCCAGGCGCACCGGTGCATTATAGTTCGGGGTGGGATAAAAGGAAACGCGTAGGCTCCGTTCTTGTTAATTAATCGCTTTTCCCGGAAGCTTTACCATGACAGGAAGGGGAAAGGGTAACACAGCGGGCCAGGTCGTACGATACTGGGTATATTAATTCGTGTATTAGCTCTCGACAACCTATCTGTTTCCTCCAAAGCAAAGATACTAATTATAGCCGAGAGGGAGTCGCGTCTTACACCAAGTTTCTCTATGAGACTCTGGTTACAAATTGTTACGAAAACTTCGTCCTTCCAAAGTCGCGAATATAAGCTTCGCGTTAACGAGATCGTATTATATACTTGCTAACATAAAGCTTTCGTGAAACCATTCTCTCTTAAAATGTTTCTTAAGCGAAAATCGTTAATGAACGATTATAAATTTCAAGGAAAATATAATACTAGCTGCTAATGAAATAATTCCCTCCTTCAAAGAGATCATGAAGATCATTTTCATGTAGAAGAATATTTTCCTCCATTTCACTTTATTAACGAGTATGAAAATCGAGCAACTACGATTTTCGTGATACCGTGAATATCGTTGTAACAGATGTTTCTAATTTTTTCTTTGATCTATCTGCAAGAGACCGTGCTTCTTTATTGGTAACACTATAGGAAACGTTATCGTTGCGAATATTTCACTGTCCTTTTTTCCTACCGTTCGTTATCTCCGATACGTTAAAACTTATCTAAATTTATCCTGTATGATCTAACGAAAACGAAAGATTGGTAGAAATATGTACCAAAAATATTGCTTAACGAGAATATCAATGGAAACATGAATTGTTTTTATCTGCCATTGTACGGTAAAAAATCTTTTTTTAGAATTCATTCTACTCGATAATTCACTCAGTTTCGTGTTATTCTTCGAGTGGTATGAAAGAATTACCAGTAATAACAGAGCGAATTTACGATAGTATTGTCAGCGTTTTTACGATTCTGGCTTTTCATGACGACGAAAACGGTAATCGAGCAACGAGTTTAAAGCCTTTACATGTCAGTAATGTTCTCTCTCTTTCCCTTAGCTTCGTTCGAAGTTGCGTTCGTAACAACGTTCGATGCTTGCTAGGTCGTTATTCCTGGAACGAGGAGAGAGGAACGATGAAACGTGGCAAACCTGATGCGAGCCAAAGACAGAGGGAGGGAGAGAGAGAGAGAGAGAGAGAGAGGAGGAGAGAAAGGGGTTGGCTAGAACTCTCTAGAGCAGACCATGCTAATGAACTTGGCCTGCCATTATCTAAACTGCAGTCAGTGTGCCACTTGGAACGTCCAGGGTAACGTTGAACTAGGAATAACTGGCCTACCGAGCTACGTTCGCTTCCAGATTCCATTCCCTCCCGATATTTTGATTGCTCAAACGGTCCAGCTTTAAACCAGCTGCCGATCCACCGGTTAGCTTTTGACGATGACACTAGTTTACGATTCGAAAGCTTCGTGTTTCCTATCTAGAATATTCTCCAAAATCTCAGATAACACTGATATCAAATCGATATGATTTTCTATTCCTTAGTCCGATGTACGGTTGTACGGTTTCCAAAGGGGGATGGAATTTTTCGAAATAGGAATTCTGTTGTTTTTTTTTTAATCTTTCTTCTCCTCCTTCTTCTTCTTTTATGAGATCACATAGAAAAATAAAAAAAAAACAAAAAGTAAAAAAGAAACGAGAGAAAAGAACTTGCGACTCCTTGTCGCTCGGCCGTAGCACGTGCTTCCACGCACCGGCTGGAATCTCGCGAACTGAAATTTCCGGCGAGTACGGTGATCTAATTGAAGCTAATTGAAAATCGATCGATCCGCCTGCTGGTATGCGAACTACCACTACCACCGCTAGCAGCTCTGATAGCGGTGGTGTGTTGCCGTTGGTCGGCAGCCCTGCTATTGCTTCATCCTCCGCTGAACAACGGATCGTCGGAGTATGCAAATCGAAAAGGGAGAAAGAGAGAAGGAGGGAAGACGTATTATGCGTCATGGTCCACCAATCAGGAATTAATAACGCTATCGCTCGCGATCTTTATCTCTTTTTTCCTTTATCCCCTACTTTTGTTTTCTTTTTTTGTTTTTCTCTTTTCATCGATCAGGAAAAAAAAATTCATTTCTTTTTCTCGAATGAGAAAAAGAACATACCTCGATCCATATTCTTTGTTTTTCAAATTTGTTCCTTTCGAACTATAACGCTGTGTAATTCGGAAATCATAATATACACTTATATGTACTTTCTATCTTATTTTATTTGTTCATTATAAAATGAATGGTTAATTTATATGCGAAGATCAATGTTTGCTTAATAAAAGTTATACTACTGTATATTATATAGACGAACAAAAATTGAATAAAGTTTTTGTCGAGATTGATATTTTTCTAGATCTCGCTCCATATTGCTGCGTTGATATAACGTAATCAATATGTTCGATGTTATTAATATTCAATGTTAACAACATCAGCATGTTATTTGTCAGATGTTACAAATATTATCGAATAACATGGACATGGGATATCTAGAGCACTATCAAATTGAAGTTATTTAAATCACAGCTATTACTAATGCTAATAATACTGGTATTTGCTATTATTTCAGTATTAATGTTACATTACTGAATCCCCATTCGCTGCTCATACCACGTGCATTACTAATAATATAACGTGTAACGTTTTGGTTCATTAAAGTTAATAACGAAATCTATGAATTTGTTTCTATCGTATATCAAGAGAAACTTAGACTTCTTAGGATATTGTAAAATTTAATTAGTTCAAAAGAAGAAGCCGTCTATTATTCAAATAACTAGCTAACAGAGGATTAATTTAATATTTTTATTTCTCCCAGAGTGATTAAAAGGATAGTAACTTCTTGCTTGTATGAATTTCTTCGCGGGAAGTTAATTCTTCGTCGCGTTGGACCGCTTGTTAGAAGGGAATCATGCGAATCGAGTTGTACGGAACAAGTTTTTCTTCGAAAATGAGAAAAAGAGTATGAGAGGAGGTAGAGAAAGTTGAGTGGCGGGAAGACCGCTAGGGCGTCATAAAACTTCGCAATTATCCGTGAACTCTCGTGCAAGCCCCTTTCCTCTCTAAGGAATGTTTGTTAGACGACGATGGTAGAAATTTCTCCGCGAATGGTCCCCGAGACCGGCTACCATAAATTACTTTGCTCGGAATAACGTGTCTTTAAAACGAGGAGGAGAGCAGGGACTCTACGTGACATTCAATATTCATGGCACGGAACTTTAAAAATTAAAAAAGACGAACTGAATACGTGTCTATTAGCATCGAGTAATGAATCCCTGGAAAGTAATTAAAGTTTCTACGCTAAGGGTAAATCTCTCCCAACCACCGAGATGGATGCCGTATTCCATTTCCACTATCCGTTTCTTCGATGTCCCGTATCTTTCATCATCGTCCTTCAAACTCGACGATTCGTCATATTTTCTTATCACAATAAGATTTTGATTTCATTTAAGCTTTCAGGAATTTTACCTCGAGATTCGAGATTATTCAGATATCATAGAGCCTTCATAAGTTTAAACAAGTGGGTGTTATATTAAAAAACGATATTGCTTCAAGTAAATCTTAAGAATTTGTTAAATGGTTCTGTAACTATGGTTGATTGCTAAAATTATTATTATATATGGATTTTTCCTATTCGAAGACACCGCTAATTTCGAAGACAAGAGACAGACCTTCATCTCGACGATGACTTGAAAAGTTTTTGCAATTTTTTTCAATTCATTTGTCTGTCTATCCTTGCCTCTTTTTCGCGAGAGGAACGACTAGGACGACAGGAAGGAAGAGTATGACTCGTAGAAGTGGTGGGAGGAGAATAGCATGGACAATTGAACGCTCAAAAAGCCGTGTCAGTGGAAGGGAAGAAGAAGCAGAAACGAGAAAAGAGCGTGTAGAAAACGAATGGTATATGTGAAGGTTTGTTAAAAAAGGATAGGTGAATCGAGAGAGAAAGAGAGAGAAAGAGAGAGAAAGAGGAAGAAAGAGAAAGAAAGCGAGGAAGAAAGAAAGAAAGAAAGACAGACAGACGGGCAGAAGAAGAGGGAGTCTAGGACAGATAAGAGAAACCGGACTCGGCAAGCAGGCCACGATGGCCGGATAAATGGGCTTGTGTTGGTGCTGGAGAGATCCTGATGGATCCTAACAGAGAAGGAGGAAGGAAAAGAAGAAGAGGTGGCGATGGCTCGACATTTAATCTAGGAGAGAGCACGAGATCGGCGTACGTTTTACTTTTACCTATATTCTATCATTCTTCTGTAAGAGCCAGTGGTTCAGAAAACTACGGTAACTTCTGCGTGCGAAGCGTGCCAATGAGATAGAAGAAAAAAGGAATAAGAGAAAAAATATTACATTGAGAATCATTCGACAAACTGCCTCGATCGAATTTCTTGCTAACCTCAAGATTTTGGAGACTTGGCGATTAATGTCTCGTCGTTCGAGAGTTCGTGCTCGCGAGAAAGAGAGAGAGAGAGAGAGAGAAAGAGAGAGATACTCACCAAAATGGCGAGGACAAGAAGATTGGGATTCTTCGAGGAGCTTTTCTTGTTCCGTAAGATGTCTCCTAGAAAGTTTCGATAAGAAAGCCGTCCTTCCTGAGTGCTTCGTTTTTAGCAATAAACTCGAACTAGACTTCGGTTGGAAAGAGTGTGTAATCAGGCAGGATAATTAATCAAGGAATAGTTAAAGCTACACCTGCTTTGCTCTATTAGACATTTTTGCGCTCTTTGAGTCGTATTGATTTATTCGTATTCAACGATCAGATTTACAATAGCTCAATGTGTCCGACAACGTGCATAACAATAAATGTTTCTGACAGCTCCGGATAATTTAATGCTCGGCAGGCGGTAATCATTTTATGAGCAAATAATCGTTTAGTTCAATAAATCCAGAACAGAGCCGTTCGAATCGATTTGGCTGGTGTATGAGAACGATTTACTCGTTTCTCGTGTTAAATGAGATAGTTACGAAATCCAAAATGAAAGAAAGTCGATTGGTTCGAACGAGATTCTGAAAAGAGAATCGATTGAAGTATCGAACGGAGATAAGTATCTAGCTCGTAAAAATCATTACGATTGATCAGAACGAGACTTGGATTTCAAAGCGAATTAGAATGATATGAATTTCTACGAGAATGGAGATTATTAATTGTTACAGGAAAATGATGGGAACAGGAAAGGAACGACACGATTTTGTCTCTCTCTTCCCCCCCCCCTCTCTCTCTCCCTTTCTCTTTACCTGTTCGTCGAACATAATAGTGGCATCGAAAGTAGCACTAAGTTTAATTCCGATTTACGGTTGTGAATTACACAGGCTTTCGAATTGCCCTCGGCAAGGAGAGTAAGAGACAGAGAGAGAAAGAGAGAGCTAGGAATAGAAGGAACAAGAGAATGGGTGGAGAACATCGTCCAAATACCGCGAATACTAGAGTTCTGGATACTATAGATACGTTTGCTTCAAAGAGAACGTTTTAATTAATGTCGAGTTGGTGAAAGCGAGAGGGTCGAGTCGTTCGAACTTCTCTGGAATTGGTCAGACGTAACGCAACTAATTAAGGAATAATCCCTGCGTACGATATGTTCAGCGTTATTATTAAAAATCTCCGTCTTTGTTAGCTGATAGCAAGTTGAACATAATTTTTATAGGGAACTTGTAAACTCGTGAAGCTTTAAGTTATAATTATACGCGTTACATGTTTTAATAATTAACCGTACATTTTACACAACTTTTTCAACGATCTATTTTACTGTTATCGAACGAGAGTAAGAAGCGATATTCTAAAAGGAGACGTTGAAAATCTGAAACTCGGTCGCTTTCGAATACGTAGTAAAGAGAATGAAGGGTAGCTCCAACATTCAGGAATTCCCGAGGCTTATTTCGTCGGTGCTTTATAAGCGTAATACGTAGGAACGAACGATCGCATCAAAGTGGCAAACTTTTCGAACGAAAACCTGGGCAACCTCCCCCTTCTCTCTCTCTCTCTCTCTTTCTATTTCTTTCTTTCTCTCTTTCACGGAAGGAGATCTCGAGTGTAATTTACGGGTTCGTGCGTCGGAAGGTAAAGGGTTAAGGACGAGAATACCAGACGGAGGCTCAACGACCTCTCGAGACGGCCTCTGCATTTGTGGAGCGAGAATGTGCCAGCGCTTGGAACGTTGCGAAAACTTTTCCAGGTTCCCCTCTCTATTTTTCGTTGCTCTCTCTCTCTCTCTCTCTCTCTTTTCCTCTCTTTTTTTTTTACTCCTTCACCTCTCAAGTCGTCGTGCTCAGCTTTCCTTCTCCCTTTGGTTTCTAGGTTTATCTTGTCAGCAAGGAAAAGACATCTGTTCGCTCGATGGCATCTGAAAGGGAGTCGAATTCGTTCGCGAGTCTAACAAACCAAGTTTCACCTTTTGATGAATGAACGAAGCTCGCTAAGATCGTCACGTTCTACGGAGAAAGTTGAGTATCATTCTCGACGAGCTTTTGAGAAAAACGTTATAAGAAAGTTTTGCTTTTTCTGATATTTTTTTTTTATTCTTTTATTTTTTTCATTTCTTCCTTTCACTTTTCATTTTCGAAGGATACTTTACTTATTAACCATTAAAATCTCGGAAAGAACTGGCAAGCTACAAGATTGAATAAGAGATAAAATGGTGAAAATCGTTTTTGAAGACGTCGTCCAGAAATATTATCGACGAAAAGTACCGATTCCATTTTGTGGTGATTTTTGGTTCAGATAAAAGCGAGACAGCATTACGTTTCACGGTTGTTTTATAGGAGCGAGAAGGAGATAGTAGTTTCGATTTATCTCTTGATGTTGTTACGGTCTTCGTTAGTCGAGAAAGCTCGTTAAAGCGTCGTAAAAATGTTCGGCGAATCGAGCGTAATCGCGAGAAACATCGACCGCAAGACGTTTTATAAGCTACTCACGTATAGAAAGGTCTCCTGAGTGGACTCGATCGAACGAATCAGTAAATTTCTACCAAGGGAAAAGGGTAAGAAGAGAGGGAGAAAGTTCTTGGAGAAATATATAAACGAGTACGTCGCTGGTAGGGCCGAGATACAGTACGAGGAGACGAGTGTTTCGTTGGAATACCAGACGAACGAGATGCATCTCGCATTGTTTTGCCTTCTCGTCGAATGAAATTCCGTACAGAATTCCGTATGAACGAGAAAAGAAAGGGAGAGAGAGAGAGAGAGAGAGAGAGAGAGAGAGAGAGAGAGAAAATGGGTATACAGAACGCTCGACATTTCACATATGCCCTCGGTTCTTCCTAATATCATCCATAAAAAGAAGCGTACCGTTATTAAGGCAGGCAGGTTGCTTCGTTATTTTTCGCGCCCACGACAACGAAAAGAAAGAAAGAGAGAGAGAGAGAGAGAGAGAGAGAGAGAGAGAGAGAGAGAGAGAAAGAGAGGAAAAGAGAAAAAGAAAAACAGAAAACAACAAGGAAAATAAAATAAAGAATTAGTCCAGCTGTTTCCCGAGAGCTTTCGTTATCTCGCTTCGTTCGCTACGGTGGAAATTCTTTAAGATTTGTTGCACCACGATCTGGCTTCTATCTTGGTCGATATTATAGAGATAAAAGGAAAAATTTTATAATTAATAGCGTTCCTGTTGGATATAAGTATGTCATAAGAAAAGAAATATTTGATACGGTAAAGCTAATACGTGTAGCGCGATTTATTTAATGTAGTATAATATATATATATATATATGTGTGTGTGTGTGTGTGTGTGTGTGTGTGTGTGTTAATTAATATGGCAAAAAGAATTTTGAATGTTTGTAATTTTTTAAGAGAAATTTGAATGATTAGAACGTGCAACGATCAGCGCGTAATTAATCGTATCGTAGAAAGGTTCTTACAGATATTAAAAATAGCTTTCTATCTATCGTTTGTTCGTTTTGGAATTTACGAAAGTATTATTAAAACGTTCGTAGCTTTGAATAATTTTACCTAAATGAATGAGTAACACCGTTGAAAATGTTTCATGAACATTTTAAAAAGATGTTCGAAGTTCCGTGGTACGCACAGAGGGTGCTTCATTATCTTTCTTCTTTTAAGTACGAAACATTTTTCCATCTAGAATTAATTGTGTCCGAACAAAATGGCCGTAGAAAGGGAAGTCGACCAATCCATCGGCGAAATTAACTGAAATTAAAAGAGGACCATAGGGAAAATTAGACAATGAAAATCCTTCGTTCTTTTTTTTTTATTTTCAAGATAAATTAAATCGAAATTCTAGGCTAAAGCTGAGTGGTTCAGTTTTAATAAATCACTGTGGATTTATGAGATAAACGTATCTCGATCACGAGAACAAGAAGAAGAGTAGAAAGGGTTGGTCGACGAGGGAAATTCCTTCGATAAAAGATTCAAATAAATTTAATGTCTTGTCCGGGTAGGTGCATTCGGGCGTGAATAAGAAAAATATTAGAAACGTCGAGTGTCCAAAGGATATTTAAGAATATCCGAGGAATTCTCTATCGAATTGAGATCCCTTTTCACTTTTATTTTAACAGCCGAAACCGACTTTTTTTAATCGTTTACTTCTCGCAATCCGTGGCCCTTCTCCCTACCCTTTCACCTCTTCTCCCTTTTTTCGTTCCTCGATTTTTTATCTTCTATGTCTCAAGATTCTTTCATTCGGCTGCTTCTGTCTCTGTCAGGATGGTGCTAGAAGACTAAAGCAGAGAAAAAAGAAGAAAAAGAGAAAAAGGAAAAGAGAGGTTCACAGTGGTGGAAATTCCTGTATTTAATTTGCCGCGAGGCTTTTAATCAGTCCTCGCTTCAAACGACCACTCGGATACCCGTCTGGAAACCGTCGGAGCAACTTAAAAGGAGCTTTTTGAAGATTTAAGGCGACCCACCATCTCTTCTCTCTCTCTCTCTCTCTTTCTTTTTCCCTCTCTCACTTTCTTTCTCTTCCTCTCTCTCCCCTTGCACTATGTCCGTGTCGGAAGAAGTTTCCACTTCGTAGATCCATACTCTGAATTTACTTATAGCTACGAGAGATATCTCTATGGAGTCCTACACCGAGAAAAATGTTATTTCTACTTAATTTCGAAGCGTCGAGAGGCAGAGTAAATCGTGGAAAAGAGAAAAAGAGAGCGAGAGCGAGAGAGAGGAAGAGAGAGAGAGAGAAAGAGTGTTTATCAAATCCGACGTAGGTAATATCTCGTTCATTATTTCTTTAGCAGGCCATGCACGGTCGAGGTAAAAGAGAATTTTCGATACTTATTCCATGGGATCGCACCTTAAATCAACGCGATCGACGGTGGGTAAATGGGATTCGAGGATTTTCAGGTGTGAGAGCGAGCTCGTGCTCGTGCTTAATACGAACGGACGCGGCAGATGTTACATTTAAATCAAAGCCGGTTCCGAATGCCGCCGCGGAAACTATGTCTTCCCGGTGTCAAAACAGCTGTGTTTAATTAAACGCATGGAATGAGCAGCAACGCGTCGAGCCCTCTCGGCGTCTCGAAACGTTAACTTCATCGCCGATTATCGAAATCCACTGTTCTCCAACTGTATCGTCGAATCTCAATCGTGAAAATTCGACTTTTCAAATATTCTTCTTGATATCCTTGGAATGTATTTCTCGCTTTTGCTGTTTCAAATTGTTCGAATAAAAAAGAAATATAAATCTATATATATATATATGTATGTACATACACACACACACACGTGTTTCTACGAAAAAATATAGTGTATCGTAGAAATACGATCCAATATATTCCGATCGCGAGCAATAGCACTTTGAAATCTTATATTTCCTAGGAAAGTGAGTGCACGGTAAACTCTTGTTTTATTGAATTTTTATTTTCATCCAAATCGAGAGGTCGCCGGCGAGAGTAACGATGGATTCTAAGGTTCCTCGTCGAGCTTCAAAATATTCATGGATTCCTGCTGAATCGAGCAGAAAAGGTCAATGTTTGAAGAGCTTCGGTTAATCCATCGTAGACGAGTGGATACTGCGTAATATCTTTCATCACCTTTCTTAGCTCCCATAAAAAGAGTTAATAGAAATTCCATTCCCATATTCCAGTCGATTTTACATCTTGTAGGTAGGTTATTTCCGAAAGCAAAGAAGGTTTTATATTAGGGATTTCTCTCATTGATCGTTTAACGTATTATATTCTTCCCATTAAAGATTAAATAGCAAGATAGAATAGCGTTCGTTATTCACGTCTTAAGGTAAAGGCTATGGGGGAATAAGAATTGTGTGGTCTTCGAACTGATCGTGAGACCAAATTCGAGTTAGCTCAGGAACGGTTTGGTCGAAATGGTACTACGTTCCACACTACAGTTTGCACGTAGTACATGGCCAAGCGGTGAATTGCTTCAGTTATCAGTGGTCTGCAGCGCTCACGGTGTCTGGAATATTGGATGAGGGGCCGATGCAGTAATTAATTACGAGACCGATTATTCTGTGCCGTTACTAAATGCTCTGTTTTCCTGTCATTAAAGTGAAAACGATCACAAAATAAGTCACCAAAGTCGTCTAATAATTTTCCTAATTCTCCGACGACGTGACGATAATCAGTTGAGTTATTGATCTATATGGAGGATGATTAAGGATATGGCTTTTCATCAATTTTTTTCCCATCACGCCGAACGACTAATGCGATCAATATTTTCTTCTTTTCCTTTTTCATGATTATCGAATTAATCTCCGTCGTTTCTTCCTCGGTATTATTATTATAATCGTCGTTGCGCTTCAACGCGCATTCATTTAAAAGCATCTAAATCCTTCCGAACGACTAAATAAATAAATAAATTCGCCGGGAAGGAGCTTAAAATTTGTCGAGAATAGAAAGGAAACAGATTATTTGAAAGGAGAAGAGGTTTCATTCCGCGGTCTGTCTAGTCTAATTATCGAAAGTGAAATCCAAAAAGTTGGAGACGAGAGGAAAGAGAAACACGGCGATGTTGGTGAGGTACCGCATTGTTTTGTAATTCATTAAAATTCTGCTAACCGTCTGGGTTGCGTCGAGAAGCGGAGAGAAAGAGAGAGAAAGACGAAGAGAAAGGGAGGAAGGGGGAGAGAGAGAGAGAGAGAGAAGTGGTAAGAGGGTGAGCAAATTGGAAGGGTTTGGTGATGCAAGATCCAACCTTACTGGTTCTCTAATTAGCGTAATTGTTCGCGGTCGCGGAGACATAGCCGTGTCGAGCGTAAGCGAGCGGAATGGATTTGCGTTGCGGTGGTAATACTCCGCGTAATATGTTTGAAATCATGGCGGTGCAAAATCTCGAAGAATACTTATTCTTCTTATCAAAAATGCCATTTCCAAAGATATTTCGCGTCACGAACGCGATAAAATAAATTTTTTATGAATAATTTTTTGGTCCGTATTATTATATTACATATTATTTTAATAAAAAACGCATTCAAAAAGAAATCGATCTCATTAAATCGATAGTATTTGACAATGTTACGCCCTGCTTCTTTTCTTCGTACACTTAATATCTTTCTTAACCGACGGCTAAAAATATGCTTCAGTTGAATTCACTTAAGGCGAAAAGTTGTACCGACGCTTCTTTTTATTTTGTCGTTGTCGATACTTCATAATTCTTCGAAACTTAGAATACCTAAGCACTTATCTAATTATTTCTGGAAACATAAACAATTCAGAAGATCTGCGATACTTGTATTTATAAGAATGTATTCGGTTAAATTCTTCGTTAAATTGTTCAGTTACATTGTTGTGTCAAATAAACGTAGTTTCGTAATGTAATAGACTTCTTATTAAATTTTCAATCAATCAAAATATTAGTCATTAAAATTTTTATTCAATGGAAGGAGCAAATCTTTTATCTTTATATGATAAGCTGGATAAGGAAATTAGAACGAATCGGTTAAAAAAAAACAATCAAAGAACACAATATTTATCGTTCTATAAATCTGCTCATTAATTAGTTGATAAGTTTGTGATTTCATTCTGTATATAATAACATAATAAGACTGTATCCGGAAATCAGTAAATTTATGGTAAGTTGAAACGTCCTGTATTCTTTCATAACTTTTACTGTACATTATTCGCCAATCATTGAGACAGAAACCAATTTCCGAGTCAATATACGGCTTGTGGAAAAAGTAAGCAACTTGATATCTTTATTTTTAATACTCTCTTCTCTGCTTCGTTTGATTTCGTTCGAGCCTGTTTACTTATCAGATCTCCTTTTATTTTATCCTATCGATCTGTCTCCTATTCCGTCGCTCAGCATCGAATTCACGTTTCTTAAAATCAATCTCTGGTAAAGGCTTCACGGTCTGATCATCTTAAATTACGTCACATGGTGTAACAACTACATGAATAAAAAGAGAATACATTTACCTCTAAAATGCTTTTTCTATAACTTTCCGTTGCGAAGAAACCGTTTGAAGCTTTCATAACTTTAATGAACAAGTGATGCGAGTACGAGTTGTAGTAAATAATACTCTGCTGGCTCGCGTAAATTATAGAAATTTATGTAGATCCCTATGTAAAGCATTTATTTAAAGAAATTATATATGTAGATCAGTGAGTCATTATCATACTTGCCTATTTTATTTACTTTTATTCGCGTATTACATCTTCCGAACCAGGAGTTGTAGAGATATCAAATAAAAATCGTTTCAAATAACAGATTTTTCTTGTCTTCTCGTTATATTTTTAATAATCATAAGTAAATCGTTAGAAGCGTTTTAAATCGTTATAAATAATTCTCCAAATTAATTTTTTTCCATTAATCAATTCTTTTTGTATAATCAGTGGATATGTATAAACAAAGATACGCGTATCTAACAATTTGTTATAAAAAAATTTTCATACAATTTTTTTCTGAAATAATTATGTTATATCTTACAAATTATATAATACATATAAGTTCCCACGTCGTTCCTTTAGTTCATGGTTGGCCGAGACGTTAAGCGAGTCTCCATCGAGAAGGTCATTTCAAGGGTTGAGAATTTACAACGTTGTGCACGTGTCCTTTTTAACTCCTTTTTAACTCCCACGGCGGTAATTGCTACTACGATGGAAAGTCGCATGACCGCGCTTCGATTTACGGTACTCTCGGGATTTCCTAGTCGTACTTCGAGCGACATTTCGCTCCTAAAAAGGTACTTCGGTTAGCACTGAAAAGAGTAGTCGAGTTTCGCGGATCGTTTGAAAACTCGGCAATAAATGATGGTATCGCTTTTCGGAAGATTATCTCTCGTATTATCATGTTTTTCATTAAATTGGATGTTTTCTTTCATTTCCTCCATTTCGTAAAATCTACTATCTCAAATACTCGAAAATATCGATCGAAATTGGAGGGAAAAATAATTTTATATCCAACACACTCGTTGTCGTTGTCGTGTAGAGTTGACCGTAGAGAGAAGATTTGAAAAAGAGGAACGCATGGCTTTCTACGAAAACATTTATCTCGAATATCGGAGCAATCATAAATTACGGAAGCTCGCGAAATGATGGATCCGTTTTTCTTTTTAGCTAGCTTTTGCATGGTAACGAGGACATGTAGAAGAAGAGAGAGAGAGAGAGAGAAGGAAAGAGAAAGAGAAAGCGAGAGAGGAAGAGGAAACGAGGGCCATCTCGTTCGAAGCGGAGCGTAAATTTTCATGTATCGAGTCTTGGTGAGCTAAAACAGCCGAGGCCAGATTTATGTTTCGACGATGAGGGACTCTTAACGAAGGCAAGATCGATGGCTCCGCTTTCCACGGAATATTGTGAGCGGGTGGAAAGGAGAGGAGAGAGGTGGAAGGTGGAGAAGGGAGGATGAAGAGGAATCAAGGGGACAGAGACGAATAAGGTAGAGAGACCAGACGAGGGATCTCGCGAAATTCTCCCGACAGCATTCTGCTTCGTCCAAATGCAATCTACGAATAGCGTAGTGGTTTTCGTGAGTGACGGTCTATAAATTACGATTTTGTTCCATTTTGAAGCGTCGACGAGTGCTCTCGAAATTCACCCGACGACTACCGACGACGCACTACGCGCTAATACATGTCGTACTTCTTTTAGGCCAAACAACGAGCTTACGAGTGCGTCATACAGTACCATCATCCTTCTTTCCCTCTATCCTGAATTATTTCTAGGATTCATCGGTCTACTCCGTGTAGCATCCGTTAGTCCGTGACCTGCCTCGGCTCGTTTACGCGAACGAATGGCCGATCCGTGAGTTTATGCTTTTTACTCTCCAAGGGTGAACGATCTTCCTCTCTCGTCTGAATTTATATATCACCCTGCTTATTCATCATCCCTGTATCCGCTCTCCGTCGGGACACGTATTATCGAGTGGCGCTAACGGAGAATCCCTGTCGACGTTTCCGAAACGTCCGTCTTCTCTCTCTCTCTCTCTCTCTCTTTGTCTTTCTCTGTAGACGGGCTTTGTCTCTACGTGCATTATGAAAGGAGAGTTTAATCTAATGTGAAACGATGATTATAAACTGCAAAGTAAATATTGTAACGAGAGAATAAATGGATATATAATAGCTATAAAAGAAACAGCTAATGGAAAATTATTAGTAAGGCGTCGTCGAACGATGGAAAGTATCGGGCATTTAATATTTTCTTTTTTAATTTTATCTGAATTTCAGCTGAATTATTGAAAGTAATGATAAACAAATTTGTCTAAAGAATTTTTCTAAAGAATAGGACACGCGTCTTGGATTAAAAAGGTTCGATTAACTCTGTAGAGGGAACACGCTGTCTTTATCATAGAACGTGAAACGTCGAAAAGGGATAGAAGGGCGTAAACTCTAGCGAGGAGTGCTCTCGTCGTACTCCATCGAGTGCGGTTTCTCCTTTGGAAAAGAGAGGGAGAAAGAGAGAGGCAGAGAGAGAGAGAGAGAGAGAGAAGAGAGAGAACGGTGGTGGCTTGCAAATTACGTTCGTCGACCCGAACCATTCGAGTTTGTTCGGTCATCGTCTGCGTATGCGTGTGCGTCCAGGCAACGGCACGTACATACATACATATATATACATTCACACAAACACACACACACACATGTGTATATATATATCTTTTCGACCCTTGCCATCGTCTCTTTCTCTCACCCTCTCTCTTTCTATCCTTGGTCGATGGGGATGCTGCGGCAAGGGTTGGAGGTGACGAGCGTGCCCGAAGAGACGCGGTTCCAAGCTCGCAATTTCCTACACAACTTCCACAGTTCGTTCCAACTTCCGGGACACTTATAATTGGTTTCCTGCTACACGAGAACCGAAAGAGAAGAAGATATAGAGATTAGAGGGGGAAGTTCGGGAAGAGAGAAAGGAGACGCGACTCGGTAAAAGAGAAAGCGGAGAAGAGAGAGTCCTAAAAGTGGTCGTAGTAGGGGAAAAGGGCTTGTGCTCCTTTCGTTGTAGACAGGGAGCTGGATTTCTACCCTAGCTTTCTCTATGCAACAGAAACTAAGCAGACGTAAATATCCGCGGCTGCTAATTAGTCGGGGCTAACTTCTCGCTGGTGCTGTTGCTTTCTGCTGCTTTCGCCGTTAAAATTTACCATTTTAATTACCCTACCGTATTGTTATATCACTCGCGTATATTTTCCACCTACGTGTTTTATACCTGGCGTTCGGCTAATTGGACGAACGTTGGGACGAATGGAGATATAAAACGCTATTATTTTTCTTCTTTTTTCTTTCTTTTTTTCTTTGCTCTTGGTTATCGATAGTTTATCGTTAAATCATGAAGTAAAGTAACTATTTATTTTTTAACATTATTTACCGAAAGAATTGCATTATTATTACGATCAAGGAAAAAAAATGAAGAGACAAAGAATGATAAAGAGAAAAAGAAAAAGAAAGAGAAAAGCATACTCGAGAAGTTCGCGAGCTTCGTATTCCAAAGCCGATCGCTTTGGTACAGAGCGGGCCGGGAAACCACTCGAATCGTATACTCGAATTTCAAATTCGGATTTCGCTCGGTGAGTATGGAGCAGAAGTGTGCCGTCTTTGAGTGGGGCTTTTAGGATGAGACAGGAAGCCGGATATCTCTGATACTCTCTCTCTCTCTCTCTCTCTCTCTCTCTCGCCCCTTCTCTATTTCTCTCGTTGTTCCCCAATATCTCCATAGACAAGGAAGGAAGAAGGATGCCTATGGTTTATCGATCTCGTACAAGTGCATCGACTACTGCTATATTCGTTCGACTGGGACAAAAAATAAAAGACATAAATAAAGGAGATATGTATTTATCTTTCATTTTATTCCATAGAAAAGACGTTTATACGAATTATCGAAGGAAATACTTGATTTTACGACAAACTTTTCCAAGCAATTTACGCCTGCATGGAAATGGAGAGGAAAGTGTTCGATCATGGTTCTCGTTATTGGTAATGTGCCATCGTAACATAATACGATCGTTCGTTTTCGAAACGAAACGACGAGGGTGCATTAAGGCTGGCCGACGTACGATTCCACGCCCGACGCGTGTAAACCGAGCTTAACGATCTCTCGTAAATCGCACTACGAAATATATGTATATAGATATACGTATATTTATATGTGTGTGTGTGTGTATGTGTGTATGTATACGCACGTATACGCACGTGTACACGCACGTTACGAACACGTGTGTACACGCACATACGTGGTTGGTATCGTAAGCACGGCCAGTTACGAAACGACGCGAAACGATCGAAATGGAATGTCCGAGCCGTTGGTGACGTAAATTCATGGGAAAGTGAAATTCTACCTCTACGATAGAGGGAACTCTGTTGAATTATCCTATCCGAAAGGCATGCTATCGCTTCGATAGCTCGGAAACACATTGCCCTAACGCGCGAATCGAACTGTCGATATGTTCGACAAAGAGAAAGAAAGAGACAAACAGAGAGAGAGAGAGAGAGAGAGAGAGAGAGAGAGAGAGAGAGACAGAGAGGGAGAAAGAGATAAAAAGAGATAGAGAAATAGATAGAGAGAGAGAGAGAGAGAGAGAGAGAGAGAGAGAGAGAGAGAGAGAGAGAGAAATTGAAGGTAGGATCTTGATGGAATTTTTATAGATTTTTATTTGTTCTCTATCTGCCTCTATTTTTTTCATTTCCTGAATGGATTCTTAAAATGATCTTTTGAATAGCTGGTTTTTATTTAAAATAATCTTAAATTTATATTTTAAAGGATAGCTATAGAACAAGGTGACCAGAGGATCAAACGTGTCCCGTTAATTAATAGCACAAAAGCGTGCGGAGTGACGTAAAAGCCGTAAACAAGAAAACCAAAATTCTGTTTCCAGAAGGAAAAGAGAGTTTATGGCGCGGAGGAACTATTGTTCGTAGGTCGGTGTGGTAAACCGCGAAAGTGGCAACCTCAGATTTTCCTTCCTTTTTTTTTCTTTCCTTCTCGTTTTCCTTTCTTTTCTGTAAATGTTAGTAATCTTTGGAATTTGATTTTGATTTTCGTTTTATGGAATTAATTCTACATGACCAAATAAGTTCGAATTTAGTTCAACAATGAGTTTTAATTTACATTTATGGAGAATATTTTATATCATTTATATGTAAAAATTTGGAATAATATGAAATGAGAAATTAGTTTTATTGTTGTTAATTTTTCTTTCTTTTCCTGTGGCACGTTGTAAAATTCGTTAAATTAAAAGTTAGAAAGTTTTTATTAAATTATTAAACAATAAAAACGTATAAGATATCAGATTTACGAAATATCAATTTATTGTATAGATGTTACTAATTAATTATAATTTATTTAAAGGATTATTATATTTTTATAATTTATATAAATTAATAAAATATATTATTTTCTGATGTAATAAAATAAAAACATATAAGAATTTATGATTATCATTGTAATTAATAGAATATATTATATTGAATTATGATATAATGTAAGTGAAGAAATTTCAATTATTAGTTCGAATTATATATAATTTCGATACGGCTATTAAAATCGTACATCACTCAAATTCAGATCGATGTAAACCAAATCCGTTCATACAATATTTGTGATAAATTATTATATTATTATACGAAAGGAATTAATGTAAATAGTAATTTTTGTTGATAATTAAAATGAAGATTTTCAATTATATAATAATATAATTTGATTATATAAGGATTAATATAATTGTTATTTTAATTCTGGAAATTGATTTAGTTTTGTTAAAACAAAAGTTATTAGAATGTATTTAAGATTGAAAGAAATAAAATCGTCGATGTTCTTTCAAAAGTTCGTCGATGCTTCCATCAGCGTTACTTCTGACAACTAGTCATCGTGATCGTTATGGTCGTCGTCGTCGTCGTCGTCGTCGTCGTCGTCGTGGTACGAAAACGAAAATGCTGTGCGCATCGCGGCGCCATTAATCGACCATTTCCTGCGATTGTCAGTAAGACAATTTTCGCTTCCTCGTCGTTGTCCTCGTCACATAGCGACAATAGAAGACAACGAGAACGACGTAAGATCATTTCGTCTCGCGTCTTTCCTCTAACGCTTTCACGTTCACGATGCGTATCAAACGTTCGATCAAGTTTCGAGCGAGGAATGACGCCGATGATCGTTTCCCACTAATGTTTGTGTAAATAGAATAAGAATTCACACTGGATGGGCGTACGTCTAACGCATTAACCTAGATATATAATTCCTTGCGTGCTTTCTCGAGCATTTTCAATCGAATTGGTACGTGATCATTATTATTATCGTCCTGTTCAATATATGGGGTGTCGTTGAAAATAATTTCTTTTTTCTCACGCCGGAGAGAATATTCGAGTTAGGATTAAATATGAAAATCTAATCGATACGGGAGATCAGAAAGATTAAAGCAATGAAATAAAGTCGATTGTAAAAGTTAATGATCTCTTTATCAGATTTTAAATGAAAGATCATCCGTTTCAGGGACACCCTGTAAAAGGATCGACTCCTTCGCGCCGTTTCTCCTAATCTAGTTGGATCTAATTCCCTTAGGTGTTCCAGATCAGACGATGTCGCAGCGCGGAATCGATCGTCTCCTCGAACAAGGCACTCGGAGGCAGGTAAATCGATTCGAGTACAAACCGATGCACTTTGCTGACGCACTTAATTAGGCGTTGATTAACGGATGTCCGCGGTGACGGGAGCAGAACCAGTAGGTGTGTACATGCGATTGGTCGAGCACTAGGAGAGCGAGATTAACGTAGAATTGTGTACGTATGATAGAGATAGAGAGATCACAGTGATTGCTCATTGGGATTAGAATGTTCCCCGGGTTATTCGGCCGTATGCTTATGTCTCATTGATCTTCCTACGATTAATATCCGTTTAGTTTACGATCCAAGACGTTTAGAGGATATGTTTCTTTACCGATATCGTTTGTCGAAGGTATTCCTTTAAAAATCATTCTACGCGTTCCAGCGAAGATATAAAAGGTCTAGAATGTTATTAGTTCCGTCTTATAAAGCGACCACTTCCGGCAATGTAAATATAGACACGAATAGTCTCGCTCGACCGATCAAAGAACAAATACATTCCATATTCTAGCGCTGAAATATCATGCGAAGAAAAATATCGAATATGTAAGGAGGCGTAGAAAGGTGGATAGAGGAAGTAGAGAGAACGGAAGGAACGAGGAACGGAATATCAAAGAGAATGCGATCAGGAGCAGAAGAGGTGCGGCCAGAAAGTGGAACGCGCGAGGAATCTCCGATTCTTTCTAAAGTCAAAGGTTGCCAACGAAAAATCGAGCGAGACCGTTCCTTCCACCTTCGTTCGCTTCGACCCACCTCATCTCCGCGTCGTCTGAGTAAACATAAAGAAGAACGTTTCGACTTTTTGAAAGAGCTTGGAGTGAGTCTCGTAAGTTCGCTCGAGTGTAAAGTCTTCGGGGGGTTAAAGTTTAAACGTTCGCTTTGTAACGGGTCCCATAGCCTCGACTGGCGGTTCTCCTTTATTACCGTTTATTACTTGCTCAAGTAGACAGCGAGATCATCGAATTGCGGCACGCTTTGGACGTTTCGGCCTTCCGAACATCCTCGTAATAATCGTGCGCTTACGGAGTTCCCGGCATTAGGCTAAATTACCGTGAAAGCGGGCCGAGACTGGAGGAAATTTGCATTCACGAGGCAACCTGCTTAGAACAACTTCCCATCTCTAACTCTCTCTCTCTCTCTCTTTATATATATATATATATATATATATATATATATATATATATATATATATATATATAGTTTCTGTCTCGTTCCCAACGCCTCTGCACTTGACCCAAATTGAGCGAGTATTAGTAATACTCCTGCAAGCGTCGTTTCCGTGGTTCACCTAAGAGATTTCCTTCGATAATTTTCCGAGGAGCAACTGAAAATGAATTATTTCGTACGAATACAAAAAGTTCGCTTATCGACTTGAGAATATCCACGAAAGTTTGATGCAGGTTATCGGCTTCTCTACGAAAAGAGAACTCGGCTCTTCCTATCTGTCTTAGCTATAAATTCGATTTAAGTCCTTATTTACTACACCCTCCGAAAGTTCGGCGAAACCTTCGAAAAGTTTTCTTTTGTTGAACTCCCGGCGAGTAGAACTTGTTCTCTTTTACCAGCAATCGTCCTTGACCCGAAACGATTTGCGAGAATTCTTTGGGATTGGTTGTAAGAACCACTTACCTTCTGCCTGTTCATTCTAAATTGCATTTTCTTGATTTTCTATTATTCTTTTATAATACAACTTACAAATCTAATTTCAAAGATATTGACGTTTAATAGGGATAGTGATTGGTGTCAAAAGGTATTCCAACGGATAACGTGTTCTTTCATCGAGGAGTCCTATTGGTGTTCAGGAAGCACGTTCAGGCTATATTCTTCAATGCCTTTAGAATCCTTCAAAAGATCGATCTTTGTATCGAACGTTTCGAGACGACATGTCTCTCAGAACATAACGATGTTCCTTTGATGCAGTCCTGTCTTTCCGTTAGCTCTTTCGCGCTTTAAGGAAGTCAAACGAGAGTAAAAGAAACGTACGATGGCTTGTTCGACCGTATACAATGTTAAAAAAACGTGTCACCTCGAGAGGTCACCTCGAACGGATCGATCGATCGATCGATGGGTCGAAATAAATAAAAATCAGGACCTTCTCGCCATTCTGTACGGACGATTCCATTCTTTTCTTCCTTTCACAAATGGCAAAGCGAAACGAAGTCGAGCGTTCGATCTTAAAGACTATTTTTTGAAGTCGTACATCTTGGAGTTCTTTATATTTTCAGTTAACTGTGCCGTAAAAGAATTTCCCTCGGTGTTTCTTTTTTCGAGGCACGATACTGTGCGTTTCTATCGGAAATTAAATTCAACGTCGACTAGAAGATTACAGTGCGATGATAAAGAACGAGAGAGAGAGAGAGAGAGAGAGAGAAAGCAAAACTTCGCGTAGATCGATAAACCTTGATAAAAAAGTAGCAGAGTAGTAAAGTAGAAAAGCAAAAGATAACAAACGAAATGAGAATGAAACGTTGAAACAAACAGTCAAAGGTTCGATTAATTTTTTAATGCGGACATTGGTCGAGTGGAAGCTGGGAAATCGGCCGGAGCGAAATCAACGGAAAGCAATCCGTTTACGTGCCATTACGGTGTCACGCTCTCAGCCGGCTGTGACGTCACGGAGAAAAACAATTGGAGACCCTTCGGGAGAGAATCCGGTTTGGAAGCTGCTCGTTGAGGGCTGGTAAACGAACCGACAGATTGAGCGGAGCTTCATGTTGGTCGATAGTTTCTGCCCTTCCCTTTCATCCCCTCTATTACTCTTTCTCTCTCTTCCTCTTTCGTTCTCTTCTTCCTACTCTTCGCACTCAACCCTTTTCGTTGAACGATCACTCGTAATCACTAAAGCCGCAGAGCCACCAAAGTAATTAGCCTCATAACCGTAGCAGCCAGCGTGTATCCTGTCCCCCCATGGAGTGGAACACCAACCCCCGTGGTTCTTCCTCTATTTATAAATTGTCATCGATAGATTGGACGAGAGCGTTCTTTTTTTCCTTCTCTCTCGTTGCAATGGCTAAAGCAAATAATTAAATTAATTTCGTGCGAGAGAGCTATCTTCCTCTTCCGCTCTGCTATTTTCAATGCGCAAACATAATATGCGTATGCGACGGTGGTCATTAGTTGCAATAAATTTTATCGGTGAAACTCGATTTGTCCCACGGTTCGTCTCTCTCTCTCTCTCTGTCTCTCTCTCTCCTTTTCTGCCTACCACATTCGAAATTCGTACTAACGACGACGAAGCTGGAAGAACCGCGTTGTTGCTCGTTTGTTTGTTCGTTCGTTCGAATTTATCTGCCTCGATATAACAATTTCAATTGATAATAGTAAAATTTTTAAATCAGTACACCGGACGTTACGGTTACGATGGTTTATCAATGGTCTCATAAATAAATGTTCTGATGTTGCATATGTAAAATCTATGAATATTATACATTTATATTTATATATGTGGTTTCACAGAGACTATAGTCTATGTAAAAATCGTATCGATATCTCTTCTATGATTTAGATAATATTTAATCTATTTCTTTTAATCCTTTTCGCTGTTTCAACAGGCGTTCTCGAGGGATGTCAAAACTAATTTGAGGACGAGCCAAACACTCAATCGTTACGAAAAATGAAACCATTTTCAGTTAGATTGATACTCAATCCGTCGTGATAGGTACTTGAACACGTTTGGCTCGATCGAGACTCGCAAAGCGATTACTGGCTTTTGTTTCATTCCTAGAAATAGTGCCGATAGGATGAGTAGGAGGAAGAGAGGAGTAGGGGAAGAAGACGAGGAGTCGATATAATATGATTTTACAAAAATATCGAGATATACAAAAAAAAATATCGACGCGTGAATGCATCGGAAACTGAATATCCGTTATCCGCTTTTTATCGGTCGATTTTCGATTGAACAGGAAATATCCATCACTCCGATAAATGTTAGAAGATTGCTCTCGTATCATTCAAAATGATTTATACCGTTACTGCCTGTACCGATAATTAATTTATATAGGAATAGTATAACTACGTTATTTCGAAATATAGCTATCCATATTTGTATAAGAGCAAATATAATTGGAAAATTCATTAAATTCAACGATCGTTGAAGTTTGAAGTTGTTATTAATAAGATATTATTTTTTAAGAAGCAAAGAAAAAAAAATTGTGTAAATGTTCGATATCGTAAAGTCGATTTATAAGTCTCGTAAAAAGATTTTCCCTTGTTTAACTTTACAAGAGAAATTAAATGAAAATACTAGGATTTGGGTGTAATAACGATCGCGTAACAGCTAACAATGGTACACGCAAAAGGTAGCGTGAGCTAAGCGAACCCTTTAAAAGCGTGAGAGAAAATTGCAGACAAGTACCGTGCGCTAATTTATTGGCTCTCCAGTGTTTCCGATTTCATATAAACTCTTATTCCCGGCGCAATACTCTCAGGCTCGTTTTCACAGAACGGTCTACACGGTCGTAGGATCTTACCGAAGTAGATTGTACTCTGTTATTTGCACTTAGACTCTTCTCAAAGTATAAATTACGCGGATAGTAGTAAACAAGAAAAATGCGTCTAACGAGCAACTTTATGACTATCTACTCGGATCGTTCGTAAAATACAAATATTAATTGATGGAGTTTAAATTTTTATTATTGTCTTCGAAATAACAAGGGAGAAAGAGAGAAAGAGAAATAAATAGAAAAGAAAACAAATTGTTGAATGCGATTCGTTCGTTTTGCGAGAGTTTGGGAAACGGTGGTAGATGCGAGGAGAAGATAAGATAATGGAGAGAAAAAATGTGCAAGGGAAAAAAGTGGTTCGATTTTGAATGAATCAGCAAAGCGAGCGTGACAAGGTGACGAGAGGAAATGGAACTTTGAGAAAGGGAAACGGAAGGGATCCGAAGGATCGAACGATCGGTGGTAATCTCCGTATGGAAGATATATCGTTCGTCGATTCGCGAGATCTTCTACGTGGTTGGAATTTTTAATGGCTCAGACGGTAGTAATAGCGAATGGTCCTTTCCCTTTCTTCTCGACGTATATATGTATAATACTTACGTTCACTGTCCCTTCGACATTTTTACCGAGGCCGGACAGATAGATGAAAAGAGGATTGGAAAGATGAAAATATTTCTCTCTCTTTATTTTCTTCATTTTTCTTTAACCATCTTTACCCTCTCCTCCCTTTCGCTTCCTCTCTCTCTCTTTCCATCTCACTCGTTTACTCTTTGAGCATTTGACTTTTATCACGAGACTGAATTTGTCGAGCTTTCCCAATTTCAGCGCGAATTCTCTTGCACCTGCCCTTCTCTCTTTCCACTTTTCGGTGAGGTCGGAAATACGATCGGTTGTCGCCGAGTGGAAGGCTCGGTTGGCGTTGATAAAAGAACGAAAAAGTTGGACAATGGGTCTCGGAAAAAAAAGGAAACGCGAAGATAGAGAGAATGAAAGAGAGAGAGAGAGAGAGAGAGAGAGAGAGAGAGAGAGAAAGAGGGAAACGATACAGCCGGTTCGGTTCTCTCACCCTCGACTTTTTCGAAACGTTTTCCGTGGTTGGGAAAAAGTGAGAGAGAGAGAGAGAGAGAGAGAGAGAGAGAGAGAGAGAGAGAGAAAGAGAGAAAGCACGCGGACGAAGCAGGAACGGCTTTAAACCGCTTTCGAAGAGTTATTGCGGTTCCTCCGTTACGATTTCACGCTACATTCGCCACCGCTTCCGTTGCTTTCGCGAGCCTCTTCTTTCTCCACCCTTCGGCCCTTCGTATCTCACCTAGAACTCTTTGCACCTTCCTGCGTTTCCTCCCGAGTTGTTGCTCCTCCACGTTCGTCCTCTCGCGAAAACCACGCGTATTTTCCAACGAGTATACGTTGCTTCTTCTCCTTCTCTTTTTTTTTTCTTTTCTTTTCTTTCCCTACGCAGAGGAAAAAAGATGGAAATACGAAAAAGTACGCATGCACGAAGTAAGCAAGCCTCTTAACGTGCTCGCTCTAGCAACGTTAACATTTTTCAAAGAGCACGAGTCCCTTCTCGAGCACGCACGAGTTTGATGTATCGAAGAAAAGCAAAAGAGAAATTTTTACCATATTTTTAAAGAAGCGTAATCGCTCAAATTGGTCACGTATTATATGAATATGAAAGAGGACTAAATATTAATGGCGAAACGTACGCATGTTGATTCGTATGTTGAAAAAGTTTTATAGTGTAATATACGTATAATATGTCTTTCGAGCATTCCAAAACGACGGAAATGATTTTTCGGATCTTTTTTCTCGTTCAGCCTCCAATAAAATTAATCCGTTTTAATCTCGTTGCCTCGCCGATAACGTAGCTTCCGTACTTTTACGTGCTTTTGTCATAGGATATATATACATATATATATATATATATATATATAGCATGTGCATGCATATATACATATACCTATATATTTATCTATATATGTGTGCACGTATATATATATATATATATATATATATATATATATATATATATCGAACGCATGAATATCGATCTATCCCAACTGCAAGGTTTTGCGCTAATGGAACTAGCGAGGTTTACGCGCAATATCGGATAAATTAACTCCTAGTATCGTCGTACTTCGTCCCCGGACATTTTCTACTAGCTCTAAATAAAATAGCGAATGAAAGTGATCTCTAAAGAGATATCTATCTCAAACAAAATTTCTGTGTAGATTATACGCGTACATTATATAACTTTTGCTCTAGATAGATATATTTTTATGATTACAGAAATTTCATCAAAATGTTCTTGTTTTATTACTTTGAGCGACACTTTGCAAAAACATAAAACGCAATTTACATAAGCACGGAAGTAATTTCTATGGACTATAGCGAAAACGGTGCACAGGTACAAGCACATTTTTATTGCATATAGGACGATAGTCTCGTGTTAGTTTGCTAACCGTCCTTGCCTATATTCCAACAACTCCATCATTTTCGTATAAGACACGCTATCGCGTTTATATCTCGCTTCGAAACGAGCCCTCACTTCAGGCAACAATGATTAAACATGACGAAGAGATAGGGATGGATAAAGAGAAAAAGAAAGAAACAATGTTTCGATTTTAAATTCCTCTCTATATTTTGTAATGGACTTCGTGCAAATAAATTGGATTTAACGAATTGGAACAACGAGAAATCATACCTTTTGTAAGCATTCCGATAACGAATTCACATATTTGAAAAATCAAATGTACCAGTTTTAACATAGTTTTCGAAAATGTAAATTATTTTACTGGTGGGAAACTCGAAAGAGCATACAAAATACCAATTGATATTTTAAGGATTTTAATTTATCGAAAAACGAGAAGAATGTATAAATATCGTGTATGAAGAACAGACAAAGACAAAGAGTGGATCGTCAATCGATTGTTCCTGGTAATGACAGTTAGCAACGTAATTGGAATAATATGATGGTCGTGAAATGACGGAGCGAAACGGATGGACGGATTTGATTCAGCGTCGACACCACATAGCCATTGACTGGAAACTATTTCATAGTTAATGGCGAAATTATGTGTAATACTTACGATTCATAAATTTTCCAATGAAGCGCAACTGTGACTATGCAATCTCTTGATTCGAGTTCGATGAACTTCCTCTTCGTGATGGACTCAAACAAGATCCACAGACAATTTTACACTTCTAATTTAACTTATATACGAGATCGTGTAATTTCTGGTTTGATGTACCTATAGATTCGTGTTACGAAAAAAAAGAAACATGATCAAGATTTATTGTGGAACAGTGATATGCGATTTTATGTGTCAAATGAAAAAAGAATAAATGTTGTGTTCATTATATAAAACTGAAAATGAAAATCATGCATAGGAGTTTGCGAGCTTAATATGCAACTAAACTCTTTTCCGTGTTTTTCAAAGAAGTGTCTTTTCGTGTTTTCAAAATGAAGAGTTAAATGACCGAGGAAGAACATTTTATGGCTTGCTTTACGTTCGGAATATCGCAGGGCATTCTTTCGAAATTTTATCCAACTATCGTTTATGAAAAGAAAATCCGAGCCGCGAAAAATTCTCGAGAAAACTCTTCGTTGTTTCATTCGTTCTTGTGACGAGTAATTTAATTAAAAGTAAGTACCTAAAGAATAAAAGAGTGGGGGGGAGAGAGAGAGAGAGAGAGAAAGAGAAATAAGGCATGAGACAGAGAAGAAAAATAAAAGGTTGAAGCAAAACGGTTTACTAGCGTCGAAAAAATAAATCCTCCAGTACTATAAAGGTCCCTCTCAGCGTTCATCCTTTTCGCTTGATTAAATGAATTACATTCGGGTCGTTTGCCTGAAACGTCGCCACCATTTCAGCTTTATTCTTTATTGTGAAGCAAGACGAACTGGTGAAAAGATCGAATGAAACTCGAATGAAGCGAGGCGTCTTGACATCTTATCGGAAGTTGTATCGAAGGGAAAAGGTTCGATGAGAACAGAAGAGAGGTAATAATCGATGGGAAGAAGTGAAATTGGAGGTCGACAAATGAGACGAAAGGTTAAAAGTCATTTTAAAAAGTCTAAAGAAGAAAAAGAGGGTAAAGGAAAGGTTCGTTCCATAGAAATCTTTAGACGATCTATGTATGTGCGTGTATGTGTGTATATATATATACACATACATACACACATACATATGAATATATGTACCTATCAGAAGAGTGTAAGAAGGAGGCAAAAAGAGGAAGAAAGGGAGAGAAATTCGTTACCAGGATTCGCTTTGAACATGACAACTCAAGCGGTCCAATCGATTCGCACCTATCCTTTCATCCTCCTATCGCTTTTCTTGTCGACTATTTTCCGACGGACCAATCTTCTTTCATAGGTGTCACGCTTTGGTATGTATCGAAACGTGTTCTAAATACGTCTATTCGAATTCTGAAATACCTATGGAAATGATTATAATTAAAAGAAAAAAAGAAAATGATAGTTGTACATAGTAACGCGTTCTCTTGGAAAATCCATCTGATAAAATTTCGTTTTCACAATTTAGAAACCTGATATCTGTCTTGCTATATGTATTGTATATTAACGAGAAAAATGAAACGAGGATATATTCTATCTAGATATGTTTGATAAAAAATTTTCTATGAAAATATTTTGAACCATGGTTACGCGTTCGATCGGCTAAAACAATGTAAAAATAGCGATAATCGTGATTACGGTGGAAACGAAATAGTTAGAGATTTTTGATGTGATACAAAAAAAAAATGGAAATTTCACGATCGAGTTTGTATGTAGAAAACTGAGAGAAGGGGATGAATAGGAAAGAACGGTTCTATATTAATTTCGGTCGCATCGATATCGAGTAGAATTTATCGTGATACACGCCGGAGTCGTTTTCGGGAATTGTGAAACTGCACAAGGGTTATGTAGGTACTAGTATTACGTTGGAAGGTATCGATATCGGTTCATGCATGCATGCCTCCACCTAGTAGTCAACCCATACGACAATGTCAAACGAGCTACATGCAACATCAATACGTTTTCAAACACTTCCAAAATGGTGACTTTGCTATGGCAAAATCAATGAAAAAAAGATACTACCACTTTCCCAATGTTGAGACAATAACGTTGTACAATAACGTATAGCTATGTATTTGACTCTTTTTTTATTTCCATCATTCCACGACGAAGTTTTGCATATAAACACTTTTCGTTCTCCGAAAGTACGACGGCTCGTAAAATATTTATAGAATTAACTTATCAAAACGAATCTCGTTTTTGAGAAAAAATTCAAATTACGTATAAATCTTTTCAAGCGAGAGATAGAAAAACAAAATGGGAAAAAAAGCTTTTTCGTATCGGAAGTTTCATTGAAAATGTCAATGTTTCTTTATTTTTCCGTTGAACATCGGTAGTCTAGATCGCTATTGAACGGAAAAGCCATACTATTAACCGGAAAGCTGTCTTTTTATTCTCGAACGTTAAAATTCTGTTTCTACAGAGATCCTTTCTCTATATATTATCGCGAGGTTGTCTGCTGCTACTTCGTTTTAGTCATCTATTCATGTCCCGTTCATGTCAGAGAAATCTCCGAGAAAATTCGAATTTACATTGCGTTAGTTCTCTTTCGTAACTCGAAGAAAGTTCCTTCTGATAATCGATGAATAAATAATTTCTATCATAATTTGAGGGATTGTGAAAAAAAGGAGGGAAGAATCTTGTATATTTAAATAAATTCTATTTAAATTCTAATTAAATAAATTTAAGTTATCTGGTTGCTACTAACGATTATCTTTCAAGATCATAACGAAATACAATACTTTGCCTCTTCGTATTTCCAAAAGTAATCATTTGGAATGTTATTTCACGATACGTAGTAAAGTTCGTAGAAAACTCTCCGTTTTCTTCTCGATCTCTCCTATTTCATTTCCAGTGCAATTCGCTTTCGCCCGATTCGTTCCGGCTGACTGGCACGAAAATAGGCTCCAACTCTCTCACGACGATTCGTCAAAGGTCGGAAAATAATTTTCCTCGGTAGGGAAAGGGCGCGAATCTCGAAAGGGCTGGCGTCCAGCATCGAGATGCATTCCCACGGTCGTAGGACGCTCAAGCATTCGAGCGTAAATCGTTTCTCGACCTCGATTTCCTCTCGTAATTACTGGTTTCTCGAGGTCTCCATTATATTAAAGTCCAACGTGTCACGGTGTGTCGAGCACCGTCGAGATTCCGAGTGGGTACTCCGAGAATGTCCCCGGCGAATCCCGAATGGTAAATTGTGTTACCATTTTGCGCTCTGTCGCGTAAATGTAATCCTAATGGCCTTAATGAAGATAATTACTAAGACGCGTCGAATCAAATGGAACGTGTACCGCTAGAGATTGTGTCTCACTTCGTCCAGAATCGAGTGGAGTCTCGAATAAGGTTTCTTCTTCTTCTCGCCCTTATCTTTATCCTCATAGCGATTCGCTAGCGGTCGCTTTAACGCCCTACAGATCGATTGCTTTGGGCGCGGTTAATCAAATTGCTGCAAGGAGGTAAATCAATCGACGTACCATTCTACGAGCGGATTGGTAAATGCGTGTTACGCGACGTCAAGCGTATCGACAAAATCCTCTTCCTCCCCTACGGCGAATTAGATTCGACGCTTCAGGGTAAGACGCTCTCAATTGCGAATGCCGCACGCTTGGATGACTGCGTAACTTATTGCAAAACTTGAAACAAACGTTTATAGAAGTAGCTATTATTCGATTATTTTTGCATGTTCGATTTAAGCCACGAAATTCAAAAGCTTTCCGTATACGAGAAGTTTTCGTAGATTATTGAATAAAATACCTTTATTTGGTTAATAATTTGAGTCGTTTTAATAAATTAATTTTAATATATTATGTGTGTATGTGTATGTACAACGCGATAATGTTATAAAGTCGGATTCATTCCAGATATATACATTATACTTTTTATCTTTTTGTAGAACTTGAGAGATCGAGTTGAATCGATAAGAAATTCCCATGTCGCACGACATTCTCGCTCGTGAAATTTTAATTTCCGTTTCCATTCTACTGCATCTCCTTTCTCTTTCTGTCACTTTTGAATTCCACGTCGTCTTCCCTAGAGTCACTACGGATATCTTCGCATGTCTACTGATCTTCCCTCTACACCTGATTTAATGCTCTTAGCTAATCCGAAATCGACGAGCCTCGGAGATCTCGCTTCGTACGAGACGATAATGCAAGCTACTTAATCCGACCAGGTACATCAGATTTATGGTCCGTGGATCGGCGAAATCGCTCGATTATATCCTTAAGCTTAATCGGTACTCGTAGAGAGTCCGGCTGAGAGAGATCGGTTTATATAATTTACGATCGTCTCGAGATCATCCACCTACTTCTATAAACGCAACTTCTTATCCGATGTTCAGCAACTCGTAACATACCGTAATATCGAAATATCAATGTATCTGCATCACTTCAAAACATTACTTAAAACATTTTAACGACTGTAGTCTTAAATCATATTATTTAATTAATCGTGTTAATAAAATAAGAATCGTTAGAGAGAATCATCAACGAAAACCATGAAATTTATGGCTGTCCGAAAAGATACTATATATTTACACTAACTTACGGATAATCGTAAACGTTGCTTAACTTTGTTTACCTAATGACGCGAAATGACTTTTTTCTATAGTAAAAATGTTACGGCAATAAAGCACGAACACATTCGAGCTATTCCTTTCTCTCTCTCTCTCTCTCTATCTATCTCTCTCTTGATGTAGGAAAGGCGAGCTCGCGCTTGATTTATGCTGGCAGTTCCGCGGTCCCCGATGGCAGGACCCTCGGCAAAAACGGCCATTGTATCCGTGGCTTCACCTCTGACCTCGCCTTCACCGACCATTATGGCGATTCACGTCCCCTATGGCCACCAACGAAACTTCTCTCCCTCTCTTTCTTTTTCTTGCTTTTACGAAGACGTAAAACGTTAACGAAAATCGACCACTTTCCTCATTAGCCCTACCCTACTCTACTCTTTGTTCTTCGTATCGAACAATGGAGTATTTTTGAAGCGAAGAATCTCTATCTAGCTGAAAATATTTTTCGAAGAATTTCTTTGTAAAACGAGTAGAAGGGGATCAAGATAAATAATCGCGCGTGTTCGACATGCTCGAGAAAATTTGCAAGCACAGTCGCGAGCACGTGTGTATGTGTACGTCTGTGAGAAAGAAAGAGAAAAAGAATAAGAGAAAGAGAGAGAGAGAGAGAGAGAGAGATGGAGAGAGGAAGGGAAGATGCAGGGTGTGTCGTAATTTATGCGACTTGAAGAAATATTACCGAAGGAAATCTCGCGCGTGCGACGCGGAACGCTTTTCCAATCGATCGGACCGAATGCCGAAATCTCCAAGGAGATCCTGAAAACGACACACGTCCAACCAGACGATTTCGACGAAGCGGACGACGCGGAGCCACGTCCACTTTTCTTCTGCATTTTTGCCAGCTGACAAGCGTTTCCAGGCTTTACTCCCTAGGGGATACTCTCTGGTCCTCGGTTCCTGTTAAACGCGTAAAGCGTGCGTTCTCGATTGGCAGCGGTGAGCGTGGTAGGTGGAGAGTGATGAATGGAAAAGCGAGAGAAGAGGGATACACATACATGTACTTGCGTATGTATACGTTATACATATATACAGTTACATAAAGTGAGAATCATGAAAAGAGTATATACATGTATGAATGTATAGTAGCATGTCTGTCTGTATATGTATTTAAATATTCTTGTATGTGTGTATACGAAATAGAGGAAAAGTTATACACACACACACAGATATATATGTGTGTGTGCAATACCTGCATATGCACGATATACCTGTATAAATATGTCTCTATTCTATATATATACATGTACGGATAAAACCGTAAATATACCTACATATATATATATATATATATATATATATATATGCATGTAGGAAGTGAGAGTGGAAGAAAGAATGAAAAACGTGTAAGGTAGGATGCCTGCAAAGGGTAGGTGAAGATAAAGATGTTGGTTAAGAGAAGAACCGTTTCGGGCCTACTAAGATCATTATTTATAGGCTAGTGCTCGATTTTCGCTAGAAATGTGTTTGCACGTAAAGAAAATTGTTGTTCCAACGTAAAGAAAATGATTTGTCTTTTTTATTCAATTTTTCAAAGAAGAAACTGCTTCCTTTCATATTTACCTACTATTATTAGATTGCAAGAGAACGGTTTCTTTAAATGCAAGCAGCTTATCTTGAGAAAAAAACTCAATGTAAGAATTGTTATTTTATCATCCTACCTTTTTCTTTTTCTTTTCCTTTTTTTTTAGTCGTCTGAACATCTGGTGTGGTAGAAATACGGAACATTTCAATCTCATTTCTTTCGACGGTACTCCCACAAGCTACCTCGTCCTCGTCGTCGTCAGTCGAAGATGATCTCAGGATTTAGAACGAGCACCA
The DNA here is from genome assembly GCF_905475345.1 of Vespula vulgaris. Taxonomy (NCBI): domain Eukaryota; kingdom Metazoa; phylum Arthropoda; class Insecta; order Hymenoptera; family Vespidae; genus Vespula; species Vespula vulgaris. Next base: position 7,988,926 of record NC_066587.1, read on the forward strand.
TTATCCAGCTGCACCCCAACGACGCTTGATAGAGTCTCGTTTCCGTCCAATCTCGTTTCTGTAGAAAGTCCACTCTCTCCCTCTTCTCTCTCTCTCTCTCTCTTATTCTCTAACTACCTGTACTTTTCTTAGTGTACATGTCCGTACCACGAGACAGACATTGACTATGGAAGACGAGGGAAGGTTATGCGATTAATTCAGCCTTGTCCGAATCTCGTCATTCGGTGGTTTCGCGGATAGACCATATGAAAAGCGACGGCTGCCAGGTGGTTGGCAGGCAGTTGGTCTCTTTGGGAATATCCAGTAATATGCTACTGCTTCTAGGATAGTATACATCTATAGGAACGTGTACGTGCGTGTAATAGAGAGAATAGATAAGAGAGAGAAGGAAGAAAAGAGAGAGTTTTAGGTGGGGAGTAGAAACATCCAGAAACACTTCGAAGCCGAGTAATCCCATTGGAACGTTAGTCTCCCAAAGATGAAGCATCGACCTAGGTCGTCTTAGGTTACATCCTATCTTCTCGCAAAGAACGAGTGCCCTGTATCTCTTTGCAAAAGTGTGTGTGTATGAAAGAGAGAGAGAGAGAGAGAGAGAGATGCTGATGGAATCACGAAGAGGGAATACCATGTTATAGATAGAGAGAGGAAGATAGAGACAGAGGAATTCCCACGCGACTTGTTCGTCGTGCTGTTATCTCGCGTAAACTACGAAGCCGGAAAACTCTCACTCCAGTGGATATTTCTTCTCTAAGAGGCTAGAAAAATCATTTCTCCGATCTCCTCTACTAGTTTCGCAAAACTACTTTAGGACTAAAGCTAAAAGAGAAGCTTCCTGGTAATGGGATAATCGGTATTAAAAAAATTCTTTGAAGATATTTTGATGATATTTGATTAATACATTAACGATATTTTCTTTTCAAATAAGATTATTTGTTTCGCGCAACGATTATAAATATGACTTGTAAATCAATTATATCAAAATCAAGTAAAAATCCCTGTTTGATTTTTATTGTCTATAGATTCTTCATTTCTTGATTGCATATCTCACCTGTCCAATAGAAAATAGAATGGCCAGCTGGTATCTACGGTACAAAGGAAAGCAATTATGTTTGAAGCGTCTTTTAGCGAGAGTTTTCATCAGTCAGGTAATTATCTGTACGTCTGCAGAAATATAAAGAGAGAAAGAAAGGAAGAACAGAAAGAAGCGAAAAGAAATATAGAAAGAAAGAAAAGACGAGTTTCGTTTTCTACCTTCCGTTCGTCATTCTCTTGGGACGTTGTTACCGAGGACTGTAGAAGCGTTTAAATTTTCGAGTCGTGCGAAAGGGAGGAAAAATTAGCGAGCAAGATCGTAAGCTTCCGAAAGCGTTGCTAGGAAGCAAGCCCGTTTCGTTCATCATCGGCGAGGTTCGCGATAAGAAACTGAAAGCAAAGAAAGAACCGGAAGGAACGGAATAAGCCTGGGAAGGAAGAAAAATATCCTTCTTCTTCTACCTCCTCTTCCTCTTCTTCTTCTTCCAACAGGCGGTGGCACTGATATATATGTGTGTGTGTGTATCACACACACACACACACACACACACATACATATATATTAATATATATATACTGATATATACATATATATGTATATATGTATATATATATATATATATATATATATATATATATATATACACCATGGTGAGTCTGCGAAATTTTCTAGCTTCCTTACAAGAGTTGGAGATAGAGAGATGGCATTAGTGGGCGTAAAAATAGAGAAAGAAATTTTTCTTAAAGAAGACCAAGCTAGAATCGTGAAACTCTTGGCACAAGTATCCTTATCGACTTGATACCTGTGAACGTTCGAACTTCTTCACGGACTAATTTGTACGATCTGCGGGTTAATCTCGTTTAGAAACTAACCACAAAATTTTCTACGTACGTTTCGCCGCTGGCAAAGCATAATGAGATTACGATATCCAATTACTTGGATCGATCGAGAGAGTAGTTGCAGGCTAGGAACTATAAAATTTTGGTGTTGCCTAGTCCTCCAGCGAAATAAGAGAGAAGGAAGTTGTGTTACGCTTTTCGCGTCTATGGGCGCTCCCGTGAAATTGAAAAATTGCGAAAGCTGCGATACGTCGAACGGACCCGACCGATGGACCAGACTTTGCCAGGAGCTTCGATGGAACGCGCTGAGCCGTTACCCTCCCTATTCCACCCCGGAAAAAAGCCGTCGGTTCTGTGGACCGTGGAAAAATTATTCCGGTAGGATCTTTCGAAGGGTGAGTGAGAGGAAAAGAAAAGGACGAAACAGATGTGTCCCTCTACGAAATTATTCCACAGAAACCTCTGCGAAAACGGACGAGTCTCTTGTTAAAATATTAAAATGACTATATAGTTGACCAAATAGAGATTAAACGAGGCAGATAGAAAAGAAATGTATGTTAAATTATTAGAAACAATAAAATCGTATATATTATTAAAGGATAGTTCATACTAAATTTACGCAAACCATAAATTTGAAGAGTTTCAAGTTTTATATGAAAAATTATAGAAATCGTAAGTACTATTATTTAATAATTTATATTATCTTTGATTGATTCAATGATATCAAGTAATATTAAACGAAGAAAAAAGCATTTTAAATCATTTTAATGTACCCATTAATATGACGAGCTTCAGTGAAAATAGATACCCATGTAATCAATGTCCGTAAATCTGGCGTTAAAAGAGATCGTAAGTCGATGAAAGTCCAAGACTCGTAAAGATTTCCAATTACGGAAATCTGACAAATGTCAGGAGATAAAAAAGATCGTAAGTCTTACGTGAACGCTTGGAATGACAAATTGTCAAGCTAATAGATTTTTCTGCAAATCCGATGATACATGTTTCTTTTACAACTTTCACGCGTTATGTAAGGCCGTAAAAAAACATTTCGTGATTTCTAAATATAGAAATGACAAGGTAACGCGAGTCTCTATCGATTCGAATCGAGAATGTATCGCTGAACCTCGATAAGGTATATTCCTTTTTATTGCTCTTTTCTATTTAACGCAATAACGCAACAACGCGAAGAAAAAACGAAACGTTAGCAAAAATTTACCGAAGAAGAAACGTTAGATTCCATAATAGGTTTCTTGGAAAGTTTATTCCTTGGACAAGACTTGGTCAATGAATCGTCTACAGTTTTTCTACTGGCGCTATACGAGTCCACGCTGTTGCGATTAATCGTCGTGCGAGCCGACGAGAACGTTTTGCTCGTCCGATCACGTTTCTCCTATTACGGTAGCACGGATTTATGTCAACGCATAGAAGGAGCCGTTATGGGGTTTTCTAGAAAAAAGAATTCCATCTTGGTGAAGCCGATAAGATAACCGAAGGATATATGTGCCGACGGGAAAGCTTAGTTCGCGAGTATCATTCCGAGAAAACGAAAGAAGATAAAAAGAGAGTAAAAGAGAGAGAGAGAGAGAGAGAATGAAAAAAGAAAGTTGGAAGAAGTCACGGAAGAATCAACGAGGTGTACCAGTAGCCTCGAAGTAAATTTAAGTTTAAAGCCGCAAAAGTTACCGAACTTGATGAGGACATAAAGGTAAGGCGAAAGATCGAGACGTAGAGAAGGTGACCCTGGATCTGGGGTTGGGGTCAGGAAGAGAGACTCGGTAGACTGACTGGAGGTAAGGCTTTCATGCGAGTTCGACGATGGTAGAGACCACATTTTTCCAACTTAATTATCAGAACGAGGGCGACGGAAGGGTCGCGGAAGTTTGCCCCATCAACTCGCGGGGGTGAAGTTGAAGCGAGAGGGACCAAACTTTCGAATCAGTCCTTCTCCAGTTTGTCCGTGGTCTCATCTACTTGGAATCATCTCGAGTACTTCCTCTTACCACCTCTATATACCATCTTTAGATCTTCGAATCCGTGAAAGGCTCTTATCTCTTATCGAATTATAACGAGGTACCTTCTTGGATAATTTGACAAGCATTCGTACATTTCTTTTCACCCTTTTTTCCCCTTCGATCTTCTTTTCCTTTCTTCGTTTAACAAACGCAGATTCATGTTCGACGTGAATCCAATGATCCTCCTCGTCGTGTCATATAAATCTGATTGCTTCTTAAGAAACAGCCAACTGCCACGCCTGCGAGCTCGCGAATTGTCTTCTTGCCAGACTCGAGATCGTTAAATATCGTGCCAAACCTTTCCTGATGATATTTCATACGCCCGGAAACTTTCTCGTTACGGCATTCACGAACGGAAAATGCTTTAGCTTGCCACGGAGAAATACCGTTGGATGTGAAATAATAATAATGATAGTAATGATAATAATAATAATAATAATAATAATAATAAAAAGAAGAAGAAGAAGAAGAAGAAAATAATGAAGTGAAGAAGGGGCAAAAACAATCACAAGGAAAAATTTTTACAAGTTGGATGGTAAGACGCTTAAAGGAGTAGGTATTGTCCTAGATATTTCTTTATATTTCACAGTAATGTACTCGGCACTTATTCAAATTTCTAATATAAATCTTGAACTATTTCCTAGCAAGTACAATTTTTCTCTCTTTCTCTCTCTCTCTCTCTCTCTCTCTCTCTCTTATTTGCACCTTTAAAAAGGCTAACTTGGTTTCGTTCGAAAGCGGTCTCTTCTCGGTCTCTTCTCTATCTAGTCGAAGAGAGGAGTAAAGAGAAAGGAAAGGTGCTTGGTTCTGCTGCTCTAATGAAACGCTTTATACGATGTTAATGAAACTGTTTACACAGAGAGAAACGAAGAGAGTAAGAGAAAGAGAGAAGTACGATCACGAAGCTGTTTACTTGCTTTCACGTCAGCTTTCGTATCAAACGAAACTCGTTTTACAGACGGTGTAAAGAAAAAAATGAGAAGAAAAGGAAAAATACGGGGCGAGGGGATGGCGGAGAAACGAGTCGTCTAACGTATCGAGATGAAAGACGTGTTTTATCTTTCACGGATACTCGCAATCTCGAATTCCGTTTCGCGAGATTCGTCTCGTCGACTCGGATTTGCTTGCTCGTGCCAACGAGAGTTACGTGTCACGTTTCTTGGATATGTTCTCTGCTGGGAGAATCGAACCGGAATGTGTATATTTATACATATATATATACATATATTGGAACAATGATAAAGCTCATGACGAGGGTCCATTCTCTGTTGGGAATATCAGGAGATATGGTCACGTACTAATCAAACTCAGCGCTGAATTACCGGGCCTCTATCGTCCCGATATGAATTCAAAGTGGGATCGTCAGAGTAAATTTTGTAAAAGGGAACCTCGATGGGACAGAAAGAGAGAGAGAGAGAGAGAGAGAGAAAGAGAGAGAGAAAGAGAGAGAGAGAGAGAGAAATAGGTACTTACGCCGACGAAAATTGCGACTTTCTTTTATCCGTGGCTGAAAAATAACGTGAGCATAAAGGAAAGGGTTTTTAACAAGAAAGGAAATAAGGTAATCCGACGTCTTGCCATTTATGCACGTCGTCATCTTATTTTTTGATCCCAGCGTTATCCGCGAGAGCACCTTCATAGTAGATTGTTACCTGCTCTGCTACTGAAATGCTTGTATACATCGGTCATAGTTAGAAAGTTTCTATCCAATAAGGGGAAAGAAAAGGAAGAGCGAAAAAAAGAAAGAGAGAGAGAGAGAGAGAGAGAGAGAGAGAGAGAGAGAGAAAGTTCTACTTTATAGCTACATTTGTATCTTCTAGCTAAATCGAGACAATGAGTCGATGATTCAAACTCTTGTACTCTTCTTTTTATCCCTTTGCTTCTCTCTTTTTTTCTTTCTTTTCTTAGTACTAAAATAAATATTCTCGCCAAAATTTCAACGATATAAACCCTCTGAAAGACGCAGGGAAGCACGTCAGAATGCTGTAGTCGCCAGGGAACTCTCCTTTAGCCGCCGTTACTGCGACGGACCATAAATACAAACATGAATAAATGCATCAAACTCGGCTCGATCGTTCTCCAGCCTCTCACTCGTTCTCTTTCTCTTTCTCTCTCTGTCTCTCTTCCTCTCTCTCTCTCTCTTTCTCTTCATATATATCATATATATGTATATATATACACATATACATACATTTACTATACATACATACATACATACATACATACATACATACATACATACATACATATATATATATATATATATATATATATATATATATATATATATATATACATTCCTCTCTACTCGTCGAGCAAAGGTAGGAAGGACTCAAGGAGGGACCTACCGTTGCGGAAGCGCCATGGGTGGTATTAAAATTCAAATATAATCTCGGTTAAAACGGACCGCTTCGTAAGGTGGAGCAAAGATGGAAAGAGCAAGTAGTAAGTGAGTGAGCGAGCGAGAGAGAAAGCTCGCATCGCATCTCATCGCATAGCAGTGCCGGCTGCGTCTGGCTATGGCTTTTGGCGTACATAAATCGCTACCGAAGATCGAAGAACTTGTTATTGCGAATCGAATGACTCAGCGGATCTGAGATTCCATTGTTATATAGACCCCATATGCATTGGGAATATTTTAGCGGTACGCCGCCCCGTGCAGAACCGTCCTCCATGTAAATCTCTTAAATCGTCGAACGAAGTTAAAACGTTCGAGGAGTTTTATAATTCGTTCGAATATTCCACAGGGAGAGAAGGAGAGAGAAAGAGAAAGAGGGAAATAGCAGTGAAAAGTGAGAGGGAGAGAAAGAGAGAGAGAGAGAGCTGCGAAAAAGTGAGAGAGAGAAAGAGAGTGAGAGGAAGAATTTTAAGGAATGGGAAATGCTGATACCGTGAAAAGATTATCCTACGTACGTATTGGATTCGCCGCTTTCGCGGGAAATGAAAAATGTATTTTAGATCTTCCCATTCGCTTGCTATTACTTCCCTTCACAAAGTGAGAATCTAAAATCTTTGTATTTGGTATTCAGTTATACTTCATCGAATCTGGAACTAAAAACTGTTTAAACTAGCAAACGGTCGAGGAGAATAGAGGAGTGCTAACAATCATTGTTATTTCGTTTCCATTTTTTTGTTCTTAAAGCTTACGTCCACCGTGACGTCGGACGAAGCGACCGCGTTTAACGTCAAATACGATCTATGAATGGGAAATTTCAGTCATGCGAGTTCCGCTAGCAAAGTTTACTCGTAAATCGGATCAAGATCAAAGGCAAACTCAATGAATGGAAACAGAAAGTTTTCGAAAGTCTAATAGATAATTACATACTTATGTTCAATATTTAACGAGTTTACTTGTACGTTTGTATTTGAATAACCGGTATTAAACGACTAATCGGTTTCCGCGATTTTCATAGATTCCTTTTATCACCTTTATTGAAATCCAATAGAAAAATTCAAGCATCTCCTCTTCGTATATTCTTGGCATGAACTTCACGTATTGTCGACAAACTTTTTTCCAATAGTCTTATCGGTACGTATCGTCGCGCAAACGCGAACCGATAGACATTGTAAGATTTTGTGAAACGTATGGAATTATGTGAACTGTGAAGAGACTGCACGAGCGAGAGATCGTTAGATTATTGTTTTGGAACTGTTGACTTCGAAACAATCCATTGATCCCCCATCGATCCAGATTAGCCTCTATGTATCGGCAGACTGATTCTCTCTCCGATCCTGTCTAAACTAAAGAACGTCGGCTTTGTGAGAGCTTATGTTCCTCTTCCTTTTTCTTTCTCTTTCTCTCTCTTCCTTTCTCTCTCTATCAAGCTCTTCAACCTTTTCATCTATTTCCCTCCATTCAGCCCTTTTAAAAACTATTTCATTTTACTTTTCTTTTATATCTCTGATTCTAAAAGAGTTGTACATTTTCAAATATTCATTCCAATATCATTACGCTAATCTTTGAATAATTATTACCTTTGTTAGTACAGACAGATATTATTGACTTTTACATGTTATTAACTACTAAGATCGTTCTGGATCATACTTCCACAGGATTAAAATTGTTCTCCGCTTACTTAGGCATACTCTCAAGAGTTTCCTTACAGATCGGAATAGAGTAATCACTGGAGTATAGTATTATATTCCATCCTATCCGGCGCATCGTGCTCTCCGTAGAACTCGTGATGACTAATATTCCTCGTAAATAGTGTTGAATTATGGAGATATCACCTTGGAAATCCTTAACAAGATCCGCTCGAAGTACTTGTCAGAAATGTATCCCATCAGAATACATCGTCTTGGATATCTTGCCTACGGTTTAATATACGTTAAGACTTTCGGACGTTCTACCGATAAAGCTGTATATTGAAGATGGTTATTGGAATGATATTCCGTCTTGTTGCTTGACAAATATTATGGCATAAATCCGATCTTGATCGTTGAAGATCAACGAAAGATCTCCACGATGGTTTTCACGATTTAATAAAATCCAATGAAAGACGTGGATTCTCCTATTTAATCTCTTTTAAAGAGATGTTCTTTGTTTAATTATAAACGGATACAAAGAAAGAACGGAAATCTTTTGATAAAAACTTAGCCCTGGCTTCTCCTTCGTTCGAAACTGGAGTTAGTTAAGAAAAAACAAAAAGAAAAAAGGGAGGAGGTTAACCCTACTACTAGCAGCGATCAGGGGCGGTCCCGGTCTATCAGATATTGGAAACTCTTTAGGATTAAAGTCGATCGCGAAGGCTGTTACCAAGTCGTTGAAGTGACTTAACTTTGAGACAAGGAAAAGTACCCTGATGCGTTTTCGATCGTCCATCGTCTTTGGGCACGTGACAGCAATTCCATAATAATACGTCAATTTGAGCTAATGCCGAGTAAAGCCGTCTATAGGCAGTCTGACTTTTCGATCTTCACGAATCTTTTCTGCCTAGTGGACGATTAATTTTCCGAGCTTAAAGCCTCTCTCTCTCTCTCTCTCTCTCTCTCTTTTTCTCTTTCTCTTACTCACACACGTATTTGTAAGTAAGTGCGTCGTGTGGGTCGCTCCAGCGAATTTACCCTCGACTCTGAAGAGAAAATAGCTAAGAGCCATTGCACTTGCACGTAACGTATACCGACAATGACATGGAAAAGTCTCGAAAGGATTCGAAGAATAGTGTCTTTCTTGAATACAGATGTAAGAGAGGGAGAGAGAGAGAGAGAGAGAGAGAGAGAAAGGAAGAGGAAAGAAGAAGAAAATACGAGACGCTTCTGCCTGAAGGATTTTCTACTTTTCGCAAACACGATTGTAACCATGCGATCGATGAACGTCTTCTCTTCTCAAACCTTCAACTATTCGTGTTTTTTTTCTCACGATCTATATAAAAAGATTACTCGAAACTGTGAAAGTAAAACGGAGCAAGACGATGGAAAAGTTTACAAATGACTGTACCCGATGATAAAATTCGGTAATGTCAGAGTTTGAATGCGTGCAATGATAGAAATTCTGTTCTTCTTTAAATTTTGAAAAAGAAAAATATTGCGGTGTGAAAATCATCGATACTGAGGATTACTACTGTTAATAATTATAGTATTCTTTGAATGGTCATTCGTTAAAGCAATAATCCTGAATAAACGAATAAAGGGAAAAAGTTGATCAGGTGGTAGGTGAGAAAAGAAAAAGCGAACAGTATCATTCTTAAAGTCCTCAGAAAGATGGCTAAAGAAAGAAGTGGCAGTGCCTCGAGACTGGAAGAGAATGCATCATTCTGACTCGCTTAGAATAAGTATGGAAGTGCGACAGAACGAGAAAGAGAGAAAGAAAGAGAGAGAGAGGGAGAGAGAGGACTCACAATGGCCGACTGCTGGGAGTCTGATGCATGGCAACGAACTTTTTCAGCAAACAGCGCATCCGGGATGCAATAAACAATGGGACGAGGCCGTTATTGTTGGTAGTAGTGTGAGAATGAGTAGGAGGAAGAGGAGAAGAAGAGTGGCGAGCAGCGGTGCTGTTGATGATAGTGGCGGCGTTTGTTGGTACTAGTGACACGTTGGTGGGAAATTTAAACTCTATATTTTAGTACAGCTCGCTCTCTCCTACGAAGCTGACTATAATTTTCCCTCTTTCCTTGTTGCTCTAACCAACGGTGAATGAAATATATATAGATATATATATATATATATATATATATATATATATATATATATATATATACATAGGTATAAATGTATCTAGGTAGTTTGACTACGTTACTACACACATCTGACGACGTATAAGCGTACGAGAAATAAAGTTGAGAGCATTGCGACGTGATTATGTGGAGAGGAAGCACTTTTATGTTTCTCATGAGAAAGACGTAAAGAGAGGAGAGAGAAGTGTCATGATTCAGTCGAGCAATTTAATAACGAGAAAGCGTTTCCCGCTCCGATTACTTTTACAGATTTGCTGTCTTCGAAATTGGTATCGTTAAGGAGACTGAATACGACGATCAGAAGTATCACTCTCTTTCTCTTTCATTCTCTCTTTCTCTCTCTTTATATATCTCTTTTTCCCTTCCTCTCTTCTCGAAGCTCACGTTATCCTTCTTTATACTATGACGACGAGGGACGCATCATCGCTTATGAAAGGATAATAACGATGCACTGTCTCATCCCTCTTCTCGTCATCGTACGCTTAAAGTCTCATCGATGAAATTAATTAATGAATCTTGGAAAGGTAGTCGAAACGCTATTATCCTTGCAGATTGTATGGGGACATTTAAATTGGAAGAAAATTCTGGGGTCGAGAGGAGGAGAAAGAACTAATGACAGGATGGATAGTCGCTGTGTTATTAGCGGCCTATCGTCTCTGGTGACCCACTAAATGAGTAGAAAAAAGAACGTTGAGAGAGGGTAGGAAGAGGTTGGACGAAATCGAGAGAAATTAGTAGATGGCTGGTGGAAATCGAAAAAGTGGAAAACGAGCTGGCCGAATGGCGAAGCGAAAGTCCATTGTTCCTTGAAAGCTCGTAAGTATGTATGTATTGTATGTGGACGAGAGCCAATAGTAGGCACTCTTATTTAGGACACGCGATGTAATTTCCTACCTGGAAGCCGAAGTGAGCCGATTTTCATAGTTTCTCTTTCTCTTTTTTCGCGAATCACTTCGAGTTCTTACCGTGGATATTTCGGTGGAAACTTGTTCGAATTTAAGGGTTGAAGGGTGAAGGGAAGATTGTAGTAAAGCGGGTAGTTTTTCGAAACACGCTTCATTCTCTTACGTACGTACGTACGAATACGTACACGTCTAGCCTAGCTTTTCTTCCTTCCGTTCAATTTCAGACAACGATAATACAATCAGAGTAATCCGGTACGTAAGATTCCTCCGAGCAGTATTTTCCCACTGAAATTGGGGCCGAACGAGCGAGCGGCCGAGATTGCGTCGCCGTTTTTATCGAAATTTTTATCGGAATTTCCTCCCTCGCTTCCTTTTATCCTTACTCTTTCTCTCTCTCACACACACACACACACACTCTTTCTCTCTCTCTCTTTCTCTCTCCCTTTTTATACGTTTTTATATCTCGAAATATTTATTGACGTTCGTCGGCTCCGGTTAAATTCATCGCTCGTCTTTCAAACCAAACTAGAGAAATGTTTATCAAACCAACTGAAAACACGCGTAATGCTTAGAACGTAATTAAACACGATAGAGATTACGAGATATACTCCTGAGAAGGGAATTGCATATCTTCTCGCTTAAGAAACGTTCGTAACTTTATCGTATCGTTCTACTTTTAACACCTTTTAAAAGCGTTGATCTCATGACACGCTGGAAAATTGAAATAGATTCGAAGAGACTGGGATTTTAATTGGTATCAAACGCTTAGATATACCTATATGATCATGGATTATCTATCGAATCTGTTTACCAATTGTCGATGATGATCAGTCAAATATCGTGAAAAGTTTTAGGAACTAAAGTTTCTATTACAAATTCAAGAATGGGAAGTTGTGCAGCCCATCGAATTAATTTGAAATTAACAAACTCTTCATATTATGGAGCCATCGGCGGTGACTGTGAGCCTATGCTATCGTCGTCTTTACAAGTTGGAAAGCAGATAGTGAGACAAAGAGAAAGAGAAAGACAGAGAGAGAGAGAGAGAGAGAGAGAGAAGAAAGAGAGTAAGAGAGAGAGAGAAGGAGAAACCGTTCATGAGATTTTCCTACATCGACCAAGTTTCTGTAAAGTGTCTTCCGACGTTGCAAACGGGAATCCGGAAGTTCAGCCAGCCGGAGCAGCCGACTTAGCAGTAATTAGATATTAACGCTAAGAAGAAGCGAGCATCCGCCCGGTATATCAGTTAACTTTGTAATTTAAGCAGCAGTGCAAGCCACTTGTTCGGATATGCTACCTTAATGTTTGAAATTTTTCGCCAACTACGAAGAATTCATGCAATTCCATCTTAATGTCTCTCACTCCTTGTCTCTTTTTCTTATTCCTATTTAACTTCCGATTTTTCTTTTTTTTACTCGACATATTCCAGTATTTCTCATATTCGTTCGAACGAGTTTCATGAAGACAATTCAATTCAATGGCAAAAAACTACTGTGCTTTTTTTCCGTTCGAACTGATTTCGGATACAACGACTTTTGTGATACAAATGAAAGTATCCTTCTCTCTCTCTCTCTCTCTTTCTCTTTGTATCTTGATTCGATCTCACACGATCGATGGTAATTTCAAATTTATATCGAAAAATCAACGAGAACGGCCGACGCGCAACTTTTTTATCATATTTTCCGATCGACCCTCACATTTCACTGGTCGTTGTATTTTGACAAAGTATTTTTCTCTCTGATTTGACTCAAAATCACAAATAGGGATACCTATCTCGATTACGTTTGCGTTTAAAGCAAATATTTCGAGGATAGTTCGTGTCAAAAATTCGAGAAAATTATTAAAGGTCATCGTTCTTTTAGTTGCTTGATTTTCTATTGATTTTTGGCTAACGTTTTACATTAGAAGTAGGATACCAATACAATATTGTACGAACATTCCTTCCAAGACGAGAGGAACGCGTTCTACTGGAAGTTGTAAGGTAGCATAATTAAATAGAAAGAGGATAGGCGCAAGCGTGTGGTACAAATAGAATGTTTGTTGTTAGTTGTTTAACTAATTTCGTCGAACGGTGTAGGGAGGATATTAATTGACGGAAAGTAATTAGAAGTGTTCGAAGCAGTTGCTGCTAGTTTAAACGTACGTTAGATATCGACGTATCGCACGATGCTCTGTCGAAGAAGAGCAAGGCGGATGAGCAATTTCCTACACGGAAGAGGCCGAGACTTGGTAACGGCATTAAGAAACAATCGAGGAGAATGAGAAGACGAGAGAAAGTGAGAGAGAGAGAGAGAGAGAGAGAGGGAAATAGACAAAGAGATAAATGGACAAACATGCGAACTGAATAATTTAAGAAGTAATAATTTTTACGAAATTTTTGTATCTAAAAAAACTATCGTAATTCGCATATATCGAATTAACAGTATTATCATTATTATCGTCAATAAAATTACAAAGTATAATGGAATTGATATGACAATCTATCTTTTGTTAGAGAATGAATGTCTTTTATCTTTCCGTAAACGAAAGCTAATGGCGAAGCCATCGGTAATAATTGATCCTAGATTAACTGGAAGCTTTGTGTCTTTCTAAAAAATTCCCCAAGAGCACTAATTTCGACCGCTAATCCAATGCGCAGGATCATCGTAGATTCCGCGTAACGAACATTAATCCGATAAACTCTCAAAGGTCGGAACCATAACGCACGGGGAGTTTTGTACGTCGAATCGAATCTCCTCTGACGAGGGGGTGGTAAAAGGAAGAGGAATGGTAAATACGTACCAGGGTCACGTATATTCTTTTTTCTCTCATTTGTCGTAGTGTGTGAATCGATCCAAATGTATCGATTGAAAATTTTACAAAATTTTCTATGGAATAGAAAGTTTGTAAAAGTATATCAAAAACAATTAGCGATGAAAATTTTCAATACCTATTAAAATCAAAAGTATTTCTAAATGTCTCGAAAAGACATCGAAGTGAATAAAAAATTTTGCTTAAGAATTTTCTTCGAATATATGTAAGATATTTTTAATAGTCTAATGATCCTTCAGAGATCCAACTCCTCTTTAAGAGATGTAGATGCACGAACACGACACATTTGAATATACCTACATGATACACTTGAAATTATTTTATTTAGACCGAAAGATATTTTAAAAAATGCAATTCTGAAGGATACAAGTTGCTCTACAGTCAATCTTTTCACTAAAAAGGCTTTTCACCCCAAATTGCTGGCTTATAACGAAGGACACTTTGCCTTAATTTTGTCGAAAGGGAAATTGTAAGCTTAAAGTATATTCAATATTTATTTTTAAATGAATTTATTAATACAAAATTTTATTTGTCATCCTTTAAAACCATTTTTTTTAAATATATGATACAATGATAGGCGCTTCAAAAACGATTCACGATTATTTGGATGCCCACGAGCTTCGTGTTGCCAACTCCTGATCTAAATTGGTTGTATATTTTTCCCGAAGAGATTAAATAGAATTTAAATGAAAATACGAAGCGGAGATCTTTGTTGGCGAACTTCGTTCGGATCGATTTTCTCCTTTTCGAATAGAGTTGATATCATTATAACGAAAGGAGGAACGATGGATTGGAAGAAAAGAATCAGTTGGTTTCTATGTAGTCCACAATGACGATGTTGTCGACAGCGATGGAACTTCTTAAATTCATTGAATAGTTTTCATTCAAACAGTCAAGTCATACTGGTAGATTGTACGAGTGTTCTCGTTATTTCTACAAATAAGATCTTGCACCGTATATATGTATCTAGAAATGAAATATCAAATAATATCATAAATTGTGCTGACCACATTAAGATTGTTATCAAAACGTTCAAAATTGATTAGCACTACTAAAATAACTCGACGAATCATATCAATGAAGATATAAAATTACTTGATATTAAAACGATTCGTTTGATATCCTTTATCCATTCATTTCCTGTATCTTCGATGAAATTTAGAAGAGTATAAAAAGTCAACGAAAGAGTACGATTGTTTCTCGATCATAGCTCTAGATCATTACTCGTCGTCTTCCTCGTTGAAAGGGGTCACCGACCATTCTCCCATTTAATTTCGTACGCGTTTCTGTGAAGCCCTTTTCGTTTCTGCCTCGACACGATTCACGTGCGCTACCTGAATTTATTATCCGCCACTTTGAATTATTTGCATGCTACCTAATCCTGTAGCATGTAATCCCTTAAGTCACCATGTCTTTCTCTCTCTCTCTCTCTCTCTCTCTCTGACTCGTCTGCTGGCTGGTCCAGCACAGCCTCCGTCGCCATTGCGTCTATCGCCAATGGATCCACACAATGTAGGAGGAATTTCCAAGAGAGAAGGCAGATTGGATAGAACGGATGGACTTTTCGCGTTTAACATACGTACACGATGGTCTTAGCGTGAAAGCTACTGTAGAAAATTTATATTCCCGCAGCTAGTGTCCGTTACGTTGGAAAAGAGTTACTCTTTCTCTCTCTTTCTTTCTTTCTGCTCTCGCTCTCTTTCTCACTTTCTCTTTCTTTTTTTCTTTTCCTCTTTGCCTCGACGCAGTCTCAATACGTGGCATGCAAATTGAATGAAACGAATAAACTCTTTGTATTCAACACCCATATATGTATTTCTCTCTTCTTCTTCTCTATTCCCTACGAAAACATCACCGTTTTATGTTTCTACAAAATAACGTATGCGCGCAGAAAATGTCAGCTTCTTTTTCCCTCATCTTTTCTTTTGTTCTTTCATTCGTTCCTTCTTTTCTTTCTTTCCTTTTTTTTTTTTTATTTATTTTAACGTCGTAAGAAACGTCTCGTATACGATTAGATTTCGATGGATTGGCTCGAAAAGAAATGCATCTAATAGTATCCTTTCGTTATTTTACTCTTTGTTGTCATTCGAAAAAACGTATTTGTACTGAAAATTTGACAAGAAAAGTTCGTTTAATATTTTCCTACTATATAAATTCTATTCTCAAATATTTCATTTCACAAATGTCATCGTAATAAATTTCTCGATATCACGATTTAATCGTGCTTCATCCGAAATCGTGATAAATTATTTGTCAACGTACCGAGTAACTTTTAATAATAATTAAATGCGTAACTCTAACGAAACAGAGAGAAAACCTGCGATCTCGTGCGAATCGATAATCCATTTAACGAAATATAATACATACTTCGAATTACGTGGTTGGATTGGTAGAGCGAATTGGAACGATTCAAAATAATCCCGGACGAGCTTAACGATCGTTCTTTTTCTTCGACCGACTTCGAACATGTTTCGCGAGCCACCAATATGGTTCGTCGAGCTGCGAAACTATTCAAATTAAGCGAATTTAATTCCGAGGTGCTTTTACCGACGGCCTGTGTCTTTGAGAAAAGCCACGGACGATACCGCAAGTTCTAACCATTGAAAATGGTATAAGCGCGATATATATATAATTCGTGTTGCTGTCTAATGAAATTATACTGCGGTAATAAATATTCTTAAAACAAAGATGACCAACTTGAATGCGTACATATAGTAGTGCGACGCTGTTTTACTCGGACCCTTACTCAATTTATATATCTACCTACTGTTACATATACCTATGTATACGTACCTAGACATATTTCGTAAGCGTTAATGAAAGGCCCCCACAATCTCCACTGCGAACTCTCTGCTTTAGACAGAATAGCCTTGAGCACGGCACCTACACCACGCTCTATTAATATCATCGGCCATTAATCAAACAGCCTGGGATGGAAACTGCATCGTACGATACGAACGTTATCCCTCCTGTAGTAACATCCCATTGGTTGATCGTACTCGATCACCTGTATAACTTCCTTCGAACTCCACCCATTCTTCCCTTCTCCCGTTTTTATTCACTCAATTAATCTTTAAGCTTTAGAAATTAACAGAGAAAAGTACTTGAATAATCTCACGTGAATTCGTGACGAAATTCTCTGAATTTTGGTGGGAATAAGCACATGAAAGAATTCACTGTTGATACTTCAAACGAAGTGTGGAGCAGAGAATGCGAAATTTCGAATGATTCTTTTTTGTGGTATCTAGAAGCACACACACGCGCATATACACACACGATAATGCTCGACGAGGCATCCCGCTAACCCTAGCCACAAATCACACTCCATTTCCATGCTAATATTTGATGAAATTGGCATCCAGCCATTTCGGCTTCGCTAACCTTTTCTTCTTCTCGACCACCATCGTGCTCTCGTTGTCCCCTATTTTACTTGCTTCATCCATATTCTTCTCTTCCTTTCGCAAGTCTCCGACTCGTTCAGACCACGTTCGCCATATCGTGCCGCGCATAAAGACATTATTTCGTTTCTACGGACTGATTCAAATATTTCTAAGAAAAAAATACAAAGAAGAGAGAAAGAAAAAGAATTAAAATCCGTCGATCTTGACTATTAAAACTAACGAAAAAGTTGATATAAGTGTATTCCTTGATATTTTCTTCGTCAAAAAAAGATCTTGTAATTCGCGAATTTATTAATCTCTCGAATGATCGAAGATATTTTCTTCATTTGGCACATTTCCGATGGAACAAATCAAAAGTTTTATTTAATGGAATAACGAGTGTTCAACTTAAAGATTTAGATATAACAAGAATAAAAAACGCGGAAGAAAGAATAAACGAATGAACAGAACCTAACAAACTTCCTTCTTTTCGTTTTTTCATTTGTTCGTTCGTAGAAGATATTGATTAGGAGCGATGATATTCAGGGTCATTGGTTCGTAATACGTATAAGTTTGGGCAATTCGATTTTCGAAGAAGATATGAAAGGGACAAAAAAGAAGGGTAAGAAGGCTGACGAAAGAAGATGCGTTACAGCTCTATTTCGTCTTAGCATCTCTCAATCACTATTTCTCCGGGATAAGCATATTTCTCCCCTCTCTCTCTCTCTCTCTCTCTCTCTTTCGCTCCTTCTCTTTCTTCTCCCCATCCCTTTTTTCTCTTCTTCTCCCGAGTTTCAAGATATCACCGAAACTTTTTTAGCTCCACCCTCTCGAAGGATTTGAAGGGGATTGAGCCGTAACGTAAACGGTCGACCGATGTTTCCTACCAGTCGAAATTCTTTCTTCGAACGAGTGGCCTACGAAGAGCTCGTGTTTGTATTACGAAAAACTTTTACGCGAACGTTTTACGTCCTCTTTTTTTCCGAGAGCAAGATAAACGATGCGAGAGGAGAACTGGAAACCGCTTCGTTCTCTTACCTCGAGAGTGATATTATTTATGTACTAGCCCACCGAAGCACATAAATATTCTACCAGATAAAATCAATGCTGTTACATCAGCCATTCCATAAATCGATCGATGCGATTAACTGTTCGAACGGGTATATAACCATGTACGATTATATCGTGAAACCAATGGGCTTAATAAATAATTTATTTTCATAGGTTACTGCTGTTTATTCATCTCGACGAAGAATGCCATTTTTATTCGGCTAATCGACTTGACTCGTCACAATTAAAGTTCTACTCTCGTAATTAATAATTATAATCGAATAACGTATTCGCCTGTATGATATTATAGGAATATAGGTACAGTATAGATATATAGATATAGCATAGGAATATCAATATGAACGACGAGAATCGCTCGTGAAAATGTTAATTAATTAAGAAATTAAAGCTATACAATAAGATAGCGTTGAAACGGATTTACACAATGGCTTAACAAATTAAATATTATTTCATCTATTACTTATATTATTTGCTTCGTTCATATGAAATAGCACATTGATAGAGTACGTTACGTATATGACACATAAATTGTCGACGACGTATCCTAGTTTATTCAAACGCAAAGAAAATCCAATAACTATTTCTTTTTTACAATTTCTTTTTTTTTCCATTCTAAACATAAAGATATCAACGTCCAACGAAGTTGCATATAGACGAAAAGTAAGAGAGAATCATAGCTTGCTATATAGCCAATATGGTTTCATAGACGTATGGCAATAAACTATTCGCGGCCGATGTAACGACTGTCGGGGATTAATTTACGATGGCGTACGGGCCGAGCTGACGGCCGCGAGCCATTAGCATGGAGTCCGCGTAGCGAAACGACTCTTAACGGGATTAAATTTAACGCCGTCGTCGGCATCGCCGATGTACGTCGGCTTGACTTTGGACAGTCTCGTTAAAATGCAAAAAATTATGTAAAAAAAAGAAAATATTACGTCATATCAAAGTTTTCTTATAGGTCGTATTGCATTATAGAATAGAAAGAATAAATAATTCGAGGTAATTTGAATTTAACAATCTACTAAGTTTGTTTATAAATAACGTCGAAATTTTCAATATTTTATATCTATATAGATAACACTAAGATTTTTTATTCGACATTATTTTTTGTCCAATTAACACTTTAAGAAACTAACAATACATTTGTATTACTCTCAATGATATTTTATAAAATGAATGAAAAAATGCATCGTATGTGAATGGATCATGAATATATGTATATATTTTTTCAATACGTTTTTGGATCAACTACAGTATTAATATCAGTGTAAAGATGCAAAAGTCTCGACACATGAGAACGATTGTTAAAAAGCGTTGAAAAACAAGAAAAATTTACTTAAGTGTACAGTATTTAAAATAATACAGTATAATATTATTTAGAGTCGCATCTGCGTCAAATATAATAATGTAACGTTATATCCAATCGTGTATAAAATTGCGTAGACTGTATATTTTATTAAATATACATGCATATTGTTTTGGGATATTACCTGACTATATTATTCATCGATATTATCGACAACGTGAAATTATGAAATTAAAATGGAAATGTCAATGTCGAAGTGATATTATAGATATAATAGATATCTAGATATAATAGATATTTCGTGGCAACGATATAAGCAGAGAATACAATAAGAAACAGGAGTAAGATCGATTCTGCGGTCGAAGGATGGTTTAATTAGGTGAACTGGGATGCATCGACGTGCCAACGTACATGCTTCGTGTGATACCACAGACGAGCATCGCTCCCGGTGAAAATCAGTTCAACTGACGGATGATATGCTTGCATACATACTTGGACGTGTACGAAGCGAGACGTCTGAAAATTTGAGAAAACATCATTAGGTAATATGAAAGTTATATAAATTAATAAACGGAAGAGAAATGTAAATAAAACTAAACCTGTATTCATTTGCACCAACTCGTTATCAGATAGTTTTATCCGAAGTTATCATTTAAACGGAAAAGAGATTGCTTCGCATTTTTAATCAACCTTCGGACGAAGAGAAAATAAATCAATGAAAACAAGAGTTATGACTTAAAAAATATATCACTCGTATAGAGGAAATGATATTGAAGATATTCTAGATATATATTCACGTACAACAAACAACGACGACGACATCGATGATGAATTTTCAACATGATATCTTGTATAATAAACGCATTAAAAGAAAAATTGATCTTATATTAAGAGATTGTTATAATAGAGACTCCTTCAAAAAGAATACGCGTGATCTTTCTTTTATACGTTATTTTAATGTTATATATGTAATATAGCAAAATTATTATTTCATCGAAGAACAAAAGTTAGATAAGAATTCGTTTAATTTAAAAATATAATCTTATTTAATTACGAAGTTTAACGAAGTTTAAACGACGTACGATTCGTGAGTCTTTCGCTAGGATCAAGGGATAGCAACATGTAATTAGTCCGATGGAACAGCGGCAATCCTCGAATATGGTGATATCGGTGCGGAAATGACGTTAACGAGCGACGATATCGCGTCTCGTTATTTCCGGAATGTTTCGTAGGTTGTGTCTGTTCGAACGTCAGGGTATTTTAAACTTCCAGAGAGAGACAAGTATGTACCATTCCTCTAACGAACTCGCCTTAATTACCAATCTAGAGTAAAATGAAAAAAGTAAATTTCTTAAACGTTGTATATTTAGTATTAATTAAAGATAGTAAAGATGAGAAATGACTCGAAAAAGTCCATAAGTCGATACGAAATCAGCGTTACTCGTTTCGTAAGTTTCAAGGGCGTTAATTAGTTTCAGAGATCAGAGAAATGGCTAATATCAGTCTATAATTCGTACTTGATGTTAAAAGAGCTTCATGCAAATACGTACTTCAATAAGAGAGAGAGAGAAATAGAAACTTGAAACTCAAGGACTAATATGCTCGCATTCGTACCAAAGCTAGTCCCGTTCTGGCGGTATTAGCAGTACAAATTTAGTGGTACTACCATTAGTGCCAATTACGCGATGTATCTTCATATTCTTGCTCGACTACGAGTAGTACAAGTCGTGCAACCTAGAAATTGCTCGGCGAAATAGAATGCTAGAAAGCTCTTCGAATCGAATTGCTCTGAATATTTGATGCTAATCGTGATTTATTTAAAGAGATATCGCTAAACACAGATCTTTTGTTTCGAAGGAAATCATGGAAATGTTTAATCGGTTATGGAAATTTATAACTATTGCGTGAACAGTTATTATTTAGATAAGAAGAAAAAAAACAGGAAAGTGTTACTACAAGTATCGTGTGCGTAATATTATCGTGTGTCTCGTAATACGTTTGCGTGTCGCGTAATAAACCGGAAAGCGTGACTGGATGAGAGACGTATGACTGATAGTGAGAGGGACTGAAAGTACGCAAGTGTAAGTGCGAGAGTTGATTGCATGGAAATCGACGGCGTTTGTGATCTCACCTAGGATTTCCGTTCGGGTTAGAGCTCGTTCACACGACATCTAATCGATTTTTTTCCTGATCGGTTATTTTATTGTCTTCTACAGTGGCGTATATGTTTTATATGTATACGTTCATACGACACTACCATCAACCGTATAGAGTAAAAATCACAAAATCGGCAATTTTTGACATTCGATTTTACCAATAGAAACCGCATCCGGTGATTCAAAAAAACGAATCGGTTGCCAATGGTAGATATATCGTAATGAAGGTGCTGAAACGATTCGAATGTTCTATCTGTAGATGTAACGTTAATTCTGAATAGTCTATGTTCAATCGTACAAGTGAAAATAAGTAAGTTGAGTAAGAAAAAGGGATGGACCAAACAGTGTCAACATAACAATTGATTCGGCAAAATTACCGATATAGTAACGCGTGTCATACGAGGTTACAGTTCTGTGTTTCGGGAATCAATAAAACAAATAACAATAATAGTTATATTTTTGAGATTTGAATAAAACAAAGTATATTCTGAGAGGATACCCCGAATGTTAAGATTTATTATTATACAAATAATTATTAATAACTATTCTAAACCAATCGAAATTATTCCATCAAGATTAAAGAAACCTTTTCCTACAATATTTAACTATGCATTTTCTTTTTATCGTCACTTCGTGAACCATTTACTCTCTTTTTTTTCTTATCGCTATACTCTTATTCATTCTAAACAACCGTTTGACAAATTCCATAGAATTAAAATTTCTGCGTTTGTTCGCTTTGCCAAACGCCTAACAAGATCATTGTTATTATATATATAAAATCATCGTCGACAGAGAAAGCCTAAAAAGATTATAAATGAACCATTATGCATGGATTTTTATTCTTTAACTTTTCTCATTTTTATCATTTTCTAGATATTATTCTCTTCTGAAGCATACGTTTATTTTACATTTTGAAACGATTTTCAAGAAATCAATTAAATCCATTACATTAAATAGATGAATGATTACGGTTTTTAGGTTTCAATCTTCATCGTTGTGATCTATCGAGAACAAAAGTGAAAATAATTTACAAGCTTTCTTAAACAAAGCACACTTTCAGTCAACGAAGGAAAGTCAACGTTAGGAGAAACTCGTAAATTCGTTTGGCCGGTTCAGCCACAATAACTTGCACGCCTGACGTCTTGCAAATTTATAGATCATTTATGTGGAAATAGTGCAACGCATCGAATCCCTTCTCCGTCTTGCCCCGTTCACCCATTGCCGAGTGCATTATCTCATGTAACTGCATTTACTGACCACGTTAATTGGCACTAATATCCCTCTGTCATCGCCCATAACCTATCTTACCCCGGTCCGTTTCTCCATTATTGTGAATTATTGAGCAAGTCTGCGAGAACGTCTCATCTTGTTATCCTTCGCCTTGTTCGCTCGGATCTTGCTGGTACAAAAAGAATAAAAAAGATATATATATATATATATATATATATATATATATATATATATATAAGGAAATCGTTTATTAGGAAAAATCATCTCAATAATGTAATTATCAACGATATAAACGAATATTCGAATTTAACGTTCTACTTTTGTATTCTCAATTTCATTTACTAATTTTTTCCAACTCAATTTTTGTTTCATATCGAACAAAAGACTACGTTATGTAAAACAAGCATTAACTTTCAGACATGAATTAATATTTAATTTCTCGACGACGAAAAATGTGGTAAATATATAAGCGTATAATTTCAATTACATAGAGTTGTAGACGAATATATTTAATTTATTAACATTGCAATCGATTGTGAATTTTGTAAACGTTTTAAATGAATGTTGCAACACAATCTTTTATTAGCTAGGTAAAAAATAAAATACTGATAAAAATTCAACCGAACGATTGTCGATATTTATTTTCACGATGGGGGAGGAAACCAGCGGAAAATATATTTGCAGCTTTCGCAAGCGAATTTTTCGGAAGACCGCGTGAGCGCAGTCGATCGAGGAAATTGGCCGGCGATTGTTTTCCTAATCGACGACGACAAATCGACTTAACGAGACAAACGGCGGGTAATAAATTAACCGGCGTACCTCTAACGCCGTGCAGATGCATTAAGCCAGCTTTTATGCGCGCCCGATTCTGATCGCGTATCGAGGAACGATAAATTTTCGCTAGCTCCATAAATACGCTCGAACGAGCGAGGTCTCTTTACGTATTTGTTAATGGATCGCACCGTTATGAAATTTTACACTCGCGACTGCTACAGGTACGTTGTTAATGGTTGTCACGAAGACACTTTCGAACGAATGGCAAATTTTATACAACGACGTTAAATTTCTTCTTAACTTTTGACAGTCTTTTTAACTTTCGAAGTTATATAACGACGATGTTTCCTTTTTTTACTTCTTCAGATTACGGTACGATGATCAAAGGTTAATTTTGGAAAAGCAATTAAAGCGATTCGGCAAAGTCACATCAATCAATCTACGCTCATAAAAATTTTCTCTCTTTTCTTCTCTTAGGCATTATAAAAGAAATATATATATATATATATATATATGTGGGTGTGAATGTGTGTGTGTGAGCACTCTCTGCTAATTTACCAATTTTTTCTTCATATCTCTATGGCTCTTGCCACAAACAAAATGGATAACCATATATCCCCGGTGAGAAAATGCTTTCAGTGGCAGGGCGCATCTGCTCAAAGGACTCGGTCTCGCTGACAGAATAATTTCATAACTCTCGCGGCGCGATGTTGCTCCCTGTCTTCTTTTTAGTTTATTTCCTCTTTCGTTTCTCTCCTTTTATTATTATTATTATTTTTATTTTTGTATTTTTATTTTCTTCTTTTGTATTTTTTTCTTTAATTTGAGAGTACGCTCAAAGAAGAAAAAAGAAAATTCTCCGACACAACAGGGATACCCAGTAACATATTAAAACGGTTAAATCTACATATATGGACGTTTCGACCCAGATTCTTTTCGCGAACGTGCGGACGTAATGTATAGAAAAAGCAGTTGGAAAATTTAGTCGAAGGAGAATAGGAAGACAAATAATTCGAAGAAAAGACAAAGAGACTTTGCGAAAGATAGCGATAAGGTACAAGGATAGAAAAAGGAATAGGAATGAGTAGGAGAGGGACGAATAAAAAGGAGTACTTGAGAATTCGAAGAATTAAAGAGAAAGAAATTATCCAGATCCCATTCCCACTTCCCATGGACGTAGACAAATGAGCTAGTTGCCGAGTTCGCGGCTGTGCGAAGTTCACTCGCCGGTAAAAATCTTGGAGAAACTAAAGAGAAAGAAAGAAAAGGAAAGAACAAAAATAAGAGAGAAAGAGAGAGAGAGAGAGAGAGAGAGAGAGAGAGAGAAAGAGTAAAGCCTGTCATTCGATTTGCTTTGGCCCGAACATCCCTGATAAAGATTACAGAGCAGAAAAATTGTTTCACCCAACGTGAAATTCACGTTAAGCAATATTAGCCAAGTCGAAAAGCGAGACAGGAGTTCGTGATAATCCCCGGGACGCGCATAAATTAACAAAAATACGTGTTTCTCGCTACTAAAATGCGTCCATCCCGTACCTCGGACCATTAAACGCTCGTTACTCTTGTTTATCGCGTACGTTTTACCGATCTGCATTTTCGTGCATGTATTTTAGGTGCGTATATTTACACATAAACATGTGAGTTTGAAAAAGTAAAAGATCGACGGTCCGTAAAGAGTTCGTGGAGTTTTATCGTTGGATTTTCGTTTGCAACGCCACCTGTCAGAGAAAGAGGAACAGAAAAAGAAGAGTATACGTAGCTGCACTGGCAGCAACAAGTGCACGATACGATAATCGACTGCAGTAAAAAGTATTACGGTCAATTACAGTCAATCTTGGTTCCTTGCGTTTGCGAGTAATGTACGTGGGGAATAAGGGAGATGGATGAATGAAGAAAGTAAAAAAACGAGTATAAAGCTAACGAATAAAACGATTCTTATAACGAGAGGAAATCCTGTGTCACTCTAGTTTCCTTCGAAAAGCTCTTTTAATACAACGTCTCGTAGACTCTGGCAACGATAACAAAATATTTTCCATCTTAAATAATGTTTCAAGGAAAATTGCGAGGTGACCGAGAAGAACTATTCTTCGAGACGTAAGAAAGGAAAATGAGAGGAAAAAGGAGAGGTGGGTGCTTTTATCGATGCAATAACCAAGCCAAGATAAAGGCCGATATGTTCTTTCTGGAAAGAAGGATAAAGAAGACGACGAGGAGCTTAATGAGATAGCTCAAGGCACACTTTTTATCGTGATTGAGAATTTCCAATCTGTTTTACGGATGAAATTATAAAACTACCTTTTTTATTTTCTTCTTCAAAAAAAAAAAAAGAAAAATAAGGAAACAGAAAAAGAGATTGTGCTTGCTATATACGGAATAATCGTATTTTAAATTGTATTTCATTAATTTTAAATGAAATTATTTGTTCCTACAAATTATCAGTCAAATGTGGCGCAGCATCTGTTGGCCTGTAGATCGTACGCTAGTAGGAATACAAGGACAGAGATAGAAAGTAGATACGTAAGGACTGAGAAGCTAAAACGAAGAGAGAATCAGATCCGAGAGAACAGGAAGTGGTCTTTCTTGTCTCGACAAAACGGAGATACGCTCGCCCCGGGGTCCACTTCCGGCTTCGTAGTTATACCACAACACCCACTTGGCACCGATTTGGACGCGTGCTCCGACTGCGAGGTCGTCGTAAGCGCATCGCCATTATTAATCCCTCTCCCTCTCTAACGACACTCGAAGAACACTCGAAGGACATCGAATATCTTGACGCTGCAACCGGAGATACTACAGCTCCTCTTGAAGCTACGAATAATAATGCGAATCCTCGATCACTCTCCTTCCTTTGATAATACGAGACACTTCTACCTTGACGTGAATATTGCTCAGAGATAGCATTGTTCGTCCTTCGAAGAGCCCACATTATAGATGCATACGTTTTCAAGTTGCTAAGAGAAAGAAAGAAAGGCAGAGAGAGAGAGAGAGAGAGAGAGAGAGAAAGAGAAATATTCACGTTTCGTAATAACAATATATTTCTTCGAGATAGGAGAAAGAATATTCGAAGGACTACGATGGCCAAGGTATATGTCTAGTAAGAAATAAGAGAGAAAGAGAGAGAGAGAGAGAGAGGGAGAAAAAGATAAATGGAAGGAATACACTTTGGATTATATCGATTACAAGATGGGATTCAAAGATATTACGAAATGCACTTAAAACTTGATAGGAGTTCCTAAATTTTTTTAAGTATTCCTGTTCAGATACTTGAAATCTTTTTCATTTTCAAAGAATGAACGAGAAAACGAGAGGGAAAAAGATCGAGATAGAGAGAGATAAAAGCGACTATGTTATCTATCAATGTTATCCAGTAGAAGATAGAGTAATCTACGGTAGATTATTATCTAGTCCGCTTTCATATCTTCTCCATAGATTATAGAGTGGAAGAATCTGGATTCTCTCGGCTTGATAAATTTCGTAGGAAAATCGAAGAAGACTTTTCTCTCCCGTTTTCATTCGGAAAATTGAAAGATATTCGTCGGACGTCGCAGTTGAGATTTTTTCGTCTTTTTACAACGAACGTTTAATTGATTCATTATTACCAAGTTCTTTTTTTTTTTCTTTTCGATTTCTTCTTCGTCTTTTGCTTCTACTTCGACGATCAATATTTGACGTTGAGTCGAGATTAAAGCAACGAGTGGTAACGGTAAGGCAGAAGGATTCGCTCGAAGCACATTTTTCCGATAAATCCGACGTGCGTGACGATAGATAACGTTCCCGAAAATAATATCGCGCTACGATATATATACGCTATATGTGGATGGGAGAGCGGCCGCGATATCACGTATCTCAGAGAATCTGAAATAAAGAGCGCGTTGGCATAGGAAAACTGATAATCCGAGGAATCGTGCTCGGCAAGGTAAACTGGATGGATCGTTATAACGTTTGTTTCTTTTTTTTTTTTGATTCTCCTATAAATTTCGAATTTATTATCATTATACAGTAAATCTGAATATTTTTAAAAATTGTCTACAATTTGTTACAAAGCAATTAAGTACGGTATTCTCTTCGTGAATACCGAGAGAAATATATAATTAAAAAAAGAAAAAAGCACGTACTTCAATAAATTAAAGCGAACTTATTCATGCAATTCCAAGAGTTTCACTTCTACTTTCAATTATTTTTCTTCATCCGTATACCCTTTTTTTGCTCATGCAATTACGATATCACGGAATGTGGTTCGATTTGAAATTCTCTCTTCTTTCTAAAAGTCAAAGAAACGAGTAGTATTGCTATCGAAAAGTCTCGGAACTGTCGATTCAGGATCGCTTATCGAACCAATTAAACTTCCGCAATCGAACGGTAATAGGAGCCAACATATGCGCGTATTATACCATGCTAATTTGTTGGCCTATATTAGTAGTTTCGAAACGTGTATTAGTGAGAAACTTCTTTGCGAACGTAATAATGAGAATGGTTTGTAATTGAACGCGATAGGCTAAAGCCGGTTCGGTTCCTGTGATTTAACAGCATTAAATTGTCGAAACAAAGCGTGAACATATTATCGGTTCTCCAAGTCACTTACATGAACGCCATTTCTCTCTCTCTCTCTCTCTCTCTCTCTCTTTCTCTCTCTCTCTCTCTCTGTCTCTCTCTCTCTCTCTCTCTGTCTCTCTTTCTCTCATTGCTTAATAGGATTTAAATACAGCACTTTACTGGATAATCGAAGCTGCTCTCTAACTCTCAGCAAGCTTGTTTACAATGCACGTTCGACTAAGCTACGGATGTACTCTGGGAAAGGCAGTCCATAAGATAAAAGAGAACTATACAACAGTAAAAAGATTCACGTTAAGCAGTTTTGTTTTATCTCCTCGCTATAAAATTAATTATTAATTCATATTGAAAGGTAAGTATATATTATATTATAAGCTTCAGATTATATAATTTTGTAAACATGACATAATAATAGAGGTATAGATAGTTAAAACATGCAATATTAAATGCAGATTATAAAATAAAATGTTATAATAATAATAATAATAAATCTATTTTTATTGGAAAGAAAATTTCGATTACAAAGTTTGAGAGAATATTTCAAGCATATGTACATTACATCTCATTGAACGGAACAAGTTATCATGATCGTTATCGGTTATTTTCGTTCATCTCGATTTTCTTGCTAGAAAAATAGAGGTACATATACAGATGAATAAATATAGGAAGGAGTTATCGTATCTCTATCGCATCAAACGCATAGACGGCTCGAGTTTACGCGCGTGTTCGTACGATGCAAGCGGGTTACAAGTACTACGCGCGACGACGCTTCCACTTGACGGAGGTCAAGTCCTGTTTGACAGCGACACGTTTCGAGGGTCGTTAAGCAACGGACATGCATGGTAAATGCTCCGTGGTTACCCTCATCTTCGATCGACACGAACATTTCCTGCATTCTCATCAAATTGCACAGATCAATGATCACTGACTAATCCTAATCGTAAATCAATTAGTGTCTATATGAATGCTGATTCTCATTTTTGTTCATAATATACGTGCTAACATAAGTTTTTATTTAATACATTAAGTTTGCTAACGATAGAAATCCAAGATTTCTTTTGCATTTATTGCGATTTTTAATCGTTTAGATATCTTTAACATATAGATTAATTTCTTTTTACGTTGACAGAATCACTCGTAAATATTTTCCAACTAATGAAAAGCAGTTGGAAAGTGTAAAGAAAGGAACATAGTGAAACAAACAAAAGTAAAGGGAGGTGGAAGCGTAGCTTCAAAGTTAATTAAAAGACGACTACGAGAAAGAGAGAGAGAGAGGAGAGAGAGATAGAGAGATAGAGAGATAGAGAGACAGAGAGAGACAGAGAGAGAGAGAGAGAGAGAGAGAGAGAGAGTGAAAGAGGTATAAACGGCATGCGGTGCACGAAATTGAATTTAGTCCGCGGCAGAGACACAGACGCGATGGCGGCATGCGTGCTGGCCTCAAATTTATAGTCGCGTTTATAATTACGAATTAACATTATAATAACACATTGTGAACTCGTCTCGACGAGCGTTTGCGTTTAATTGTCTCTCATATGTATTTTCTTCGATTTTTTACCAAAATGATACAGTCAATATGTTCGTGTTGGAATGTGGAAATTCACAAGGCCTGAAGAAAGACATTGTGTAGAAAGAAGACTAATGTGTTCGAAACAAAATGAAAAAGAAGGTACATTGGCACGCACTGTAATTCGAAACATACCATGTAGACATTGTAAGCATGTTCCCTGATAAATTCCAGATACATGTTGATCGACGAGCCACTAGGAGGACGACGACAATCGATTGTCGTCCGGAAGAATTGGATGTGTCTTGGACTACTACAAGTCTTTTATCTTTATCGAAATTTGTAAGTTTAAGAAAAATCCTATTGCAAACGTTCTATGCTATATAAATTAATCAAAAAATTAATAAGAAAATTATTTGAATCGGACATTTAATTATCTTATTATTATTAAACGTATCGCTGTTTTTCTTTTATATTATCACTTCAAATAACTTGAGATACATTTATAATAGAGATTGTCTTCTCTTCTTTCAGTGACGAATTTCTTGGCTAGCACGAAAAAGATCGACCAACGAAAAGAAACGAAAGAAAAAGACACCCGGTAGATAGATATGTGGCAGAACGTCTCGACACGAAAGAAAAAGATAGGAACTGGAGGAGCCGTTACTCAAATGGAATGCCAATTCGCTAGCGTGGAGGCACATGGCGCGGCTGCCGACAAAAGACATTCTTTTCTCCTCGTTCACGATTGAATATGCGATTCCCCTTTCTCTCAATCCCTTCGTACCTTCCTAACCGAAGCCACCTTCCGTTGTCTCTTTCCCTTTAACTTCTTTCTTTCTTCTATCCGATGAGAACTCGGTTGGAATATCGCACCGTATCTCTGAAGGTTTCTTCGTTGTGAGAGCAAAAAAGAAAGAAGGGTGGAAGAAAGTAAAAAATCGTTTATCGTCCACCACAAGAATAGATATATATTACTTGGTTGATATCTCCTACCACTTTCTCTCTCTTTCTCTCTCTCTCTCTCTCTCTATCTCCATCTCTTTTTCTCTTTATGTACATACATAAATCTCTGTTCGTGATCTTTTTGCCGTTCACGCGACAGAACACGATAACCTTACCTTCTCTCATCATCATCATCTAAGTCAATTGCACTTCTAAACGAATTATACGTAACGTCGCATTTAAGGGGTTAACAAGTATTTCGTAAAGAAATAAAATATTCGAATCACGTGGAGTCCAATATAAGGAAACGGATTTCTTCGGAGAATAGTAGTTTTCCATTAATCCAGAATCAAAGATCGGCTAAGAAGGAACCTTGGAAGGAAGCTTGGAAAGTATGGGGGAAGAGAGTTGGTTGCTGTTCGTGCGTCTTTCGAGTTTTTCCGATAGAAGTTTCTTCTTCGAAGTAAATATCGAAAGGAAAGTGACCAGTAGCAATGCTAGCTATTGCTGGTGTTAATGATGGCACGTAGAAGAGAATACACTCGCTACTGTTCTTCTTTTTTAATGTCCCTCTCTCCCTCCCTCCCTCTCTCTCTCTCTCTCTGTCTCTCTTTTTTCCTCTTTCTATAAAACACAGTAGCAGCAGAGTTTACTATCGCTCGATTAATCTGAGTCACGTCGTCAAACAACTACCAGTTTGCCTCGACTACCCTTTTGGCCAGAGCTTTTAAAGCTTCAAAGTCTTCGTTCCATTTCACCTCCAGTCCAACAGAAACGTTCAAAGGTACCGTTTAAGAAATATTCTATGAATTAATCCACCTTATTCACTCCTGTTTTATCTCTATCTCTATCTTTTCTTCCTTCTTACGTAGACTCTATCTTTGTCGTTTTAACGTCGAAACTAAATCCGATAAACGTTCAAGAGGATTTAAGGGTACTCTTTATAATGCTGGCACATATCAGGAAATCTCCAGGGATGACAGAAACCGAAGGGCAAACATCTACTCTTATTTGCTGCTGAAGTTCGCCGTGGAAACGCCTCAAGTTCTTACCAAAAGAAAAACATCGGGGAAAGTTTTGTTCTTGTCGTATATCCATCTACCTACTTATGTGTAATGCGTGCACCCACACGTCGTACTCTTTGTTGATTCCACGGATATGGGAGAAGAGAAGAGAGTGAAGTGGACAGAAGACGTTTTGACACTGTGGAAGGAGTAACTCTGCAAACAGTATACGCGGAGACACTTTCGTGGCGGTGCACTTAAGGGCTTCTCGGAGTTATGCTGGGCGCAGTTTTGCTTGCTAAGGGTTGGAAGCCCGAGAATAGGGCCAAGAGAAAGGGAACGATGAAAGAGAAAGAGGGAGAGAGAGAGAGAGAGAGTGCGGGAGAGAGAAGAGAGATCGTTGCTTGGAGTTAAGCAAGGTAATGGATGGCTCATAACCGAGTTACTTACGTACGGGATCTGCGTCTCGTGCTTAGAGTCGCCGACGTAGCATGCTTCCCAAACATCCCTTTAAACCGGAAAGTGTCGAAGCGGAAATTCCTACTCGACTTTTGACCTTCCGCGAAACTTCGTGATTTCTCACCACGTGAGATATAAGTATCTACTTCGTGAAATTACGATGTGTCCTTTCTTCGTGCGACTAAGGAATTCTTCTTAAAACGGTGAATTTTTACTTGAAAGAAATGGATCGTTTATTTTATCTTTAAAACTTCCCGTCCGAATTTCTAAATTCGTTATATTACCTTGCTGACAAAGTTTTTAGTCAGACTCTGTAAATGTTTAATGTATTTATTCTCATAAAAATGATCTCTTTAGACTTTAGACAATGACACAAATTGAGAGAACGTTCCTTATTAAAATGGAAACTAGTAATTAACACAATCCTTTTCATGCGATGTCGGAATTTTGAAGGAAACATTTGAGGTTGCTTACGCGAACACGGCTGAAGAGAATTTATGTTTATTGCAACGCAAGTATGGATGGTTCCACTTTCTGGAAAGGCGACGTTTAGAGAAATAGCGAGGAACGCTGGCCTTCTCCGCTTCAGCACGACGCTTCTGGACTTTTCATGGATGAGGTTGCTTGCTTGGAGGAGGAGAATGAAGAAGAGAACAAGGAGAAGAGAGGATGAGAGTATAGAGACGGCATGAGAACAAGGGTGGCAGCGTTAGGTGGAGCAATGTAAGCTTCAGAGTGCACGTTGTATTGTGCCTCGAGTATTATGCTCTCTCCTTTCTTTCTCTCTCTCTCTCTCTCTCTCTCTCTCTCTTTCTCTCTCACACACATACACACACCACATGTTCTTTCACGAGTCGGAGTTAATTAATGCGAAAGAACTTGGTTTTAATGGAATATCCTATCGCATTGAGAGCCGATATGCTTCCAACCTCGAAGAATGAAACTTCGTACGTAACTGAAATTACAGTCGAAACAGTGGCTATTCTTCCATTAAAATATCGCGTGAAACGAAAGGGCAAATTCGTTAAAATATATTCAAGAGCTTATACGAGAAAATAGTAAATTAAGGAAGTTCCGACAGCGTTACTTTTTCATTTACTTCTTCTTTTTCGTTAGACAAATAGAAAGAAAGAAAGAGAGAGAGAGAGAGAGATTTTCATAGAAAACTGAATGAATTTTACAAACTTATTATCGGTCGGGAAGATATAATTTCACGTTTCACATGAGGGAAGATCTGACGAATAACGTACATGTAAAGTTATATGTATTTCCGCGAGACGCTTCTAGCGTTTCGAACGATTCTTTTTCATTAGTATAATGTTACATAAATTAAACGAGAAAGCTCATGCCGACAGAGCAGGAACAAATTTTTCTTCTCTAGCGGCGCGTGAAGAATAATATGTTAATCTAATATTTCATAGTATGAAAACGAAGAGGGAAATATAGAGAAAGAAGAGAAAGAGAAAGAGAGACAGAGATAGAGAAAGAGAGAAAGAGAAAGAGAGAAAGAGAGAGAGAGAGAGAGAGAGAGAGAGAAAAGTGAACTAAGGTCTAGGATAAGAAAGAGTATAGAGTGATAAATCAGGAAAATAAATTGATCGACGAGAGAAATAGATAAAAAAAAAATCGATAAGATGATATATGTGTGCATATAACTAAAGAGAATTCGAGCGTTCTTCGATAAGTAATCGAGTCGTAAACTCTTGACGTTGCAGCAAGTTCCTTCTCTTAACGTGGTAGTCGTTTTATCACAACTACCAACGGAGGAAACTATTAGACAGCTATTAAAAAGGAGACACGAGGTTACGCTTTCCTCGAGGGCAGGACAATTTGCTGGCTCCTTCTTCTTTACGAGCACCGGCAAGAGGAGCCTTTAAATGTAGTCGTAGCGAGTTCGAAGCAGACGTCTCGAGTTCTATATCAGCCGAAACGTGGAATATTAATGTTCCAATTTTTCTTTATAATATCTCTACCTCTTTACCTTCTTTTCCCTCTCTCTCTCTATATATATATATATTTTTTTCTTCTTTTTTCTCCGAGTTACAATATGATTTTTCTCCAAAGTTCATCATAATAATTGCCGTATCGATAATCGATACAGGTAATTACATTGCTCTGCTTCGAGTTTCATTCTGTTCTCGCCATTTTTTTTTTTTTTCAAGAGTTTACATTGGCCCTCACGAGTCTTTGTTCTTTCGTCAAGGATTATATTCCCGATGCCACGAGATCGACTACGATCCTACATCGATACGCTCTCTTCTACGACAATTTTTCATTCGTAACAAATCCCTATTGACCCTAATGCATCGTATCGGTTACGTGTCCTTTCGCCCGCTCGTTCATCACAAAAGAAAAAGAAATAAGAAGGAAAAGAGAAAGAAAGAAGCAGAGAGAGAGAAAGAGAGAGAGAGAAAGAGAGAAGCGAAAAGAAACAATCGAGAAGGCGTTTTCGAGAGATCGTTGCCTCTCGTGTTTTGTGCGAAGCGATGAAGTGGAACGAGAACTGCGATATCCTTTCATTCATTTTCATGCGTCAACGAGGGGAGATTATTTAAAAAAAAAAGAAAAATAAAAGAAGAGAAAAGAAAAAAAGAAAAAGGAAATAGATGATGGCGCGTCCAGTGATGGAAGCTCTTGATAATCTCGAGCTTCTTCCGTTATCGTTAATGATCGATCGTATAGCTATAGACAGCTTCTTCTTCCATAATACTTGACTGTTAGCGTTTAGTTTGTGTTAGTATTTTATCTCTGTGTTTCGCTCTTTACAGGAAGAAAATATTTTTCTTCCCATCATTATGTTCGCTATCCATTCACCTCGTTGTTATCCCTGCATATTTTTTCTTTTTCATTTTGTTTACTTTTAATTCACCTTTGCATCATATTTTCATAAAATTAATAACCATGTCGCTATGTATAAAGCCGAATCGCTAGTAAAGCAGACATTTCATGCGAAGACCTTGATTCGCTGGTGAATAAAGCCACGAATTCTCTTTGTCCCATAGTAGTAATCCGAGTCCAACCGTTTGTTTACGTGAGAGCCCGAGATTCGCAATGAAAGCGGTTCCCCATTCACGAATTCACAGCATTCATCCTTTTCACAGTTGTATAAAAAAGGACAATTTTGTACTAAGATACGACTATAAATATCCTATTCATAATACAATAGTACTGATAAGATAAAATATTAATGCAAGAATGATAATTAATCTGTACGATAAGGTAATCGCGTACCACTTTTTGGATTCTAATAAGGCAATTTCACTTTGTCCTAGGGAAACCGGTACTCGTAGAACGTATGTAAAAGCGACAGTAAGGTGAAAAAAGCTGGGGGAAGAGAAGAGGAAGGCCATTTCTCGGGCGAAGGAGCAGGAGCTTTTATCCCGTTAATTTTATGCAGGCGGAAGGGTACACTTCCCCTTCGATTCTACACCAGTATATAGAAAGAGGAAGCAAGCGAGATAGATAAAGAGAGAGAAAAAGAAAAAGAGGAAAGGAAAGAGGGAGAGAGAGAGAGAAAGAGAGAGGAGGAGAAAGAGAGAAAGACGGAAAGCGAAACGAGCTTCGCAGGAAATGGCTCTAACCGCTAATCTAATTGGCTTCTGTGAGAATTAAGGCCGCTCGTTCTCACTGTCACATACGTACGTACCAACTAGCAGCCATCAAGTTTATTTGATTTTTAAAAAACTACGCACCGTATGACACTAAACTATTGATTATAATTGATATCGTGAATTTTATTACCAAGATAAAAAAAAAGGAAAGAAAAGAAACGATGGAAAAAGTTGGATAATAGGAATAATTTTCTATGATTTCACGTAGGCAGCTTGGACACATTAAGCCCTGTCGAAAAGTCACCGAAAGTTTCTATTACTTTTTCTACTTCTTTCTTTTTCTCGTGTGACACGGCAGGACATTTAATTACCAACAACAAGGCATTACTTTTGTAACGGCACGTAGTTTAGGCGAATAAGTTTAACACAAAAGTAGAGAAAAACTCCAACTGCCTTTTCGTTTAGTCCTCTGGAAACATTTTCTCTTTTTTGCTCTGTTGTTTCCTTTAGATCACAATCGGTTTTAAAACACGAATATTCACATAATATTTTACGTCACTGGGTACGGAATTAAATATACGTGCACATACATATATGTATACATACATACATAAATACGTACACACGTATATATGTATGTGTATGTATGCATTCATCTTTTTTCTCATTTTGTTTTTTTAAAACGCGTCAACTACAAATGAGAAAAACTAGGGCGCGATATTTTGCGAGGTCGCATGTTGGTCGACTTAAATTTTCCGCGTTTTTACGCCGACGCATACATATTACCTGCCATTTAGTAATACATATCGTCCGCGTATAATTTTTGAATTTTACGTATAAAACAAAAGAAAGGTACAATCAATTTAAATAGGTAAATACGAACTTCCATTCAAATTTCTCTCTCTAAACAGATAAGATCATACGGGTAGATATATTATAATAAGAGACACGTAATTTGCCGTCTAAGAGAACTCGGTGAAGTTGGTGATAATAATTCGATTAAAACCGTTCCCAAGGTAGGTAATCTTTCACGTGATACCGAGGTTAAAGAACTCGTCTATGGTTCGCGAAATTATAAGAAAGGCTCGTGAAATATTTCCAAGTTGGATATACAGGATAATTGCAAATTCTTTATCATCATATTCGAACGTGGAAACGCCTGGGTGGTCCTTTGTCCTTTTGTTCGGTCCAGCCGGCCGAGTTGGTCGGTCGGAAGAGTGGCGTTATCTCGAGGCTGGTAAATTTTCCTGAGTTACCGTCGCGGATTCAGTCGGCAGGAGAAAGAGAAAGAAAGAGAGAGAGAGAGAGAGAAGTAGAAAGAGAAGTGAAGGGAGGCCCTCGTTAATTAGCAGCCGAAAGAAGGCTCGCCGGGGGCTCATAAATCAAGAACAATGGCGAGAAATAACGCGCTCGACGTTGCGGCCAACGAGGCGAATGTGGATTTCACCGGGCACCGAATATCACCGAGAACTATTCACGAAACGATTCTCCTCTCTGCGTCCTATCGTTTCGGCTAACATACTAAGAAGTATGATTCCTGAGCACGAATAAAATTATGTTTGTGATAGCTTCGAGCTGGTAGAACATTTCCTTTTCTTTTTTGTAAATTCTAGAATGCATTCTTGGTAAAATTATTTTAATAATAAAATTTTTAAAGCTCATCGAATGCATAATTTTTTGTTCTTTTTGTAAATAAAAGAAACGAATGAATAGTTTGAAACTATATTGGTATTTTGCGGTTGAGATAAAAAACTAAAAGGGTTTAAGATGTCTAACCAAATATTTATCGTGTGGTTTTGGCATGAAACTAGTGTACGTGTATGTGTTAATGTTAGTAGTGTGCGGTCGTCGTTCGAGACGAAACTCGGGGATTACGCGGAAGAGGAGTCGAATCAGTGAGCTTGAAGCTGCCGACCGGTTGGTGCTTCGCGGTACGAAAAGCTCCGGGCTTACGTGCTTCAGAAGCGTGAATCAAATGCATCCGAGAGCTAACCGAGTGCATCCAGAGTATTAAGTTTCCTCAGCACGGCAGCCGAGCTCAGACAACGCGTCGAACGAGGATGAAGAGAAAGAGAGAGAAACTGAGTAGAAACTGCTAAAGGCCGCATCTTTTGTGTGAATGCACGCGAATGCGTACTCTTCTATCATCGATCGAATTCCTTCTCTTTTGAAGGTAGGAAAATAGAAAAAGAAAGAATAAATATCTCGCGTATTCTTCTATTTTCATCGTGAAATGAAAAGAGAGAGAGAGAGGGAGAGAGAGAGAGAGAGAAGAAAAGAAAAATAGTGGAAGAGAGAGAAAAGAAAAGAAAAATGGTAGGAGAGAGAGAGAGAAGAAAAGAAAAGAAAAGAGAAATGATAGGTGAGAGAGAAAGAGAGAGAGAGAGGGAGGGAGAGACAAGCATGTATACTCCAGAACGTTTTTCGATAGACGTCGCGAAACGCGGACAGCGATGATTTCTCCTTCCGATGCGGTCTATTGTCAGGATAAATCGACGATAGACAAATATTTGTTTCCCTGCCAGTATGCTGCCATGGAAAAGAAAGGTAGTCGTATCGTCTTTTTTTACTTTTACCATTCAACTCTTTTTCTTCTCTTTTTACCCTTCCTTACGATTTACTTTTCAACGAGCTAGGAAAAGTCTAAGAGAAATTTGAAGGAACTATTGTCGGAATTATGGAATAATTTAATTCTGTAATGTTAGTGCTTAACGTGTTCTATCGATAACTATCGCGCACCGGTGACCGCGGGGCATTTGAAGCTTACTCGTCCACCTCCTCTTAAAACAATATTAGCCAATAACCGTAGGGTATTTATCCCAGTTATGCAACTAGTAAGCAGTAATAACAGTTCTATTTGGTATATTATATCACGCTTGCCTAAAAGCGATAACAAAGGTTTTGATAATAGATGACGAAGTAAATATACAAACGAATTAGATCTGAATCGAACAGAACAATGCAAATCTACCTTCTTGCAAATCGACTCTTTCTCGAAATTACAATAATCAAAATTAAAAGAGTTCTATAAGGTGTCTCTTCGCAAAGATGACGACACTTCTTTCACGACGTGATAAACGACTATTCGCTGGATTTATCGTCGAGATGATTCTATTTTCTTCGCTGCGATTTCAATGCCATCGTGATGGTACAAATAGCAACAGGTGACCTACGCACTCACGAGAAATACTGGAGAAAGAGAAAGAGAAAGAGAGAGAGAGATAAAGAAAGAGAGAGAGAGATAGAGAGAAAGAGAAAGGAGAGAGAGAGAGAAGGACACTCGATTTTATCCAAAGGATCTTAGTAATTTCGCGAGAAAGTTAATACGATCTTTCGTGCGGAATAGAATTATCGAATCTCATAATATTTACATGAAATTTCATTTTCGATCAATTCGAAACGATACGATTTTTTTATTTACGTCGTAATTATGATCATAATCGGTTAATTATGATCATAATCGATTAATGAGAAAAGCCACACGAGTTCGTTCTCAATGTGAGTTTAACGTCATCGCCTCGAGCAAACGTGACGTTCTCATCGGACGATCGGCAAACGGAAAAATAGAAAATGAATTGGTGGTCGAACGTGGCGACAGGAAGGAGAGAAGAGAGGAGGAAGGATAAAAGGGACAATGTTGGTGGAACGACGAGGATAATTGGCATCCCCATACTGCAGACACGTCGCACTTAACCCCTTCCAAAGCGAGTACTCTCCCTCGGTACTCGCTCGGATGTCGCTGCGTTATATTTGCGGAGGACGATACCGAAAGGAGAAAAGGGAGTATAGAGGAAGGACGAAGGATGGTCGAGCTTTCGAAGAGAGAGAGAGAGAGAGAGAGAGAGGGAGGGAGGGAGGGAGGGAGGTAGAGAGAGATATATATATGTATAGAGAGAGAGAGAGAGAGAGAGAGAGAGAGAGAGAGAGAGCGGAGAGATCTCATATGTACGTACGAAACATCGATCCAACCGCAAGCTCGATTGCCAAACCGCCGTCTGCAATGCAGCGGCCTTTGCTTTTCATGCCCGAAGCCGCAGTCCTCTCTCGCGAGTGCTTTCATAAACGATCGTTCTTTAGTCTTGGAAAAAATCATTGTTTTTCGGTCGAATTCACGGAATTTCGATATCTAAAAAGTTCGATATCTAAATCATTTTTCAGATCAAGATATTTATTTTTAATGAAACTTGCTGATAAACAAAAATGGCAAAGGAAAAGGAAAAAAATTAGATAAAAATCTAGTGCATAGAAAAGGATAACAGTGTGGTTATGTTTTTGTTATCATAAAAAAGATCATTACTGTCGTATATGATCAAACGTTGATCGTAAACCTAATCGGAAAAATCAAGTTATCGTTTTAAAATAAATAAAGAAGGTACGAAGGAGCACTCGTCAGCGCCGTATTTCGGTGAAGATAGGAAACAGATGACAACGTGGAACTCTTCGCATTATTTCTTGTAACCAGCGGCAAAAGGTAGCAGGAATATCACGGGGGATGATTTTCCAGAGGGTAGAATACGCGTGAGAAACGTCGGGAGACGTTTGCGTAGTACGATAACGTAGTTCGCGAGCACGAGCTTTCGATTTATCCTCGGTAGAGGGCGACGAGAGTACGGACAGGTGAGTACGAGGGTTGAAACATGGCTGCCTTACGAAAAGAGGGTATTTTGGCTGATTCGTCTCATCGGGAAAAGTCGCATGGGTAAATTATATCTTACGAAAGCTCCGTCGATCAAACGATTGAAAACTTTCTGACGTATCTACGCGAACTAAAAATCTTTAGAAATCTTCCAAACAATCCTATGTCATCGGAATAATTATCGATATTAAAAATTTCGATATTTTATTCTCCTAGAAAAGCGTTTTATCTTAAGCTTGTTCTAATAAGTAGTCACGAGTGATTCGATTAGTTACAATTAAGATGGAAAAAGAAATTGTGGACAGATTAACGAGAGTAAAAAAGAGAGAGAGAGAGAGTTTTATGATCCCGTTAAGATGATCTCTTAGGGAAGCGATTAAATTACAATAAGCTTCGGCGCTCTTTCCAATTCCCTAATTGAATTTCCGAGGCGTGGTGTGCAGGTGCGAGGCAGCGAAGCGAGAGCAGCGGCGGCATTAAAATAACTACCACCATCCCTCCAACCTCCTCTTCTCCCTCTATCCTCATCACCACGTCGAACCTCTACGTTCCTACGCTATACCACCGATAATTACGTTCCACCCTGTATATTATACGCTGGCCGCGCGCATTTTCGCGTGCTTTAACCTCACGGCTAATTTGATAGCTGGCCGCCGCACCAGGTCATCCGATGCTTCAGCCAAGAAAAAAAGAAGAATGAGAGGAAGAATTCACGTAAAATTATGAACAAGAGTTATCTACGATACGTTGTCTCTTATCGGACGATCGAAATTATGGACTTGGAAGGGTCGTGCAAGGGTATACTATGAATACTTGATTCGTTACGTAAACGTATATATTTATCTCTTTCATTTTTTTTTCTTTTATAAAAAAATGGAAATAAATTCCAGATAAACATATAGAAACAGAATCAGATATTCCCCCTCG
Source organism: Vespula vulgaris (assembly GCF_905475345.1). Taxonomy (NCBI): domain Eukaryota; kingdom Metazoa; phylum Arthropoda; class Insecta; order Hymenoptera; family Vespidae; genus Vespula; species Vespula vulgaris. The sequence continues at coordinate 8,030,199 of NC_066587.1, forward strand.
AGATCGAATCCTGAGAGTTTGTTAAATTATCGAAGTAATTTTTGATCGCAATCGCCGGTTATTCATTATTTAAATGTCTTCATACATTTTCTTCGCTATCGTATACCAAGCAAACGATCGAGTTAGTCATATAAAGTTTCTGTTTTACCTTACATTTTTAAGTACTACCAATATCAGCGCATCGTTTAATCAAAGAAAAAAAAAAGAATCGTTGGAAAGTTAACGATACGGCTTACATCAGAATATTAAAAAGTTGCTTCCCCTTAGGTTAGTTCACCTTCTTTTGGTTAAGTACACAATCTGGAGAAGTTCCAAGTAACGAAAAAAGAGGGTAAAAGGGAGAGAGAGAAAGAGAAAGAGTCGGAGACAAAGAAGGAACAAGTAAACGAAGAAGAACGAACGTGTATTGTGTATGCCTCTATTACTCAAATTTAATTTTATTAATAATCGATTTCTACGGACATTCAGAAGAAAGTGCATCGAAGTAAAATGAAAAAAAAAAAAAAAGTAAAAGAAGGGAAGACGGAAGACGTTCAGCGTGTCTTCTAGCAGCTTACCGACAACGTGCCTGTCGGTATACGTATAGCGAAATATGAAACCAGGCTTCCACGATGAATAATATTATTGAATTATTAAATTACTCGCCCCCCGAAATTCAATTACGCGCATATAATGTCACCGTGCTAGTGGTATATACTAGGTGGATTATGATATTTTTGACCGAAAAAAAACCACGTGCTTTATCAAACGAATGAGATTAAAATTGTCGTTAAAGAGATCGTAGACCTTTTGATTATAACGATGATTAAAAAGAATTGATAATAGATTTTGAACCACCCTGTAGAATATATGCGAGCGTAGCAACGCACCACTTTATTTTTCGAGATTCGTGTGACGTCAAGTTTTAATATAAACGAAAAAATTTAATATTAAGTATATACTAGCTACGTCACTCGGAGCAAGATGAGGATAAAAAAGAAAGATGCATGCTTGCTGTAGAAAAAGACGAGATATCGAGGTCTTGTAGCAGTTAACGAGATGTCTTGCCAGTTTTACGAAGAACTTTTAGTTACACCAAAATCCGTGGAAGCAAGAGAAGTAGCAAGGGTAGCCAGTGACAGTCCAACAAGAACTTGACCGACGTTTTCCTCTTGTTCGCTTCCTCGAAACCTTCTTCATCCCGATCTTTCCATCGTCCAAGAGAAAAGGTAGCTATTTTCCAAAAGTTCCACGAAATTGTTCTCTCCTTTAACGCCTTACTTCTCTTTCGACTTTAGATTTACTCGCCCGTTGGATTATTACGGTGGAAACTTTTACACGAGACGTTTTGATGACAAAGAACGAAAGTTCTTTTGTTCTTGGAATTCGTATAACAAATGGAAAGAAACAGAGAGAGAAAGAGCGATAAAAATTGCTAGACGTTGCAATTTCTCTTTAAACCAAACGATCGAACTGACCGTTTAAACGGGTTTTTGAAAAATTCTCTAAAATAAGCTTTACGTTTCTTCTTTCCCATAACCATCAACACATAACGCTCGTCAAAACTCCATACGTATCGTCGACCGAAAATTGTTCGTTTCGCGTGCCCGTAAACTGGATACTGTATCGTGAAACTCTTGCATCCTGGATAATTAAATACTCGGAAACAATTCACTCGATGTATTGTGTGCATTCACTTTAGCGAAACAATTCGATGCTCTCGAGCGGTATATACACGGCGGAAACGCAAATACCAGAACGGCCTGAACGATCGAAATGTCAATAGCTCTTGCGCGAGATTAAATGTCAGAACGACGCACGGAGTAATCGAGAGAATGGCATCTTTTCTCCAGTGCTATCTCTCTCTCTCTCTCTTTCTCTTTCTCTATTTCTCTCCCTTTCTTTCTCGCTCGTTTTAACAAGTTGAATGGAACAGTATAAGCGGAAGTAAAGAAAGAGAGAAAGAGAGAGAGAGAGAGAGAGAAAAAGAAAGGAAGGCTCTTCCTTTCGATCCAGATATTCCTTTACTGGAAAAGTTAAATACGTATACGATACACTATATCGAAAAATTCGTATGAGTTCGCTCTGCTCTCCTATTTTAATATATATTTTTCTATTCTCTCTAAGGGACAATATAATATAGTTTGTATTTTGCATCTCGTTGTATTCCGAAATCACTAGGGTAAACGGCTGGCCACATTTTTCTGTAGAGAGAAAGAAGGAAATTCTTTCCTTCTTTCTCTCTCATTTTCTCTTCGATCTGCTTCTTCCTTTATACGAAAGCTCCAACGAGTTTATTTCTATTCTTCTTTTTTCCGTACACATTTTTTTGCCTTTCTTTAGAGGAAACGCGATAGAATTTTCTATTTTACGTCTTGTAATATTCAAGAAAAAAAAAAACGTCGAGACAGACAAAGATAGAGAGAAAACGTATTCTATTAATAGTGACAGTCTCTATATACAGGACGTAACGAGAGACAGTCATCTTCCGCATGGATTTCGAGTAAGCGGAAATCTCGTTAAAGAAGCTGCTACGTGACAAGAATTTCTTGCGCTATTTACGCTAGCTTTTCGCGTACGTAGATATACATACTCTTGCAAACTTGATATCGTCGCTTAAGAGAAGAGAAAAAGCAGAAAAAAAAGAAGAGGATAGAAGGATGAGACAAAGTCACTCGAAGTTTACAATATTTCTTTAATCGTGAATCTCCAAACTGAACATATTTTTGGTTTTTCCATTATATCGAAACTGTTATCGTTTTGTTTTCGATCAAGTTATCTACTTTAATAATTTGCAAATTAATCTTTACTCCGATGGAAATATTTCCGATGGAAATTCGATCGATCATTTAGGAACAATCGCTTTCCCACGATCCAAATCAGCATTTGATACGCGCATACATATTAGTATAGATATATCGTGTATTTCTATATATACATAATACACAAGGTATGATCAAAGTAACGTGTATTCCGATATCCAAGAAAATTCTCATACGACGTATTCGCAAATCCATAGGTTCTCAAGTAGCGAGATGATAAACATAAACTTCGTATAATATACTTTATAGCTCTGTTGAAGGATATACATTCATTCGAATAAACCCATGGATAGATATTATATAAACTCTCTGTCCTTTTTCCTCAGACAAGCTACTGAGATATATGTAAATGCTATTCTTCAAAGATCACCGAGTCGTTTTATACATATTGAATTGTTCAGTGATATCGAAAGGTTAATAAGTTACATATAAAATTCAATCCTTCTAATTCCATAATTTATCACCAGTATTTCGTAATGAAACAGAATTAACAATATCTCTACGTGCAACAAGTTGTTTGATTTTTATCCAACTCATCTTGATTAACATATATTTTAATCTAAATAAAATAAGTATCATTACATATTATTCTATGAAAAGTTAAAAGAAAGGAACGGAACTAAGATTAAATATCTCGCACACGATGTTTACTCTATTACGACTTAACTGCGACTAACGAGCTGAGCAAAACAAAGTGTACAAGACGTAAAGAAAAACATAAACATAGCGGTCACATTACCACGTAATAATCTCTTATAGACGATCTTATTTGTAAACGATCTAATAATTATACGTTCAAATTAAAGCAATATTAAATCCCGTATATTAAAGGCAGTATTACTTTAGGATTAAATTCAAAACAAATGCGTAAATTCGTAGTACGGAAAACTGTCTGAATATAATATTCGTTCATATTGGTTGCTTACAATATTAATTAAATTTGTAATTTCATTTGATAATTAATTCTACGTTTCTTCCTCTTCTTTTCTTCTCGTATATATATATATATATATATATATATATATATATATATATATATATATATATATATGTACGTACGTACGTATGTATGTATGTATTTTTGCAATACATTGAAAAATTCTGTGTTCTCGTAATGAGATAATATTTTTTATAATTTTACTTTAAAGTTTCTCTTTATTTATTTTTTGTAATTGATATATGAAGATATCGTTAATGTGTATTCGTAATTTTCTCTGATTCCTATACAAAAAATTAAATAAATATGAATATATATATATATACATATATATATATATATATATATATATATATATATATATATAAGATGTATGCGAGCTTGCATTGCAACATCGAACATTTATTTACGAAATTCAACGTATGTTCGTAAATCGTAAAATTGAAAGATGTTCTATGAAGGAAGCAACCGTGTATATAGAGACACGTCAGCATTTTTAAAGAAGAGATTTGAAAATTATAAATGATTGCAAAAGCTTTCAATTTGAGAATCCATGTAATCATTAAAAGTTAACAAATCTTTTAGATTCTCTATAACGTCGCTTACCACAATCGTTGCATCTTTAAATGATAGCGATTAAAAAATATTTTTTTCAATAGGTAGAAAGAATAAGTGACTATAAATGCGTTATTACGAATTCATTTGCCGGAGCTTTTATACTTCAGAATGATTTATTAGTCGGATATCCGTGGATTTCAGTGTCAATCTGGAGTGATCTCGGTTGATTTGTAAAGATTGAAAATCCTAGTCTGAGGAACATTTGTTGTTCTACAATTTCGACCTATTCTTCTTTTTTGAAACGAAAAAATTATTTGTTTCGCATTCGTTTCATATCGGTTGACCAATATAAATTCTCCGAACTGACGGCTCGTCGCCGACATTTTGTGACACGACAGTTTTCTGTCGTTTGTTCATCGAGTAAATCGAGAACGAAACGAATTTGAGATATTCGGGAAAGGTGTATGTCTTTAAAAACGAGAATAAATTACATTCGACGTAAGTGAAAATTATTTATTTTCGAATCAATATAAAAAAAAATTCATCTCGTCATCACCTAGACATTATTCAAAAAATTTCCGCTAAACCGGACATTACCAGGATCGCTTCCGTTAAGAAAACTTCCGATTTTACGCCTCTTTCCAACGACTTATTACGATCCAGCAATTTCGCATAAAGAACCCTTACAAATTCGACGAACCACCGGCAATCAAGTACACGCGACTTGTATTCGCCCTTTTTCTTTCCATGTATGTAGGTAAATACATAAATTACATTTTCCATATCGTGAAAATACGTATGCATGACAAACGTTGTATCAGGCATACGCCAAATATCATTGTAGAACGCAAAAGATTGTGCAAAACGAACGTGCAAAAATTGTAGTATTAATCAATTTATCAGTCACCTTAATAAAGGTCTCTTTCATCGATATTAACAAATAGCTTCTCTCTCTCTCTCTATCTATCCTCTCCTTTCTTCCCCCTCCCTTTTGCTTCCTCACTCTCGACATCTAAACAACTATGTTAATCCGTGAACGATCGTTGCCCGTTGGTACGACGATATTTAGATCCATCCACTTTAAGCCGATGTTTCGCTGCGAACGCGAACACGCTTGATTTATCATCTGCGCAGTTGGGCCGATGCGATATTTCGTGGCTAATGCCGCTCTTTTTTTCTACTCCTATACTCACCCCTCTGCACTCCTGTCTCCTCCCATCCAAGCCGCCACTTCCGTTCTTGTTTTTATTTCATGCCCTTTTTTCGGGACCTCGCGCCACGAGCTAAAAAACAACGTAGACGTAGATTATTTTCAGAAAAAAGCACGACGGTGACTGGTTTTAATTTCCTTTACTCTTCGGACCAGCGCTAGAACAGGCAGACAGGCTTTTCTCTCTTTTCCAAAGCACCACAATAGGCAACCAGTACACGGGCTTCGTGCTGTAACGCTGTGATTCAAATACCTTCTCGTGTCCTGCAATTTCATACCAGTCACGTAGCGAATACATTCAGAAAGAATATAAGAGACTACGAGTACTTCGCGTGTACGTGTTCAGTAGTGGGCGTTAGAAAAGGGAAGGGAGGAGGTAGTTTTCGCAATGGGAGCTCAAATGGGTGGCAGTGCGTGTGCGTGCAAGTAATAAAGCTCAAATTGCGGAGATTATTTATCGTCGGAAACCACGCGCTCGGACTTATGTACCAGCTATTACGTCCATTTCACTTCGTGATGATTTTTCCCTTTCTCTCTCTTTCTCTCTCTCTCTTTCTCTTTTTCTTTCTTTTTCTTGGCAACACGTCTTACAGATTGTCGCCTGATATAATCGATTGAGATTTTTCTTGTAATGTACACCCTGTGACGCGTGCAACAACAATAAAAGACTAATTTGCCAAACCGATACGTTTAAATGACTCATACATACTCGCTCCACTCGCCAACGATCGATTTTGTTATGTATTTTGTTACGAATGAGAGAAAGAGAGAGAGAGAGAGAGAGAGAGAGAAAGAAAGAGAAAGCGCAGGTAATTCCAATTATTCAAGGAATGGGAACACCAGCAACGTACAAATAAATATCCCCGCTACAATAAATATCCGAACTGCAAATAAAGGCTGCTTGAAAAATGTGTTTAGCTTAGAGATGTATGAAATTACGAAAACGTATTACGGTATAGAAGGAAATAAGAAGAAAGAAAAATAAAAACCAAAAAGAAAGGAAAAAGATTGGAAAAGTATATTATTTATCAATTGGCATACGTGAGACGCATCAATGTCATATTACTTTCAACCGACTTCCATGAAGCTTTCCAAAATGTTATATTTTATAATCAATCATGAACGGTGAAAATCTCGAGAGACCTGGTGAAGAAGGTTAGAGATAGAGATAGAGAGAGTGAAAAAGAGAATGTGTATATGTATGTACGTGTGAAAGAGAGGGACAGAGAGAGAGAGAGAGAGAGAGAGAGAGAGAGAGAGAGAGGGAGAGGGAGAGTGAAAAAGATGAAAATATAAAATTGAAGGGAATTTGAAAGGTGAGTATACTTCCACATATACAATCACGAGGGAGAAGCGTTACGTTATTTTAAAATCCGTACGCTGTTTCAATACCTAGATCCTTTCACATTGTATCACCAATCTTCACCTTGTCTTCTTCTACTCTTCTCTTTTCGTATCTCTTTCTCTCTTTCGTTTGCATCCCCTCAGGTTTTGTGCAAAGGCATTAGAACGACCGAGTGCACGTTCTCGGTTAATCCGAGCACCGTGCGGTGAACATTCCCCTAGGGCTCAACGTTCTCTTCCTCGTTTTCCTTCGTCTTTTCCTTTCTCCAGTCCTCCTGCGACATCTTTCCTCTCTTTCTCTCTCTCTCTCTCTCTCTCTTTCTCTTTCTCTTTCTCTTTCTCATAGCTTTTCCTATAGTCCTGGTGCATAATCACAAATAAAGGCTCGCCTTGGCAAACTTTAACTCGCTCCTTGCAGTCGTCGAAAGGCGGAGGGGCCATGCTTAATTTTTCATGCCACCCAAAGCTACCCTCATTTTCATCTTAAGTGGTCTAGACTCTCCGGACGCAACCCACGAGGGGGGTCTAGGGTGGAACCGTGGACTTTGAATTAATACGGGATTCTGGAAAAGCCAAGAACGCTTTTCCCCGCCCATTCTGTCCTCATCCTTCTCTTCCTTCTCCTCCTCCTTTTTCTTCGTCCTTTACTTCCTTGAATTTCTCGAGTCCTTTTTTTTTTTTTGATAAATTACCATTCAACACCAGCCAAATCAGTCAAAACTAGTCGGAAATAATTCAGCTTCGCCTAATAGCAATGACCACTTAACGAGCATGCATCTTAATGAAATATGATAATCGATACAGAATTGATTCGTTCGCATTTCACTGATCTAACGATTTCGAATCGTGCCTGTTCGCGCGATTTTCGCTCGTCTAGATTCCACTCGTTCTACACGAATGTATTCGCGCGAGTATCATCGTGCGTTAAACGTATAACGAAGGTAAACATAGACACACGCGCGAACGCACGCGGATACGAGGGAAGTAGTTATCGTGATGCTAATGAACGTTAGATATTATTTAGACCGAGCTTAATTGTAAATAAATATAGTTAAACAACGCGACCCAATTTCCATTCGAATCTATCCAATTACTTTCAAGGATACATCCGTGTACGTAGATATGTACATATACGTTTATAGTAAACTATAAATGAGGTCTGTGTATTTGTATTTTTGTGCGCGTGTCGTCGACAGTGAACTGGTATTGGTAACGAGCGATATTCACGGAATGGGTTGTGTAATTGCTTCGAGTTAATAAAAACTTTTACCTTACCTTGTCTCGATTTCTCTCAATTCCTCTCTCTCTTTCTGTCTCTCTCTCTTTCTCTTTCTTTTTCTCTTTTCCTTACTCGCTTTCTATGCAGCAGTTAACGAATGGAAGTTCTTTATACAGGAAACCCTTTGACCTACATTTTTTTTCCTTCTCTACGTTCAACGTCCCACACCTCTTTCAGTAACAAGGGGATATGTATCGAACGATCGCCAACCGTGCGTCGGCACGCGCAGCGTTTCTCTCGCTTGTACATGGTTGGAAAAAAATTATGGTCTGCCCACTTGAAATTACTAGACTCATTACTGGGTCGGTCGTACCATCAAAGAAAAATGTCTTCCGTAAGAGCCATCATATTTTGTGTAACAAGGAAGAAATTTTCTTCTTTATTGCTTTTCGAATTAAGGAAAATATAGGATCATTAAGACATCGTCATTAAACATCCTTGTCTTTGAGCTAAGAATATTTTGACGTAAAAAAAAAATTTATTCTTATTATTAGTTCTTTAGATGATGAAGAAACATGCAATCCGCTTTTAGCGAACCTCGAAAAAATCGTTTGAAAAAAGAATCGAAGATGTTCGAAAATGGTAAGATCAATCGAAAAATATTTCTTTACAGAACAGACCTTCGCCATAATTAGTTTCCTTCGCAACATGCTTCCAATACACTTCCACTGTATTGAGTTTGGAATAACTGTATTCAGTGAGAAAAGAGCATAGGTAGCCATTTTTTCCTTGCATACCATTACACCAGCTTAAAAGACGACTAGAGGGTATCGAATCGTAATTATTTTTATTGATCCTCTCGGCCCATCGCGATACAAGGGAAAGAAACGATCCTGTATCCGTGACTTTCTTTCTCTTTTATTCTCTCCTCCTTCTATTTTCCACCCGCTCGTAAAGTAAGTACTTTGAGTTTCCCCTTGACCGTTCCTTGCGAAAAGAAGAGGAAAAATCCGACGTGATAGGAAGGTTAGAGTAAGGGATGGCAAAGTCTCCGGCAATTAAGCCGATTATGCCGCACTACCGAGTAACCTTAGTTTCACCGACGAACTTTTCTTCCTGTTGCTTATTTTCCTTCCACTTCTTTTGCCGTTTCTTTTTAATCGGTGGTTTTGCAAAAGAACTTCCAAATAACCTTTAAGAGGATCTTCGTTAACCGCTAAGACCGAGCATCGTTTTGAAAGACAGTTTGATAGTCGTTTTCTTTAGCCGTCTGTTTGTTCCATGTTTCGTCGACTAAAACGTGTTTGTGTTTATTCGTTAGATTGATCGTGTTATACACTTAGCTGCTTTTACTAATGCTTATCTAAATACAGATACTTTCGTCGAAAAATTGATCAATCGATTGAGTTGTTTTCCTTGGAAATAATTGAATATCTATTCCATTATTTTTCTTTCTATTTTTATATCTCTCGACGATTCCTCGTTACGATTTCATCGAGACTTCGGTGACAATAACAAAGAATTGCTGCATTCTCGGGAATATAATGATTTTCAAGTGGAAAGAGACAGAAAGAAAGAAAATAAAAGGGGGAAAATACTCGGACGTCTCGAGGAGTCTTTAGCTATGTATATGGACACTTACAGCTTCTGGGATCATCATAAACGACGTGACGATTTCGTCGCGACGATGAGTCCCTAATGAGCTATACTTAGAAAGTACTGTTTCAAGACTTAGTCATTTCCACTTCAGACTTTCTAATCGTAGTAATCATTTTATTTACAAATTACTCTACTGATTCTTTCGATCAAATTTTATTGCCAATGGAACAAATAAATAGTAAATTTAAATAGTACATTTATCGGAACATATCCAAAAGAAAATCTGTTGCTTCCGGAGCAATTAGTTTCGATTTAATCTTCTATCGCCTTCTTCCAATACTTCCAGTAATTTCATAGTCTTTGACGCTGTCTCATTGACTTTTTGATATCTCTGTTTTTCATTCTGTTTCCCTCTCTCTTTCTCTCTCTCTCTTCATCTCTGTCGTGATGCATTCAGAAAATCAACCCTTTTTTCACTGTTGTGACTCGTATACACCGAGTCATGTATACCTTTGCCTTTCATTCTTTTCATTAGTACTGAAAAGCATCCATTGCCGATGTCGTCGTTGAGACTGAAGTAAAGAGATGATGTTTGAAATTACTCGAGATCGGTAAAGTGCTCGCCGATGCAATAACAAGTGCTTATAGCCTTTCTATGGTGGTCCGACAAAAGTAGAACGATGATATCAGAAGGATAACCAGGAAACATCGTCGTCTTTTAAAATCTCGGATACCTACCAATCTATTCCGTGTTGTATATTTTCCGGAAATCGATTGATCTTTGATAAAAAGGATAGCTGATTATACTTGAAGAAGAATGTCTTTGAACGCATTACAGAGAATATTAACTGTGCTTGTTAACGATATATCGATTGAAACTTCACTCGTTTATCAAGCGAAAACGGGTATAAATTATCTTTGGATCGAGTAAAAATAGTTTGGTGAAATAATCGAAGCGCGAGTATAGCGAAATACAGACGCAAGAACAATGACATAAAAATGATAATATTTATTATTGACATACATACGGAAGGATAACTCATATCGGAGGCACTCTTTGTGAAGTTTATACACTAGCGCAGTATACTCATTTACATTCATAAATATTCAACGATGACTGCACCGATTTAATCGTACATCATAGCCGTGTTCTATCTTTTCTGGCGTTGCCTCCAACAGAAGACGTCATCGCTGGATAATAGAGGAAAAAAAAAAGCGAAAAAAAGAAAGAAGAAATTTGTCATAAGAAAAGCTTTCGACTTTCTCGAAGAAACCTCGAGAGAAAAGGGAGAGAATCTTTAGCGGCTAAGACAAGTGAGACCGACTGTACTTTTGTAGATAGACAGAGAGAGAGAGAGAGAGAGAGAGAGAAAAGAACATGCTCCCACGTGAATCACGTAGTTCGCCGTTCATGAGTAAGTCTTCTCGAGGGAAACCAGATTTCCCTTGTCCGTTTTACCTTGTATAGTTCCACGCGACTGCTCCTCACAGTTATCTGTAACTACTGTTATTTGAGTTCAGTCTAGAGAAGCCGACCGCGAGCAAGCTAGCGAGTTGTCTGTTCTGACGTCGTGCACGCGCGCGAGCAAGCGAGCGACCTTCTGATACACGAAGTTTGACGTTCGCGGATACATTAATGGTTCTCGTCTTGAAACGAGTCTCTCCCAAGACGGTACCGCCACTTGATTTCATCCCGGAGCGAGTAATATCTCCTTTAAAGATCTCTCAGGACGAGACAGCGCGTCCTTAAGTAAGTGCTTAATACTGTACTTCGCAAACTGCACGCGAAACTTGTCCACCGCGTGAGTAGCATTAACCATGGCTAGGTAGATAGAAGAGAGAAGACGGAACTACTTAATAAGATGAAAGAAAATAAAAATAAAAAAAATGAGAAGCTGCGGCAGGTGGATTAATATTCGACGATCGGCTCACTCGAGTAACTTCTTAAACTCCGACTTTCTCGATTCCGAAAAACCGCCTTCCGAGCCGACCACTTAACGATCATCCTTCCGTCGTTCCACTTATTTGCACAGGAATATTAGCTGTGAAATACGTTCGGGACAGAAAATTGAGAAGGGGAAAAAAGGAAAGTAAAACGAGAATATTGAAATTGGAATTTCATTTTCGCAAATTGCAATTTTATCTGATTGCAAAAAAATCTATTTCTTCTCGTTGAAAATATTATACATTGTCAAGTTCATAAACCAGACGGGAAATATTTTCTAGGAAAATTAATTAATTCATCGTCGATATTAAAATGCGAAAGCTACGTAATACGAAATTATAATGCTACTTCAAGAGTGTCCTATCGCGAGCTTCCCTCAAAGGCGGAAATAATGGCAATGTTAAAGATCCACCGTGAGTTTCCTTGAAATGCAAATGAGGAAACCGTTCTTGCATTTTCGAAAGCGAAGAGAGAGAAAGAGAGAGAGCGAGAGAGAGAGAGAGAGAGAGAGAGAGAGAGAGAGAGAGTGAGGAAGGTGCAGTGACAAAGTTAAATTGCAAGGAAGGAGGATGGTAGCGGTAGCTTTGCCTCGCTCCTTTCTCCTTTCGTACAGGCCTGCCGATTGAAATCGTCGCTTAATGAACTGTAATTGTCGTGCACTGGAATCGATTCGAGGACTGCCATAAAGCACATCGATTTCTCGCTTGCAAGCTTGCCTAAGGGTCGACCGAATTTCTTTGACTAACGATATCATTTTCTTTACCCATTTAAATTTCTTCTAATGTCATTTTGATTATAATTTTGCTTACACTTACTTCTATGTTTAGACGTCAAATGCGTGTAACAAATCTTATCTTACATATTTTCTTCTATTTTAATTAGATATATGTTCTATTTTATATTGTGTCTTTAGTAATATCGTTAAAAATTAATCCCATTATAACGAATGTATTCTTTTCTTGAGGTTGAGAGAGAGAGAGGGAGAGAGAGAGAGAGGAAGAGAAAGAGATAAAGATTAAAAACACGTGAGTTCAGCCAGATCGGAGAACACGTAACATTCGTAATCATACCGGTTTCCAGTCGAAAGCTTTCGCTAGATTGTTCGACAATCGTAAAGCCGCAACGAGCCTCTTGTCATTTGTGGTGGGAATATCAAATGATTATGGCAGCTGCAGCTGCTACGACGGTAACCGCAGATGCCACCGAGAATTTAGCGGGAAACGGTAGGAAGCTCTTAATTATCGTCGGACAAACGACTTGCGAACTTGTGGAAAGGGATTGAGGTGGGGGACGAGAAAATGGACGTGAGCTCTTTGACGACGCCGTCGCCACGAATACGAGCTTTCGTTTTCGTTTTTATTTCTTTTGAAAGTCTCCTTTCTTATTTCTTTGTTATTCCTTCTACTATTCCTTTATCTTCTACCTTTACTTTCCATTAAGTGCATCGGCCTTTGCGATAATTCAACGTAACGCTTAATATGCAGACTTAATTGGACTCTTTTATTCGATTTTTAAGACTCGAGGAAAAACGTATTCCTTTTTTTACGATCCTCTCGGCAATAACAATCTTGAATGATATTCGAACGTGAAAGACATTCCGAAGTGAGAATACTTGGAGCGTGTAAAGTCGAAACTGAAGTCATCCGGTCATACCTCGTTCGACGAACTCACACCAACCTTGACGAATTCAACACTCGCACACAAATGCGAACTTTCCACGATCGAGAACAATAGCTTTCCTGATACCGAGCGATTTGTCGAAGAGTGTCACGTAAGCTGTTCTCCGTCTCACAGTCGATCGTCCCTCGTCTAGAAAGCGTTGTGGCTTTTCAAGCTGTGAAAACTTCAAAGATGTAACGACCATAATCGTTCTTCTTTCTTTGGATAACCTTACGACTCACTCGTGCGGATGAAGTGAGAGATAGAGAAAACCGTAAGAGAAAACGTAGATTTTCGTGCTAGCAAGTCGTTATGATCGTGCGTGATCGTGTAGCTGCGTGAAAAAAAAGAGAGGCAAAGAGATTGCGCGATCGTTTTTGTATAGTGCTAAAGAAAGACAAAGAGAAAACATCGAATATAAAAGTAGGCTGACGTAAATATCAATTTGACAAATGCACGCGAAAAGAAAGTTTCGATTTACGAGAACGATAAGGGACGACAACTATCAGAGGACACGTTTGAAAGAATGCAAATGGATGACGATCGTTTTCTCGGTAAATTGATACGGACCTTTTTCGAATATAAACGATAGTAATCGACCTAGTCTGTCGGTTGGTTAAAAAAAAATTCAGGAACACTCGAATCGATCTTCGTATCGCGAGCTCTTGAATTCTTTATATGTTACATACATATTGTTCCGAAAATAAATAGGTCGAGTTCGGATAGAGACACAGATATCTATACATACGCGTGATTTGTAAACTGTATAGTTTATCGTGTAACGTTTTCAATTTTCTAGAGGAAACTCAATGTTGTCTGCAAATGGAAACATCGCTAAGAATCCATTCTTCAATATTACCTGTAATAATAAAGGCAATTTTTTATAACATTTCGTAATACGTAGAAAGATGTTACACAAAAAAATCGAATTCCGACTTTTCTCTCATTTATTTGATACTATTTTTATAAAACGGGTCAGATATCGATAACCCCGACGTGTTCTATCGTTCGTAGAGAAACCTACGAAAAATTATGAACTATTTCCACACATTTTATTTTTTATTTTCGAAACAATCGACGAAAAAATATTCGCGAGACCGACATACCAAACATTGGAGTACCTACGTGTTTTTGGGTAACAATTAAAATCTCTCCTGCTCGTATTCGTCGAGCTTCAACGAGCAAAATACGTAGAAGAGACTCGTATAGTCGACAAAATGTGTATTCGAAATTACGCGGTAAGTTCAACTAGGAGATAATACGTTAGTTTTATTTTATTGCCGTGCAAATTTCCACGAATATTCGTCTATTTTCAACGGAACGACCGAATAAATTTCTTGTTTGCAATTTATTCATTTTTGTCGAACGTAACAAATTATTTATGACCTATACCTATAACCTTTTATAAATACATGTACATATATTTACATCGAGAATCGATGATTCTCCTCTTTTTTATCAAACGTTTAACTATCGTCCGAAAACAAGATCGACATACATCGAACGGATATGTAGGATGCTCGTTCAGTCTTGTTCCTTCCTTGTTCTATCCTGGATAGAACACGTGTTGAAAGGAAACTACGTAGTCTCCTTGTGTCCATGTAGGAACGAAGATTTGGCTCTTCCTATCTCACATTGCCTTGTCACCACTGCATTACGTGACCCGAATTTCTCGCCCTCCTGTCTCTCTTGTCTCATATTCCTCGTCATACCTTCGAACTTTTTCCTTTCTTCGCCATTTCTCATATTTCTCTCTCCTTTTCATTATTTCTCATCAGTTACAGAATGTACAGAGTGTATTCTATTTGCTTTTCACCTAACATAATCAAAGTAGCACCACCGAGTTTATAAGAAAATATTAATTTCGTTTAATTAGCTGTTTTCTGAAAGAGAAACCGATGAACGGTATATCATTTTGAGGAAGTATTTTGAGATAGATATTTTGAGGAAGAATGGAGAAGAATTTATATATCATTATATATTGCACAGAAAACAGATTATAGAAACTTAACATATTCAAGAAGGATAATTAGATCATTCTATAAAAAAAAAAAAACGATATTCAAGACGAAAGACTAAAAAGGAAGAGAAATAAGCGAGCTTTTTATCGAATCGCGATTAACTTCGGATTCTAGTCTTCAAAGTTGTACTTTTCCTAATCAGATACACAGCAGTTTGGAAAAGAGGCGAGTTGAACTATTGGTAAACTACAGAGATATCTTATGCCAGTTTACGTTCGAAGAAATTAAATATATATTCGTGAACTAACTTTGAAAAGAAATAGTTGTTGGATAAATATACTCTCTGTGTATTTTTATGAAATGAGGAAGGTTTTATTAAACATTTTATATATGGTAAAGACAGGTAAACTTTTCTAGATGAAAGTATCCTGTATTGACTTACGAAAGCTTAATTTTTTGTTCCAATTTCATAGAAAAAAAAAAAAAACACACAAAAATGATTGCGAAGGACGTCACGTTCGTATAGTGTTAATTTATTAATTTACATAGTAGTTTGACGTAAGTTGCCTACGCACGTGAATGGTAGCCTAACGATGAAAATTTTCTATGTAAATTGAACGATAATACTCTATTGAAATTATGCATAATGACATTACGAGCCGACAGCGTCCGAGACAGCAGGCGTCGTGCCCGCTGGTATTACACGCCGTTTAATTGCGTTTCCGACAAAGTGCATGAAATTTAACAGCATTAGGCTCGATAAATATTATTAACGAAAGTACCGACAACTTTTATAATTGGTTGGAAGCGTTAACGGAATGTCTCGACTTCTATGATGGTTTTTGTCGTTTCTCCCTTTTTCTTTGTTACGCTCAAATACATAGACACATGAATACACATAAAAAGGTATATGAAGGCACGATAGGAAGGTAGATGAAGGGACGGCCAAATAAATTTTTCGCATCGAAAAAGCACGATCTGAGAAACGTGTTGGCAATCGAGCTTGGTCAGTGCTCACGGCAAAGTTGCCATAGAAACAGACGAACAAAGAGACAGAGGGCTAAAGAGAGAAAGAGGGAAAGTCTCTTTGATAAAATACGCGACGAGCGTTCTCCCGAAAGTAGCCTTTGACGCCGATTTAATGTCGACTGCGATGTATTGTGCGCGAGTTACCCATGAATTCCTACACTGAGGGGAGAGACTAAGAGAAGGAGGAGAGTGATTCGGTTCTCTCTCTCTCTCTCTCTCTCTCTCTCTCTCTGTCTCTCTCTATCCCTCAATAAAATTGCGCGATACTTGAAGTACGAACTGCTTTGAACGCTCTCTTTGTATTAATAATTTTTCTTGAAACGTTCCCTGTTAACCTGGTTAACTGGCAATTTTATACGAAATAGAAACTTAAGTCTGAAAAAAATATGTAGCTAATTGGTATCTTTTAATTTCTCCTCTTGTTCCAGTGAAATATTTGTAAGCAGGCTCATTTAGAAAATACATAATAAAGGACAGCATAATATTCTCGAGAAATAGAAGAGTAAGGAAATTTACGGAGAAGAGTAACAGTAGTTGAAATTCCTGACTGGAGGGCTTAATGTCCGCCTGCATGTCCGTATCACGAAAGTTGGCAAAGGAAATATAGTAGAAAGCCAAGCGTAGAACGCCTAAAAGGGAAGAAGAGTAGGAAGGAAAGAGGGTCGGTAGTGCCGTTATGCGACTCGAAAGTGTTTCGAAGCTCCGGCCATCCATTTTGAATTTATGCTTACATACGTTGCCCTCCGTAAGAGGAAACAATATTGGATTTCCTATCGGTAGAAATTTAAAAGGTCTCCCGAACGTATTGTGATTCTACTATCGGACTTCCTTCACGATGCGTCGTCTCTTTTTAAGGATGCGGGAAAGAGAAGGGAAAAAATGCGAGCTTCTTCGAGACTTTTCGAAGGAACGACGAACTGGGTAGTTGAGATTCGGAAAGAAATCGAAACTTCTCTTACCCGCATGGGTAATAAAAGGAAGTTACCGGGCAGTGCATTAACGTTTTTCCATCCACGAACATCTGCTTATATCGTGCAAGTTTCGTTTTGAAAGTATATATGTACGTGTACCTAAATGTGTATAACTATTTACAAGTGTGTGTGTATGTGTGACTGTATAACTCGATATACTTTTATACATAGGTTCACATAGAATATATACATGTATCGTATCGTATAACATCGGGAAATAGCTCCACACTCTTACATGAACTAAGAAGTCTCCAAGTTGTAACGTTATGTTTGTCGACGAGTCAGCACTTAGCATATTAAAATACTCGCATCAAGAGATACGTTGCTATAAATATTCATAATTAAAGGTCCTTCTTAGTTTATTGCTAAATTATAATCGACCCGAAATCACTCGATTATTTATAGTTTCGTAACATTAATTGGTTTAGATAAGAAAAAATATCCCTGTAATTTATTCTCGGATTTATAATTATTGTTCTTGATATTAAAGAATAAAATTGCATATTCGATTAAACGAATCAAGCTTTCGATCCATTTTATGATGTAATCAGTTTTATTTCTTTTCTTTCCATTAACAATGAAATACGCTACATGTATGTAGATATAGATATACATATAAATGAACGCGCAGAATAAAACGTCGAATTTTTATTTTCGAGTCGGTTAACCAGCCCCAGACAAAAGTTTTCTTTTTCTTTTTCTTTCTCTCTCTCTTTTCTCCACGTTTCTCTGTTGCAGTCCTTCAGTTTCCATTCGAGGGATTCTCACCGAGATTTATTTCTTTCTTTCGCCGGACTGAGTTGAAAAAGTTGGACACACAGATATCCAAGGAAAAGCTCAGAACCGCAAAGTTTGACGGAAGTCCTGGCCTTCCCGATGACTCCTCTTCTTCTCGTCCCTTTCGGACCGACGATTCGCGCTCGTTTTCCTTTGTACGAAATCGTTCCGCTGTCTCTTTGCCTTCAACGACACAAAAAACGACGGATTAACGCCACCGATGAGCTCGCATTGTCGCTCACAAGAATGGAAACTTTTTCGGCAATTTATTTATCCGACGGCGGAATCTTTTCATCCCTTCAAGATTCTTACAATAAGATTGTCACCTAGCTGTGGCACCTGTAATTTGCAGAAATATCTACGTATCAAAAGATAATAACGATCAATCTTTTCGGAAAAAAGTTTCTCATCTATATTTTTCAACGTTGTTTTATTATTCATACGAAATTAAAATATTATAACAGACGACTAACATATACACCTTTAGCATTATACACACACACATGTGTATACGAGTACATAGTACATATATGCCAACATATTTTATATACATATAGTTTGTTATTGTATTAAAATTGGAGAGGAAGCATTTGGAAAAAGCTATAATAAGCGAGCACTTGGCGCGTGCTGTCACATTTTATGAACACGGCCTCGTTATTCGCGTGAATTATTAATCCGCCCGACGAAACATGATGCTTAGCCATTCGAAAAATCGAGATGGTATATATAATTAAAATTATTGAAAATAAAAAAGCTTGAAAGGAGGAAACTGGAATAGGGATGAGAAGAAAATGAAAAGAAAGAAGGAACAAGATAAGAAGGGAAAGGACGCTTCGAGAGAGAAAAACGCCGAGTTTTTCGCATGGTTGAAAGGAAAAATGGTGGGTAGCTTTGTCTTTGCAGTTGGTTGGTGTTGTTCTCGAGGTTGGTCCATGCCAGACACGAATAACGAGACGCAAGCAAAAAATTTTGGAGACAAAGCTCGTCGTTTACAAGATCATCGCGCGAGAAAATGACGTCAGCTTTCTACTGGTCTCGCTTTTAAGGCTACGTCAACACATCTTCTACGTATATGTATATATTTACAGAAGCGAATGCTAGAGGATCTCTCTTCAAAGAGAGTTACGTGCGAGTTCCTAATGACGATAGAAAAGAACCGGACATCGTACCTTTTTATATTTTTTCTTCTTCCTTTACTTTTTCCTTAGAATGAAACAAAATTCGAATTCTCCATTTCCTTTTTATTTGATTATGGTAACGGAACGATGGTGAGAAGAATAACATAAATCACTGTTTCGTTACGACGAATGAAATTTTCTTGAATAAAGCTTTCAAATGTCGTGACTTACTACTCCGATATAATAAGCACAAATTCACTTATAATCAGCATTAAAATTATGCAAATAATTCTGTGCTTTTCTACAGAAGTGGAAGAATTAACTCGATTACCAACAATTTCTCAACTTTTATTACCCTCCTTTTCAAAAATTTCTCGTTTTATTCCTAATCTTCTTGATATTCTATGTTTCTATTATCTTTATCTTTGATAATCGCTTCTCGTTTTAATGTCATATGAAAATCGCTGAATGATCTTCCGTAGAAACTTAGATACCGTAAGAATATAAAGAAAACTGCTTGCCTTCGTGTCACGTACATTATACTCACAATTCGTACGAACGGAGCTCCAAACGAGCGAAAATAATTCTGGTAAAAGCAGTCCCAAGTGTGCTAACTTTTTCATAGCTACTTCGAGCTCGGAATAGTATCTTACGACGACCCGACGATTAAAACGCTAACGACTCTAAATGATTTTTCCGTTATTTCTTCTAAGTTTTATTTTTGCTCGGCATAAGTGAAAAGTTCGAAAGTTTTATGTGAATATCTTTTTATGAATTCTCCTATATGTAGAAATCAAATTGTGCAAAGCATTTTAATTAGATTCGAAGGAGGTCCATGATATTCGAGAAAGGTCATTGGAAATGGAGATCGAACGGAAATTAATATGGCCGCTGAGAATATCCTATTAACGTTCAGTCGAAGTGATTTCTACCGAATAACGGAAGTTAGCTCAACTGTCCGTATCAACGATCGCAGCGTGTAATCGATATGATTCGATATCGCGGTTTCAAACACAAAATCCTTACTCTTACGAGTGCTACAATTAATTTTCAAGTTCTCTTACGAATACTACAATTAATTTTCATTCTACCATCGTCTTAACTATTTCAACTTCTACTTAACGAATGTACGAAGACCGACAAGAACGTAGAAATGATTTTAATAACTCTTTTGATTCCGAATGCATAGTTGAAAAAGAAACAAGAAATATCTGGATAAAAGAGAATATTTCCAGGTATTAAAAAGAGATTCCTAGTATTTTATGCGAAGCGAAGAAATCCATGAGAAAAATTCTGATGAAAAAATGAGTGCGATTCAATTTTACCGATTAAAAAGAAATCGATAAAATACTAAATAGAATTAAGAAGCAATTGAATTCGAAATAATAGAAACAACTAAATTTGTTTTCCGGATAATAATCCGTTCGACTTTCACTCGAGAGACTTTTATCATTTTCATTTATTCACGTTATACAATAATTAATAAAAACGATAATGTAGGATATCGACAATGTAGTTTCTGCGTTAAATACATAATATCTAAGATCGAACAATTTCTTTTTTAAATTCGTACAAGGGTATAAAGCTTATTTTTAATTTAACAAGGAAAGAATGAGAATAGCATTCTTTAAATATCACGAATGTAATCGACAAATAAACTTGATTCTTGCATATATAATAGAGAGAATAGTTAGTAGTGGAAATAGAAAAAGAGTAAATCGAGGTTATAGGGGTGAAAAGAGAGAGAGAGAGAGAAATGTTCTAGATTGTGGATGAAGTACGGTTAAACATGGGTCGGTGGCTCGAGGTTTAAACACAAGCACTCTCCAGTAAGATTATTCTGGCGCACGATCCAAGTGAGGCTTATACACCTCCTGGCTATCTTTATGACTCGATATCTCCCACGAAAATTATTCCCAAATATTCCTATGTCCATTCTTAACCAGCTAATGCAAAGGAATATTGCATAAGCTTCGAGAAGATTCGAGCACGGTTCGTAGCTTGTTGAATGGCCAAGTTTAGAAACGTTCGAAAATGTCAAGGAAACAAGAAAGTAGATAATGGAGATCTCGGTTAACAACGTTCAAATAGGATCGCGTGATTTTTTTCCTCCTTTGAGTCTCCGAAAAAAACGAAACGACATTGTAAAACCCTCTAAAACCTCTCTTTTTTATTTTATTTTTCATTTTATTTCACGATTTTATCGACGAAGCGATTGACCATGAGTCCAATAAAAGTTAAGATAAATTAAATATGTTATATAAGAGTCTTTTATCGTCCTCTCTATCGTGATTATTAAGATTTTCTTTTTTGTCAAGAATGAAATGATCGTTTTAATATAAACGATTAAACGTTTTATCGATTTCCGCGCGATAAATAGAATTTATCTCTTAGTAATGATCATCGGAATATAATTCTACATTCACAGTTAAGATTTCATTCTTCGTTTAAATTCTTTTTCTGTAGCATAGTATTTAACGATGGAACTCCAATTTTAAAAACATTAACTTATTAAACATTTTCGTGGCCGATTCAACACATCGCGAGCCATCTCGTTTCTCTTTAAGCCGAGTTAAGCTCCTACCGTGAAGGCACTCAACTGTAATACGTTTTCAGTTAAATCTTGGAGTCGGGAACGCTTATACACGCTCGCGTTACAGCTTATTTTATTATTCTAACATTTTTCGAGCATTAACTATCCCTCTATAATGAAGCTCACTGTTATCATTTAACGAGTATTAGATACGTTAAGATAAATTTTTATAGATATGACTAATATCGATTTTTTTTTTTTTTTTTTTAATGAAATGTTATACAAACATACATTTTTTCGAAAGAAAATCTAATGAAATTTTCATTTCAACATTAACTCTGATGTAGAAACACCGATTTAGAAATTCAGATTCCGTAGAAGACGAGAAAAACAAGAGGAGATAATTATCTTGCGAAAGAAGAAAATTATTTAAATGATGGAAGGAAGAAGATGCCAAGAAGAAACTATTGAAAGATATATACGGAAATAGGAATGTTTTTCAAGAAAATATAAATATATTCGATAAATCTATTAAAAGGTGACTTAGAAAATTATTCAGATTTCCAATAAATTTCATAAGACTTCTTGTAATATCAGCAGATAAATCAGTAAGACTCCATGTAATGTATATATATATTTACCAAATCAAAGCAAAAATCTTTACTATTTCTATTTCATTCGTATAAAAAAAGACCGTTAAAAAGGATATACTTCTATAGAACATAATTGAAAATTCATATTTCCTTATGCGAATTGCAAAGCCGATTACGATATACCTAAAATAAATCTAAATTACCACGCTCGAGATGCTTTCCCGTAGCTAGGTAGATCCTGATTTATACGTTCTTCTCATACGACTCGTAGTCCGATAAATTTTCCGACGGCTCTCCAATAAATTCGTTTCTCGATTTCGCGATATCGATTTACCGAAATTTCTTCAACGATTTCAAACGAGATCTTTATCCAGGTTCGCACAGTAATGGAACATAGCGCTAGAATCATTTGATTTTCACAGCTCTATACGCGCCCATAAAAATTCAAATAAGCATCTGTATCGTCGCATAACTGTCGAGAAATAATATAATCGAATGGTTCGGTCAGTTCGTCGATTTTTGTCACGCTGAATCGCAACTGAGCCAATCTTGCCCAGCTCGAAGCGTTTGGATCCTATCCAATTTTTGTATCAATCTTCTTTCTCTCTTTCTCTTCTTTCCTTTTCCTATTTGCTTTTTCTTCCTTTCGTTTGAAATCGTTCTTTTTATCATATATTTCAAAACTCTCGTAAAAGGGAAAACGCGAAAATTCGGATAGTTGAAAACGTCGATCGGGAATCATATTAAAATCTTTCGAATTTAGGAACAAATGCGTCGAATTACTCGTCTCTGAACGCTTTTCGTCAAATGGAATAGGTGGAAAATTAGTTCCTACTATCTATTTTCCACTAGGGAATTTACTTTCTCTCTCTCTCTCTCTCTGTTTTTCATTCTCTCTTTCTCTCCCTCTCTCCCTCTCTCTTCCTCTTTCTCTATTTCCTCTCTCTCTCTCTCTCTCTCATACTCTATTTCGCTTCTCTCTCTCTCTATTTCTCTCACTCTTCCAGATACATCTATACAATTCAATTTTCCGATAACACACCGAAATCTCGGTACGTTTCGCATTAGCACGGCCGTTTCAATTTCCACCGAAATCGTGATCGCCTCCGTGTTAATCCACGATACTCGAGGTAAAAAGACGGAATGATTTTCTCCGGAAATGAATTTTAATTTAATTTAAGACTAATTCGCCGTTAATTCGTAAGGGAGATAAACAAGATTCACGTAGCTGCTCGAGAAATTTATCCTTTTTAATTCAACGACATGACGTTGGATTTTTTTCCCAGAGAAGAAAAAAATGCTTTTCTTCATATCCCTTCGGAATAAATTATTTATTTGCAACGTGGAAAATGTTCGCTACGTCTGAAATATTCAAGATTATAACTCGTCATCATTAATTCTGTTATTTAATATTGTGTATTTAAAGTAATGAATCTTTTTACGTTGAAAGCATTTCATATTTTTTGTTAAATTGTTTATTATAGTTTATTTCTTCTTTTCTAAATTTGTCGGAAATTTCGAATTATATACTTACAATTTCATCACTTTTTATTCTAGAATCTAGAATTTAAGTATTGAAAGTCAAGAAATTAGTCAGTTTGTTCATCGCTCTATTGGAAGACGAATTATATTATACTGATAATTCTTCCGAGCTGTTTTGCACTTGTTTATGTATTTAATATATGTACCTAAATCAATCTTGTTTTATATTATGTTTCTTCTGCGAGTGTTTAAAAAACTAAAAGCGTACAAATATTACTCTTCGCATCTATTAAATATTCGACTCACAAACATCGTCGCCAACACCATTAATAATATTCTAGGACGATATATTTGACTACCAAGAAAATTAAAATACAACCGACTAATATTAAACCGATTACATTACAATGAAAATTCACTGAAAAAAATGAAATTTGTTATATTTCTGTCTTAAAATTCTCAAATCGCGTTCGTATGAGTAATAGATGTTTACATTTCTGTGTCGAACATGATGTTCAGATACAAACATTATATTACAAATAAATAAATGAAAATGATCTAAATTAGAATTTTAATATTGATTTTATTATATTCCCTTCCAATCCTATTTATTTCGCATTCGATAAATTCTCAGAGTAAACATAGTTTCAGTACAATTTGTTAATAAAAAAGTTTAAAGTCCTTTCGTTGATTTAACAATTTATTACCGAATGTTGTAAAGTCTTGGAGAATAATAAATGATAATATAGTATATACAAAGTACCAAAAAATGATAATGTATTGAGTTCTGAATTTTGAGTCCTGAAATTATTTAAGTTCTGAATGTACATTTGGAATTGTGAAAAGAACTGATGAAAAACCCACAAATGATATTCAAATAGTCGGAAAGTAGCTGAGTTATTTTTCTTAAGGACAAGTAGTGAGGTTAAAATTTTTAGCATATATTAATTATCCAAGCAGTGACGATTTCACTCTTTAAAGTTCTTAAAGAAAAAAATTTGTATTTCATGGTGGAACAGACACGAACGAAGGTATGTAAGTATAGTTTGGCGAGAAGTTCTATCTACATTTTTGACCTCGTAAAAATTTATCGTCCTACAAAAAACTTAAATTTTAGTCTTTCTCTGTTTTAATTTATTGTTTGAGAGTTTGAATTTCTAATGACATCTAGTTTATAGACTACAGCACGATTATCATAAATAGACTTTCGTTCTCAACACCATTATTGCTAAGATTATTAAAGAAATGTCAGATCGAGTTCCACCGAAGATTTCTTTTCACAAATAAACTCTTTCATAAATCATAAATTACATGTCAAGTCGGTAATTGAATCCCTCTACGTAGCTTTTTTCGATTCGTTTTCCTCGTTTTTTCTTTGAATTACCGTATTCTGTTCTGATACGATCTATTGAAAGAACTAGCAAAACATAAATAAATTCTTGATATATAGCTATGTACATCAATCTATCGTATACATTCACAAAATGTAGAAAAATGAGAAAGAATATAAATATAACAATAAATTGTTACGATTTCTGTTCAAAGAAGAAAAAAAGAAAACAAGAGAGAGAGAGAGAGAGAGAGAGAGAGAGAGAGAGAGAGAGAGAGAGAAGGATTAAGAAATTAAACTCTCTCAACGATCGATCCTCGTTTTCTCCTTCCAAAGTTCTCGATTTTTATTTCAAGGAAGACAGTTTAATAACTCGGCTTTCATCGTCTGTATCCTTTTTCTAGTTTGCATTTGTAAAAACGTAACTACCTTTTAGAGTAAATGCCAAGACCGGATTCCATGATTCTTTGTGCACTTTAATAATATAATTTCGCTTACTCTTGGTTTCGTAAACGCAGATTTTAAGGACCACTTGTATTTTATCAAAAGAAATTCACATACCACACGTAATTTCTCGCTACTACTGAGATTTTGATTTTAACTATGACTTGAGGATGGTGCAACAGGTAAAATGCACCGGCATTATGTTTCGTTTGAAAATTGAAATCTTCAACGAATTTGATACGTCGATATGACGACAAAAAATTGTCGGATCGATGTATACACATGTATGTGTGTGTTTTCATGGAAGAGGATCGATAAAGCGCGTGTCACGATAATCGTAGAAAAAGGAGGGAATACGCGACATCGACGATGTCTCCTCGGCATAGCGTGACGGTAATCCTGCGTTTCAACAGCCCTTCATGCCTCGTCCTGGAGAACTGCCAAGGATAGTCGTCGAGAGAACGAGCGAGCGGATTCGAGTGCTTTTTCGGAGGACGAACTGATCGTTGAGCACAATCGAGCTTCGGTCCTGTCCTGATCTTGCCGATCGATGACGCGATTAACTCGACGAATTAGCCCGTCCAAACCATTCCTTCCAGAGTCTTTGTATTCCTGAGTACTTGGAATACAAACGAATTTCTTTTTTATTTCTCGTTAAAACAGAAAAATGGTTTAGCTTCTTCGTTTAAAGATAATCATCCAATTTGATTCGAATTCAGACCATTAAGCATACTTATTTTATTTTCAAATGTGTAACGTTCTCATTCAAATAGATTATCATTAGCTTTTCTTTTTATGATTTCATATTGATTTTTATGGTTCATATTCGTCGACTTTACGAATAACAAAGGTGAAAATATCATTCATATAGCGAACATATTTTTGAATATATATTCCTTTCATAATCATAACTTATATACGGAACAAATCCGCCGTATGAAAATAAACGAAGCGGAAGTTGGATTCGACCCTCGTCATATAGTATTGCAGATTTTACCGATAGGTCTTTTAAATTGCGTGATAAAATTGTTCCAGGGAAAGGACAAACTACGTCCAACGGAAAAACTCGTTCAAGATATTTTAGTAGCAAGTATTGGATTATGTTCAATCGACTTAATTTCCTTCTTTTCTCTTCATGTTTACGAGCTTTACATCGTATCACGACACGACTTAAAACGTATCTACCATGCATGTATAAATCCATGTGAGAGACCTTCATAATTTATTATCTACTTTGAACGTTCCCTATACGTTGACTTTTACACTGGAAAGATACCTCGTCCTCTTTCTCTTTGTATTCCTCGCTGGTTTCGTTTAATCAAAGCATCGCTATGTTATAGCCACAAATCCATCAATTCGTGATTCGTAACGGAAATGAAAAATTAATAGGACGTCGCGTGTTGTCATCGTTCTGACGTCCTGTCTTTAGGACGTCCTAGTACGTCTGAATAAAGGGATTCCAATCGATATTTGGGAAAAATGAAACTCGGTTCTCCACATTCGCTTTGAAACGTACGTCACGTTACAAACCGTGATATAATGTTCTGCCTTTGTAACGTTATAGTCGTGCATTTGTAGAAACACCAAGAGACGCGTTCTATGATGATTCTCGTGGAATGCCAGCTATACCTACTAGGTATCCAGTGAGAATTAAACGAGTGGATTTAAGAAGTGTACAAAGCTATCTCAACGGAGGATCTTCGTGAATTTCCCTTGGGAAACCTCGACTGTCTTTTTTCCAGTTTCGACAACGTCGAATCGGTCTTAATGCGATGAAATATATGTGTCCGAGATTTATCGTAAAAAAAGCTCGTAAAGTTAGACTCTCCCCTTATTATGTCGGATCTTGTTTGTTTGACGACGGTGACTTTTTTTAAAACATTTTTTAAACTTAACATTGTTTTCTTAAAATCGCTTGCTCAAAAAAAGATATTAAATAAATGATAAGTATTTTTGATATTAATTAAAAGACATAGGAAGAAGAAATTATCAGTATGTATTCAAATTATGGACATTGCAAGACGATTATATTACAAATTAAACTGCTCTGATATATACGTACATCCTTCTGGTATTATGCCGTCATGTATCAGATAACTATTCTTCGATCGAGATCGTCAATGTTCAATGAGCAGTTTCGAAAGCCTAGCCATTGTTCTGAGCCGATAATGGAACAATCATTTGCGTAGAGCTCAGAAGATTCAACGTATACACCTGCCTACCGTCCTTTGAATTAAAGCCATCGTCGAAAAGCTTTAATTTCGTAATTAAAAATGTCTGATTCTCGTTACTTAATTATATATTCTTATAAGATTTACTCGGTTTACGACATATCATCGACTAAGAGCTAATCATCAAGATCTAATCATAACAAGTGTGCTTTGTCTTCAAAAGAAATTTAGTTTTCTTTAAATAAATAAAAAGTAGTATCTGATAACTTATGAGAGCAAAAACAAAGAATAAGATCTATCGATCGAGTCATCCTTTAAACCTTCCGATCGCGAAAGAGAAAGAAAAGGAGGATGTTCAAACGGGACATTGGTAGAAGCAGTTGTAGAGAGCGGTACGCTCTTTTCGTGAGTATCTCACGTCGCGTGAGTGTTGCGGATACATCGAAAAATACACACATATGTGGGACGTGTACACACATCCACATAGAACGGAGGGGTACGATCTCGTAGTAATATTTGATGTACGGGTCCGTTAGCTATACGGTTGCCATATTTCTGCCGACTTTGCGAACCGTTTTAGTTTTTCGTGCTAGTTGGAAGGTTTCCAGGCTAGCCAGACGTGGAGAAAGAGGAAGACAGCCATATAGACAGACAGACAGAGAAAGAGAGAGAAAGAGAGGGAGAGGGAGAGAGAGAGAGAGGGAGAGAGAGAGAGAGAGAGCTTCGGTTCGACTAAAATATACTCGCCTCAATATGTGTGAAAATGTACGAGCTGGCCGTATGTTACTATACGGCTGTCTGACTAAGGTCGTCGCTCTCTCTTTTCTCTGTCCCTGTCCCTTCGCCCTTTTCCTTGTCCTTAAACGTATCTCGTCGTATCCTAGTAGCACAAAAGTAAATAAAAAGACTTCGCTTATCGACCTCGAATGTACGCACACATTTCTCTCCGTACGCAACCCTAAAAACCCTGTGCCAAAATTCGGCCCACCGAAGATGTTTCCTGAGCTAATATTTAACCAAATATCTTTATGCTTTACTATTTTTTTGACCATCTTTTTTTTACTTCTTATATTTATTCTGACTTTGTTATAATCTTAATCTTGATCCTCGTCTCGTAAATTTGTACAATTTTCGTCGATTACAACAATACGATCTTCTCGTAGAGCCCATAAATTCATGTTCATCATCATTATCGTCTCCTCTCTCTCTCTCTCTCTCTTTCTCTCTGTCTCTCTACTGGCTATAGTTTTTGCCTCAAAGTTGGCAACAGAGTTTCCTTCGGCTTTTCTCGTGCTTCGGTGCAGTTACCGACTAGATGGTTCGCAACAGGCACATTTAGACTAATCACTTCAGTAGGCTCGTTTTTCTCGATTCGGTACAATCGACCCGACCTAGTACGGTTCTTTATTTTCATGTCAGAGTTCTATGAGCAATGTTGCATCATCAATGATCGTATATTTGAGAATATAAATCCCAAATTAAGAACCGATACGAAGTATCTTCTCTAATTGCCGTACTCTATCTGCCATTGTTCTCTTCATTTCGTATTTTCTCGGTAAGCATCTCATTAATAATTACTGGAACTGATTTAAATAGGACATAGAATGCTAATACTTTCTTATATGATTGTTTACGAAGAAACGATATAAGTTTATGTGCTTCTGTTTGTTGAGAATAAAAGATGAAATACTGGATTAATCGAAAAGAGAAAAGAAAACTACTGCGATCTACTTGCGTAGATGAAAAATGGATAAAAATTGGATGCAATAAAAGAAAATATAAAAGCGTTGTTACGTTGTTAATTAGGTTTCTGTGAGCCTGTTATAAAATGATGGAATTAGAGCGAGGTTGTATTTCGTTAAAGAGCAGGCGAGAGGATCTTTTTCCTAATTATGTGTTTCCGTTACGCTCTCGACCCTCTGTCGTTCTGTTTTGTTGAGCAAAGTACTTCACTGGTGGTAAGTAAGAGAGCGGCCAGAAAAAACTTGCCCAGTTGCGTTGATACACTAGTAAAACTTTATTTGACTGGTAAGCCCACTTGAAAAATTATAAAAGCGGCTACAAGCGAGCATCCGTGGCGGATTTATTCTTAAAAGGGGTAAAAGAAAATGTAAAAGGAGCTCAGAATACATAATGCAAGAAACACTTGCTTTCCGATATTTCTTCTTATGAAAAAATAAAAAAGAGAGAGAAGAAAGAGAGAGAGGAAACTTGACTAACACAAAAATTTCTCTATTTAATTTTCTTTTTAAAAGCGAAGCAATGATAGAAGTGTTTCAATGCATCGTATACGACATAAAGTAAAATTTAATTAAATTTTCAATTTTTAAATTGATCGTATTTCTAACGGAGCTTTTCTGAAAAATAAATGTTCGCTTTTTATCTTCTTTCTCTCTTTCTCTCTCTTTCTCTCTCTCTCTCTTTCTCTATATCTCTTTATCTATCTATTTAGCTATCTCTTGTTCTCTCTCGAATATGTTTCGTGACATTCCGAAGCGCAAGAGACGTCGTTGATCGATATACGCGAACGCGTCACGTGCGCGTCGACGATATTAACGGCTTAACGAATTTAATGCTAATTCAACGATATGCCTTATTAAATCACGTTGTCGCCATCGAAGGATACATCGTCTCTGGTTAGTACGAAACGGGACGAGTGAACTACAAATCACGAGTGATCTATGGTTTCTACGCTATCTCACGCAAATGATTTTATTATCGACGTAAACTTGCGAAAATATGTGAGAGAGAGAGAGAGAGAGAGAGAGAGTGAAAAAAGACTATTCGAATATAATGCATACAAATTTATTGAATATATTATTACTTTATTGTATACGTTTATCTTTGTTTCTCACGTTTAATATTTTGCACGGTGAATATTAGGAAGCTGTAATTTAAAAACCCATTTAAAATAGAAAGTGAGTCTTTTTAGTATTCACTAATAGATCATCTTATCACAGCTTGTTTATATTTTTATATTATCTTTGAAAATCGATATACCAACTCTTTGAAAATCAGGACATTTATGCTCTCATCTCCGAAGACATAAACAGTTCAGATTTTCGATACTTCTATTTATAAAAATACATTCTTTTAAATTCTTCTAATCTTGTGTCACTTTATAATACAATAAACTTCTTGTTACATGTTAAATCGTAGTCGTTAATATTTTTATCCAATAAGAGTGCAATATTAAATGATTTGAGAAATAGAAGTAAGAAGAACTTAAAAAAATCTAGAAGTTAGTATTTATCATTCCGGAAACCCGGTTACTAATTAATTAATGAATCTCTGTTCCGCATTCTATAAAAAACAGTAATAAATTAATTGTATCCAGAAATCAATAAATCTGCAATAAATTGAATTCTCTTGGAATTTTTATTTAATATTGCTTGTCTATTATTGAGATGAAAATTGATTTTTAAACTATTATACTGCTCCCAAAAAAGGTGAATAATTTGAGATGTCAGAAATATTTATTTTTAATACTTTGTTCTCCATTTCTTTTATTTTCCAACCAATTTACCTATAAAATCTCTTTCTATTGATCTGTCTCCTGTTCCACTACTCGACATTGAATTCACATTTTTTAAAGTAAATCCGCGGTAAAGTCTTCACAGCTTGACCGAAAATTGACCATCTTAAATTACCTCACAGAACGTAACAATATTTTTACTTTGAAAATATCGCCGAAATAAAAAGCGTCGACAAAAATTGTTTCTTCCATATGTTTTATTATAAAAATACCAAGTAAGTAAACTATGCCCTTTATTCAAGATGTACGAGTTTAACGGAGATTTTGTTGAATCTCTTTCACGAATACAGAAATATATAGTTGCTTGCATTCATCTGTAAGTATATTCTATATCTAACGAATCGAAATTTCATTCTTAACGAGTACATTACATCAATGCGTAAAATTAGTACTGTGGTGTGATAAGAGGAAGAAAATGAGAGAAAGAAGATATTATTAATATAGAAGCCTTATTCTGTGTGTTTGTAATTTCTCAAAAACTTTCAATCTAGATGAAATTTGTATAATTACACTTTATGGTCTGGCAGAAAGTTTAAATTATTTAACTTACGGAAATATTAGAGGCTATTATAATATTACAGGCTACACGGTATTAAACGAATGTAAGAGAGAAAGAAGGTCGGTATACAGCCGACCGCTACACGAAACATGGCGAGAGAGAAATAAAGAAAGAGAGAGAGAGAGAAAGAGAGAGAGAGAGAGAGAGAGAGAGACAGAGAGAGAACAGAAAATTGTAAATTGACGATTGAACCTGGCTAAAAAGAATTTTATTTAGACTTCGAATCATGAAATGTCACAAAAGTATAATCTGAAGTAATACGAATACTTAATATATTATTTTGAAAAAAAGTATTACAGAAATGTGTTTTAAAGCTTAACTGTCCATCATGCTTAACAGAGGAATATATTAGTTCAAAAATATTTATGCGGATATCTGCCATAAATTGCTGTGTAACAATATGGATTTTATTTTTTTTGTATTTTAATCCTATTATTTTGTTCACCTTACTAGTCGTAATCGGGTCGTAGCCAGAGATGTTCACTTTAAAATATCGAGTTTTTAATTGATCCTGCATTGAATCATAAAAACAGATTATTTAAAAAAAAAAAAAACGGAATCAAAAAATTGATGTTGCAAAAATCGATCTAAAAATAGTAAATATATATGTCCGTGCGTGTGTGTGTGTGTGTAATTACCTTCTTAGAACAAAGTTATAGATGTGTAATTTATAAATTATTATTACATGTAAATTCAATCATTGGGTATAATCAACGTTGTCAATCATTCTCTTAATGTTGAAAGGAGAATAGGGAGAATACATTTATCGTCTATTGTCTGAAAATTAGCAGGATAAAATTATTTAGTGGATATTTCTGTTGGTGACAAATAAATTCTTTAACAGAAAGACAATCAAACTCCATCATTTCTTCTATTTTGAGTTAAATAGTTACAGTACGAAACCTTCAATAATTGAAAACCGATAAACGACATTGCACATCACATGCATTGTTTTAATGGACGCGAACATAGAATATACTTTATTTATTTTTATCATATTGGTCGGTTAGTTATCGTTCGCCAATGAATTACAATAGAGTTAATCTTAGTTTTATTCCTTTCCAATTTTATGTTATATAATATATAATTATGCCCATGTGAAAATGCATGTACGTATAAGCTACGAAAAGCAATAAATAATTAATTGGAAAACGCGGTTGAATGAAAGAGGTATAATTGACGAACTGGAAATAGGCAAAAGTGAGTGTGAAATTGGAGTGTACGAAAATCGGTGGCTTTTGTAATCTCATCAAGGATTTACATTTGGATTATGCGTTGTTCTTTAGGAAGTAGAGGACGAACGACAACAGTGTATCTAACACTACATCTTCGCTAGATGTCTTACGCAGGAATTGTAGCCGTAAACCGAACCCGGTTCAGCTCTTAACTATGTGCAGAAACCCAGTAACCTGAGTTATACTTGGGCTGTTGACATGTTGTTACCCGGGTAACCCGCTTTGACAATAAGAACAAGATGTGATGTAAGTACGTGTGTACAGGATTTCGGTCCATAGATATTTATGCAAATATCTCGCGACTGGTTGAAACTATAAGAAAGTTTAATAAGAGAAATTTGCACGCTTTGAGTCAGCTATAAAGGGCATGTAAAATTTTTTTTTCAGCATAAATGTTGGTATCTAAAGTATTACAAGAAATGGTTTTTCATATCACAATTAGAAAAACATAAATAAAAAAAAAAAACGGCGCAACATTTTGAAGTCGGTTACGTTGTACAGAATCATTAACTTTCAACTCGTCAAAAAAAAAGAACGCTTGATTTGTATATAATGTATTTACAAGTATATCACAGAGTATGAATTATAATATAGTATAAATATATTAATAAGTCATTAATATCTCAATTATCTTGTAAATTGAGTCCTGAAATATTATACTGAAAATAATCGTTGAAAATTGTTATATATAGGTTCTGATTAAAACAGTTATGAAAAACTTTTATTATGAATAACTGTTATGAAGAATCGAAATTTCCAATTTATTATTTATTTCAGTTACGATATTTATTCTGGTTTTTTTGTCGGTTTTATAGCCATTACTTTTTCAATTCTATATTAGTACTAAAATATTTCTAGAATCGACTTTTACTTCGATTTGGTCGGAATTGACATCAGTAATTATGGAAATTGCAGTTTATTGTATATATACATATTTTTTACAAAATTATTATAAAATAAGCAAAAAGAAATTGATTTCTAACGAAGCGTTGAAATAAATAAAGTAGCAATGTATTTTTTATATTCACACACAGACTACAATATTCAGAACAGGAAATTAATAAATTCAATCTTTTGTTTTAAATATTTTTATTATATTATCTTATATTATATTATATTATAAGAAATGATATAAATATAATATAATGAAATTAATTATACTAATGATGATATATATATACACACATATATATGTTTCTTCTCATTGTATAATAATTTTGTAAAAAATACGTATATATACAATCTACATCTATAATAATTAGTGTTATCAATTAATTAAAATCGTCGTAAGAATGGATTCTAGAACCGTCTCAAAACCGATATGGAACCGATATAGAACCGAATAAATAATGACTGTGAGACCAACACAAAAATGGAAGTAGAAATCGTAACTGAAATAAATAATAATTGAAAGAAAATAACTAAAACAAAATAAATGCTCTTCATAGCTGTTTTAAAAATCGAAATCGATATTATAAATTTTCAAACCCTGTTATAAACGATGCATAGTAATAATTAAAATTTTTTATTAGATATGAATTTGATCCCATATCGTTACTACTATATAAGTATGTAAAAGAAATGATAGAATTTAAAGAAACTATGTTAACTTTTATCGATTAGAAAGGTTACAAGTAATAAAAAATTTTACATGAACTTTGAAGTTGACTCAGAACTGTACACATTTCTCTTATTAAACTTTCTCGTAACATAAACCAGAGATATTTGCTGGGACATTTACTCGGATATTTACTCACATTACATTTGCTTGTAACTCGCTTCTTAGTTGGTTACTTAGTTCTTTGCGCTGTAATGTAATCTACAGTTCTCATTTGTTACAGATTAAGTTCGATTCACACATTTCAATTTAGTGTAAATTCAGTCTTTCTTCTATCTCCGTTCCTTTACTTCACTATCACACTTCAATTTCATTTATTTATGTTCACACGTACCAAATCAATATACTATCAGTCAGATTATACAGATACTATTTTATGGAGACTGAAAAGGTAAAAAGTGAGAATGGGCGGAGTAATCGAAAATCTTTTTCGCACGTTATCAAAATTCCGTCAAAAAACATCGTTGACGATAATATCAGACAATCTTGAATACAGAAAAAATATGAATAGAGACTAAACTGAAATGTATGAATCGACCTTTATCTATCTCTTCCCTAAAGGTCGTGTGACTGATCAATACGACGACAAACAAACAGTACATTCTATAGACGCGACTATTTCATACGATAATGTCTTATTTGTCGATCACAATGTTTGAAATTCAACATGTCGATATGAGAAAGAAAAGATTAGCGAACTCCTTAATGCTTTGCATCATTCTCTTCATTACTTTCTCTTGCTATTACTATTAATTTACAACTACTCTTACCATATTTTAATAAATGTATACATACATGTTTTCTGACCGTTTATTAGCCGTATATGAATATGGTTTTCATTATTGTACGACCATATAATACTATTACATTGCCAGTTAACGTTGGAAAATGTCGGAAAATTTTACGACATCGACAATATCATTTGTTCTTTATGTGCATGCGCGACAATCCTCGTAGTAAAAGAAACTGGAGATATTAAATTCTGTATTAAAACTGGCTAACATATGCTTTCTGGAAATTAAAGCAATAAGAGATTTATTAATTTAATATATTCTTAAAATTTTTTAACAATTTTTGTATTCTATTATTGAAATATATTATAATCTTTTTATAAAAATATCTAAATTATGTTATTTGCACGACCAAAAATAGAAAACATTTTATTACATAGATAAGTATAAGAAATATTTATAACATTTAATATATATTTTCTAATAAAAAACAGTAATGTATGATCAACTTCAGTTTTCCAAAATATTTGACTGTAAAAACTGGTACAATGTTAGCTGATAAATTTTAAACGATGATGTATTATATATTTAATCATCTGTTTTATGTTATATTTAATATCCTGGGCAAAACATCTGAGATTTAAAGACTACGGAATTCGAAATTCAGTATTCAGAGAAATCATAACACATTACATTTCTTATTAAATTGCTTAATCACTTGAAAATCATTTTTAAAAAGCAAAATCAAGACGCATAGAGCTAGAATCTTCACTTAGTAGAAAACGTCAAATCTTCTAACATCTACAGTGAATAATTTTTGTGCGCGGTAAGACGAATGTTGCAACGATGATGTCACTGATAACCCAAGGACAGGCCATGAACATTTTCCCACGGGTCGAGACAAGAGACAGAGAGAGAGAGAGAGAGAGAGAGAGAGAGAGAGAGAGAGAAACAAGTGTGAAAAATTTGAATTAAAAACGCGAATTGCATATCAGGAAAAGAAGTCCTATCAGCTCAGAAAGACATGTTTAAGTGTTTTGTTGGAGAAACGTTCTCATCATCGCCAACAGTACACGTGGACAATAAATCCGATATCCCGACAATTAAACAACCTCATCTTAATCACTAAAAGTTGACCAGAAATCTTTGCATATTTCAACTATTCAGTTTAAAATGGGACAGCAAAATCACAGGTCTAATACAAGTCGTTGAATGAACTGTGGAACTGTTATAGTTGCTAAACAAGAATTGTTTACCGAAAACAAGGGTTGTAAAGGCGTTCCAATTACAGAATTGTATTACGTATATCTACTGTGAAGGTAACTGCTGTAAGTAAAATTTAGAACATAGTTCGTTATTGTACTACACGACTTGTCTCGTTTCGGACTACGGGGCACGTTTTCAACAAGAGTCTCGATAAATTCATTTCCTCACGTTTCTCCCTTGTATCCGTTGATTCGTAACAAGAATTCCTTCGTCTTACCTCAATTGCCACTCGTCGTCAATACTCGCGTACTTGTAGAAGTACCTAATCAAAAGTAAGTCTTCACAAACTTGTATTCCGCAAACCTAAGGGCTATTCACGTTAAATGTTGTATAGGCAACGTGACTAACATAGACCGTTCAAATGTCGTATCTTTCATAATAAATTGATTTTAATAAATCCTTGAGCTTGGATATGACAGAGCAGTTAGAAATTTTTTTATGCATGGTATGAGATTATGATTATGAGTTAGATCGGTAGTAATCAAATTTCTTATTGATAAAATGGCGGAAAAGCACATGACTCGTCAAATACCATAATCCGATGCTGAATCAGCCTTAAGGGAAGAAAAATCAATCACAAAGAAGACCCATACAAAAAAAAAACAAAAAAACGCAAAGTTTTAGTTACAAATAAAATAGTTAAGATTAGAAGTTGGAGAAATCACGATAAGAAAAACTGAATATTATTGATAAAGTGTTAGAAAACGTACACACTAAAAGTGAACACGTTATAGGACCTGATAGATCAAGCTCTAGAGTTGCGACAGAAAATAGATAACATGCAGATAAATTTGAACGAGTGTATTCCGCAATTTATATGACACGAAGACAACTTCCATGGAAGTCCGAATTACACGTAAAAACCTAGTGCGTGAGGAACATCGGCCACACGATCAACACCACGCTATCAAACGGATAAAATCGCATTAAAATCGGTTCCTCGCTACGATGAATATCGTATCCCGATATTCCAATTTACTAGGACATGCGATTGCTAGGCCCAAGATATGTCATTGGTAATTATAGAAGCAGCATTGCTAAGTTTAATTATAAATAAGTCAAAGTTTGCTTCGCTTCCAAAAAATCGAAAATTCACAAATAACTCGTAAATCTGTCCAAAAGATTAATCAAGAATGTTTTAGATTATGTAGAACGAATTAAAGAAACGAAAGAATTTAGAGGTACATCGTTCATTGCGATGCTGTACGATATCGATTTCAATACACTGGAAGGATTTCTTGACGAATTAACCTCGATTTAAAAATACGAAGGATATCTTGACGTAGACGATACCTTCTTAAAAGCATTCTAAGTAACCAAGACTACAGAAATAGAATCACGAAAGCATCATAGGAATGATATACTACCACAATTCAAAAATTATGTGGTAGATCTTCAACCCGCCAAAAATGGATATCAGTCAGACTAATATATGAAAATCGATCTCAACGAAAAAACCGCTATTACGAAAGATGACCTTCTGGACACGATACGGAATATAACGATTATCAGAGACGGAACGGTAATATGTACAATATGACCCGTTCGTAACATTAATATTACTGTTAGCCATTACTATAAAAATATGGGTCACAAGTTATCAGAGTGTCGGAAATTAACGTATTGCAGTCTAATGGAGACGCAAAATCGTGCGAATTCGGGAAACGAACAGGACAGCTAGAGACAAAACGACAGTACGATGCGGGTAACCACGAATTGAGAGCGTCAGGTGACGAATATATCAGAAGAACCGATACCGAGTACATCGACGTCGCAACCATCTGACTAACTCAGAAGGACAGCCATACCTATTATTAAATCGATTTACAAATCCAACTTACTTGCAGTCACTACTTTAATGGCCGTCTCTAGTTACGAGATAAATGTTTTAAAGGGAAGTATCTTAAGGTCACAAACCCGTATTGACCTGGCACGACGAGTGTTAAGATATACTCAGACTACCCGAGTGCTAAGCACTTTGTCAATCTTTGTCATTCACACCCACTTCCTTTCTATGTCCTTAAGGACTCGGTCCCTATTGTCCAAAAGGAAATCTTAGAATTCGTATTCTTATCACGATAGAAAGTAACTATCGATTACAGAAAAAAGTGCTTACAATGGGATAATATCCACCTACCATTATAGCTCCGTCATTTTCGAGAAATACCTTTTTATGTAGTAATTTTGAACACGTAAGTATCGACAGGATACATATTTCTTTTTAAGCCAATCGAAAGCGTTTATGTAGGGGAGGCTATTGTTACAAATTCCAAGGTTATTATTTGTAATACCGTGTTTTAATACCACAAAGAATAAACTGTACTATGCTATATCGATGTTAAAACTATAGAAATGCTACGAGAATTGAAGTTATATATCTGAATACTACAAACGTGAACGTTTCACACCACATAGACTACAGAACGGACAAAATTCATTTCCTACTACGGCTAAACCATCTGAATTCGAAAGAACACGATAGCATAGAGAGATTAATCAGGGATAATTAGATTTCATATTTCGAGTGATATTCTAGAAGCAATGTAAATCTTGAAGCATGAGATTCACCTCATTGATAAAATTTCGATATATACGAAATAATAGAGATTTCCTTCGGTCCATAAAAGCGAAATATCTAAACAAGTGAACGAATTATTGGAAAATAAAATTATCGAATCTTCCAAATCACCATATAATTCTTCTTTATGGATTCTTTCTAAACAAACCAAATTTCCAAAAAAATAAAATGGAGAACTTAACGAAAAGATGCATCCTTTCTCTAATACTGTCAAAATTTTAGATTAGCTTTACGAAGCTAAATACTTTTCTCTTTTTAAACCTTGCTACTACCTTTTATCAGATAAAAATGGAGAAATGTAATTTAGAAAAAAACCAGACTTTTCTATACCCCTTGTTATTATTTTAAAAGAATGCCTTTTAATTTAAAAAATGCATCCGCAATGTTTGAAAGATTAATAGACAATATATTGTTCGATTTACGTGCAAACGAATTATTTGGATGACGTAATTCTATATGCACACTCACTTCGGGAACATGAAATTAAATTCAATAGATTATTACGAAATACGAATTTAATGTTACTAGCCAGATTAATATGAATTTCTGAAACTCGAGATCTTCTATGTAGGCCATATTATTAGCATTGATGGTGTTAAACTAGATACGAAAGTGAGGTTTATTTAAAGCTTTCTGAAACTATGAAATCTGAAAAATATTAAACAATTCCTCAGACTAGCCGCAAATTCGTTCCTAATTTTTCGAAAACCGCAAAACCTTTAACCAACTTATTAAAGAGGGATAAACCATTTAAATGGGAAGCGCTCCAGGGAAACACATGTGTCTATCATTTTATAAGCTTGTGTACGTTATACTCCACTCACACGTAAAATAACGATCGAATTAATGTGAGTTAGAATAGAAAGTGTTAGTAATATCGGAACTCAAACTTTTCATTCTTCCACATTTATACTCTTTTTTAATGGTGGCGTAACTATCGTTGTAATCCGTGATAAATACGATGCAGCGCTGGCATTTATTTTACGATATAAATGCATAAAAGATAATAAATCTAATTAATACGAAAATGAGCGAAACCACGAAAAAAAGCAATGCTGGAAATTTTGCTTCATAGATAGTGTATAAATGAACTAATGTTTTAATTTTTATAAAAATAATATATAATATACGCATTATTATTTTTTTGCCAAATAATCGAGAAAATTTTGATTTTAATTACAAATTTATATACTTTGTGTACATATGTCCACAGAATTCTAACATACCCAATCTATTTATTTGTACAAATATTATTAGCAATATAAACTGATAGTGCTTTAATAGTTAATCAGTATTTGATTAAGAAGATTTTGAAAATACATTGTCATTCGAAAATCATTCGAAGCTATTCGCTCGATAATACATCGCAAATAACATCGACCCAGATCTCATCACGTGGAGATTGCTATATCTGAAGACCCGCGGGCTAATGATGACTTTATTATAAAAAACGCGATATCGGAGTGACGTGTCAGTTACCGAGAATTCAGGTCCTAATACTAACTAAAGGATAGTGAGTCCCCGCTTACGAATAGTAGGACTGTCATAACAATGGAATCTTCAATCACGACTGGTTGTACTTTATAAATTTCGAATAATAGAATGAAGTCCACGGTACGATTTTTAATCGCTCTCGCGAATACTCATTACCTGTATCCAACCGACCTACATTTGAGGGTTACAATAACAATGATTCTACTATCAAATTCACAATATAGGGTGATAGTTATTTGCTGAGAATTCAGATTCCAATATTAACTGGACTTTAATCGCGCCAGCGATTGTTAAAATAATAATGACCTTACTTTAAAGTCTATGTTCTTGAGGTGATACGATCTTGTCGATAATTCAGACTTCGAACTCTATTTCGGTCGCTTACCAGGACCAATATGACATCGAATATCAAATTATTTTGCTTGCATATGCGGGGCAATGTAGAGACGGAGATGGAATATTAGGTTGTTTTAATCTTTTAAGTTTATCTTTACATCCATCATCATAAAAGCATTTTGAATGACAACATAGTAAAATTAAAATATGACTAAGAGTCATTCTCTTCGAATCTTTGAATATAACTCAAATGCCCTCTTGAGACACATTTTGCGGGGATTTCTTTGAAATATAGTCTCTTCTTTGCCTTGTATCCTAATCTGACTAGTCATCATTCAAAAAGTGTGATAACGAAATCTAATTTCAAATTCTAAAATATGCAAGGAAATACTAACGCAACACTAATATAACTGGAAAGTAAAAACCTTATCTCTTTGAATAGAAAGTGATTACTACCTTTTTGAGAGATACCTTTTCGCGGCATAAGAGAAACGGGTATTAATATATTAATTGCTGAAAATCCTGAAATAAAAATTGATTAATTTATTCTATGGCCTACGGGATGTATTTCTACAAGTCCCTTTATCAACGACTACTTTACTTTTCTCTTTCAAAAGCAATGACTCTATCGAGACTTTTTTTCATCAACATTATAGATTAAATATTTAATTAATTTTTATTTAAGAATATAATGAAAAATCCTTGTAAATTCCTTCTTATAAGCGATTACTTTAATTATTAGAAAAAAAAATCATGCAATTTCGCTTGTAATCCAGAGACTATCCATCACGAATGTCTTTTTACTTGTTCCTTATTAGAACTTGTTAATATCGATTCTTTACTGTTTCTATAAAAAAAATATATTCAAAAAGCATTAAAATATTTAAATTGCAAATAATTATTGTAAACAAGTATAAAACAAGAAGAACCTATTCTAATCTAATAAATAAATAAAAAAGATCAGAAACTATTCAGGAATAAATCTTTGAAGAGAGAAGTGGACACTCAATCCTCTTCTATTAATTAATTACAACCGATCATCCGTGCAAATCCGGACCTTTCGTACTCGACGAGATTGAGTGATCGGAGGGACTTAAAAATTCACTTACTACTTAAGAAGTTTTGCGATGGCTCCAAAACACTCGTCTGCGATGTAGGTCGAAATTGAGGGTGGTTGAAAATGAGTTAGGTCGACATTGAAGTTGCTTGAAATCCTCTTCGGTAATGCACTAACTCTAATTCCCGATAGTTATATTTTAACTACAAAAAACTATTAAAAATGCAAAAAACTTTG
The DNA here is from genome assembly GCF_905475345.1 of Vespula vulgaris. Lineage (NCBI taxonomy): Eukaryota > Metazoa > Arthropoda > Insecta > Hymenoptera > Vespidae > Vespula > Vespula vulgaris. The sequence goes on from NC_066587.1 coordinate 8,072,526, forward strand.
CAAACAAGCATTAACTTTAACAACTGCATTACATGCATTCGATACAAGTTCACTTGTGTAAATTGCGAAACGCGAACGAATAAATATTGCTTTTATTTCGCGATTTTTTGGTTTTTATTTTAGTGATACAAACACTCGATTGGATCATTGCATCGCTCGCGATTGCAATGACGTTTTACAATAAAAAAATGGTTAATATTAATATTATACATAATAGTATCCTCTGTGCACGCTTCCAATTATTTAAATAATTCTAAAATAATCGAAAGTATGAATTATTTAAACTTAACAGTTTCAAAAGAGATTGCTTCGATCCTTACTCGTCGAAATGTAGAAATAAACTGTTTGGATAACGGTCAAAGTCAATGAACAATTCGTTTTTGTTGACGTAAACAAGCAACAATCAGGAGTTCAGATTTTAATTCTATTTAAATGTTAATTGAATTCTATTTTATATTTACCGCGTGTATCGAGCTATATAAAATTTAAATAAATGTCCTATTGTTTAAATATTAGTTTGTTATACTTCCTGTACGTTTCAAATTATTTGAATAATTCTAAAATAATCGAAAGTATGATTAATTTATACTGAACCTTTAATTTGGAAAGAGACTGTTTCTATCTTGTCGAAATCCACAAATAAACTGTTTGGATAACAGTCAAAGTTAATGAAACAGACTTTATTCGTTGACGTCTAAAGATGCTGATAAACGCTATGAACATTCTGCTGATGGTGGCATTCTCGATAGCAAAAAATGGAAGCTTTGCCTTAGAAGCAGCCTAGGTAGCTCTATTAAAGTGTGGACACTATTTATCAGGGTTATTTCGTGGACCTTTTCGATAGAGTAAGAAACGCGCAGGATCTAGTTCACAAAAACTTAATTGACACGAAAAAAAAATCGAACTATTATTATGATGGGAAGATTAACACTGAAAATTAAAAAATTAGAGACGAGGCTTGAAGAGCCAAAGACTGGAATACTTTCAATTTGATATACCGAACCGAATGATATTCTAGGATTATTACCTCGTAATGACGTCAAAATATCTGTTTCTTAAAAAATGTAAATCATCTATAACAACGAATTAGATTTCTAGATTAAAATAGCGTAAGTATTGTATGACGATCATTACTCCAAATGACTTTGCTATTAGCTTTCATTATCATCCGAGTTTCGGCTTACACTTTATCGTATGTACAAGGTCTTATTGAATTCGACTGCAATGGAGAACATCTGAATGTCACTATCTCTCTTCTTGGAACAGAGAATTGTGATCCACTCGCCTTGACGACCAACGTAACCAATAGGAGGATCCAATTACTACAGCTAGCGGAATACGACCATACACAAGTCATTCAATGCAAGATCGAAATCTCACGTTCGATGTATTATTGCGGTATGCACTCTAATGTCCCGGTTGTACATAATGGCAAACACGATTATCTCCTCGATGTCAGTAGGAAACAGTGCGCCCAGATGCATGAAAGTGACACAACACTTAGGATATGGAGGGCCAGTGATAAATGGCCTAAAGATAAATAGCACAACGTTGAGGCCAATCACCTTGGCCGGAACCATAGGGTGGCACATGTTCCTGACCCGTATGGAACATGAGACATCGTCGTAGTGCAAGACACATTAAATATAACGTTGAAAAGCTTAATTGGAAACATTCACCTAAATTCAGGAAAAATTACATTAAAAGAATATTAACAGGAACAATGAATTGCCCTTTCTTATGCCAAAGTCAACAATAATTATTAGATTTTGCACGGAAAAGGATACGGCGTTGTTATCCTCTGTTCTTTATCATATCGAGGATTCGTGGATATTGAATAGTGAGTGAATTCTCGCTGAAACCAATGGAAACTGTACAAATGCAATAACTGAAACCAATGGTCCATTCCACCTGGTGCTAGCTGATACTGGTGCTCCATTAGCTTCGAATGAAATTTATACAGAAAAAGAAATCGAGGAGCTAAGCGAGCATATAATGTTCTCGATTGAACGCCCAACCGAACTATACGATCTAGCCAGGAGTTCCTCTAGACAAAGAGTAACAAGTGAAACCGCCTTGATATATAATCTAATAGACGAAAAGCCGTTCCGAAGGATAGGGAAGTCGACAATCGACCATAAACTTGTTATTCCAGAGAGTATAACCAGGAGGGTGAGAAATATGGAAGAATTAGAAAGGTAGTAAACAACGAAGGAGAGACATTTGATGGAACGTTACGTCTCATCATCTTATTTAACAAATTTGGAGGAATACACCAAGTTCATGGAAGGCGGGTGGACGTATTAACAAAAAACTGTCACCAATGAACCAACGACTACATTTAGATATTTTCTTTTCTCTTCATTTGTCCTTATTTTTCTTCTATTTTTCTCTTTCTCTTTCGATTATTTGTAAACATTAAAAGCTAATTAATGTATACATATTACTACTGTGCAGTTGATTTATTTCTTCCAAATAATACATAAATACACTCCATTTTTAATAAATCGCTTAATCACTCAACAGTAACTTTTTTCCCAAAAGGCGAAATCGAGCTAGAACCCTGAGTTAGTAGTAAACGCCGCCTAATATCGACAATAAGTAGTTTTTGTGCACAGTGAAACAAGTGTTGCAAGGACGATGCTACTGACCACGTCAGGAATAACTCAAGGACAGAGCAGGAACATTTCTGTTATCTCATAGGCCGAGGAAAGAGAGAGAGAGAGAGAATGGGTATGAAAGATTCGAAGTAAAAATGCAAATCGCAAAAGAGCATCAGCTCAGATAGGCATTTCTAAGTATTTCTTTGAAGCAACGTTCTCACCATCGTCAGCACTGCAAGTAGAGTTAGAGCGTCGAACAAATCCGATATCTTAACAACTAAGAAACCTCACCTCGATCACCCAGTGTTGACAAGAAATCTTTGCATCATCCTAGCTATTCAGTCTAAAACGGAGCAACAAAAACGCGCGATCTACTCCAAGTCGTTGAGCGAACTGTAGAAGTGTTGTAGTTGCTAATAGCACCGAAAACAAGGATTGTAAAAGCGTCTTAGCGACAGAGTTAGATTATCTTTTACCTCACCTATTACCTAATTTATTATTTAAATTATTATTATGTAAATATTAATTATCTATTTTTGTTAAACTACTATTATTATTATTTACCTATTATTAACAAATTATCTATAAGATTAACTGTTTTCTTATTTAATACATATATTAATCATAAAAAAGCATTTGTAAATGAGTGCAGTTTATATTTAAGTGATTAAATACATTTAAAAAAAAAAGTATCTTTTATAAAGTACGTGAATCCATTTCAAAAAATAAAGTTAATCTTCACATGACCTTTTTACGTTCAAACTACCAAAAAACTAATAACAAAAGCCATTCAAACTTTAACTGAAACATGCTTCGCTAGGAACAATAATAGTGATAGATATTGTACAATCGTAGTTTCATTTTAGTAATTATTATATCGACGCACATACACACTGTTAGCACTCCACTGAACTTTCTGTCAAGAATAATTTATCACAATACGGAATATTTGCCCTCGAGAGATTCATTGGACACCAGCTAAGGGGCAAATTTAGGATAAAAAACATATGGCCCAGTACTGTCTGTTTTAGACATCTTTCTCGTTTTGATTTCTCTATATTGCTATATAACTTGAGCTTACCCGTTGAGATAGATATTTTTCACACATAAAAAATACGACCATAATGCACATGAAACAGTTTAAATATATTCAAGACAACCATTTCGAACATCCTTAACCAATTAGAGATCACTCTTGCCCTTTTTTCTATGCAATGTTTCACAACTTTTCCCCATTCGATTCTTTAATATCTTTAATCCTCCTCCCGAATAGTTAATCTATCGAATACAGTCATATCTTGAATATCTAATATTAATAATCGAATTTAAAAAACCGAGTTTTAAATTATGAACCTTATATAGACCATCAAGACCATTGCGTGACTTATAGTACGGCAAGACTATTATGAATCTTATAATACATAGAAACCAATGCATGTCTGGTATAATTCTTATAATTCGACAATATCAGTGCCTGTTTTATAGTTCGACAAGACCATTGCATGTCTTATAATACATGCAAGATAATGGAGACCAATGCGAGTCTCAATTAAATCAATTATACGAAATTATTATATAACTGTATCTCAATGTAGAGACCCATATTACCATTTGTTATATTGTTAAAGAAAACTTTACAAACAAACACTATTGCAGAATTAGTTGCGCAACATTAATTTGGTACAAGACAAGTGACAACAACGCTATACTACTAAATGAATTTCGATCGATCCAGCCAGATATAACAAAGTTATATATTGTACCACACAAATATATAAAATAAAAGTAGTGCAAAGTATTAGGAAGCGTTGGAATATTTTCTTTGTCGCATCGACGTGTTGTGCTTGCAATATGACAAAAAATAAATTGATTTGAATTTTAAATATTGGGATCGACAAATACGATATTATCACAACACACGCATATCAATTTGGACGCGACTATAGAATGTACTTTGTTTGTTCATTGTCATCTTACTCAGTCGCTTGGACGATAACGATTTTCTCGTATAACAATTAGCCAGAACATAGGTTCAGAAAACCAAACAAATGTTTCTTAGGAAATCGAGCAAAATCGAATATGCATTATTCTTAATAAACTTTTATTGTCATACAAATAGCTTCAACCTTCTGTTAGAAATTAAAGAAACCTTTTCCTACACTACTTTATATTGATTAAATTAGAACTGGTATTGATTGGATAAAAATCAAATAGAATAATAAAGAAGAAAAGGAAGAATGGAGAATGAATTGACAAAAAGTAATTCGAGAATAATGAAATTTCTACATTTCTCAGAGAAGTTGTATGAAGTGATAATTTAGTCAAAGACCGTACAGAACTAATATCGATTTCTAGGGATGCGAAAGTAGTCGACTCTACTGGCTTTAAATCTCGCAAGGCAAAGAGAGGTAAGACAAGCTGACAAAGGAGAGTAAAGAGTGAGAAGAAAAAAAAATTCGGGAAAAAAGGGGAGATATCAGTGAATGGGAGGAGGGTGGTGATGCCTGAATTCGCACGGACGCATCCTTGCACGCGGCACGTAGTCAGTGACGATCTCCCAACCCATGCCTAAAGTCAACTTCGGTTCCCCCTTCCTTTGCTTTGGCCACCGCCCTCGAGAGCCCCAATTGTCTATCGGAATTTGATAATAGCTCGTCGTCTCGATGTAAAATTCATGAGACGACCCAAGGGTGTAACGACCAAATATCCACGCGGCTTAGGCGCGGCAACTTAGGGTTTACGGCGTGAACCAAGGCGAGAAAAGAAGAGAGAGAGAGAAAGAGAGAGAGAGAGAGAGAGAGAGAGAGAGAGAAAGTAAGACAGAGAAAGAAAAAAAGAAAGAAGTAAAGAGTCTGAAGAACAAGGGAAGAGTTGTTTCCAAGTACTCTTCTACCTCGATAAATCGGTGAGAGATTGTATCGATCGATTTTCTACGATCGTTTTTTATCTTTTCTTTTGAAAAAGTCCCATACATTTCCACCGATATTCTTTGTTCGAGAAATTTTCAACTAGGATTATGGATTAGCTGTAATTTTCACTAAAGGATCGTTATATTAACGATTATAAATAAAATAACGATCGTGGTGGCCCACGAACGAAAAGCGAACAAAGTGATACGAGGCAGTCATTAATATGCAAATTTTATATCGCGAATTACGTTTAATGCCGCGTGCGATTACGTCGCGGTGAAACGCGAACGTTCCATCGGGAATCAATTTTACCTATAAACGGAATAAATTTATTTCCGAACTATTATGAATTCTAATCGATTTTGTAATAATTAATTTTAGTTTTGTTTTTACTTTGGCCGAATTCGCTTGGTTCGATCAAACGAGATTTGAAATACTTTATTTTGTTCTTAAATTTACCAAAAGAATGGGAGACAGAGAGAAACGAGGGAGGAACATAGCGAGAACATCGTCGTTCGAAGACAGAAAAGATTTTTCCCAACGAACCGACATCTTATTCCGCTCTACTTCATCGATATCTTACAAAGCTTCGTGCCATAGACGTTAGAGACTCATCTCTCTTTTCCTCCATCATCTTCCTGGAACGTGTCCCTTGCGTCTTTCCTCTCTTATCTCTATCCTTCTTTTTTTCATTTTCCATGCGACGCCGTCTTAGGGTTCGAGATAAGAAATCGGCTTATCTTGCGGCGGATGTCAACGGGAAATAAACAGCGACGTAGCAACTTAAAGTAAAGACGGAGATAGATAGATACAGAGAGAGAGAGAGAAAGAGAGAGAGAGAGAGAGAAGCAAACGAGAGGATGAAAGAGGATACAATTAATCAAGGAGCAGTAATATCACGAAGAATCCTTCATAACCGCTACAGGGAAAAGATACAAAATTTAATGTCGATTTAACTTTCGGAAATAATATTTAAAAACGACCTCCGTAACACTGATAATGCTGTAAAAGCATCGTACAGAAATTTTCACTGAGCTTAATTTTAAGCACGATACATCCCTCTCTCTCCTTCTCTCTCTCTCTCTCTCTCTCTCTCTCTCTCTCTGCGTTTCTTAGCATAAAATGAGCGTTCAAAATTACGATCGGACGATCGCTCCTTTTGCCTTATCGTGATTCGTATATACATTTACGTGATATCCGGAGAAGCAACGACGATCGCATAAGGAATACAATCGATAGAGAAAGAGAGAAGGGGAGGAAAGAGGGAGAAGGAAGGAGAGAGGTAGGAGAACGAAACGGGTCGAAAATACGGCGAAATTGCTCTCTGGTAGACACCATCGGTAGCTTGGAAATAGTAGGAATACCAATGTGCAAAGCATCGGTAGCAGTAGAAGCAGTAGCAGCAACGCCTCCTAAGGTTGGCTTGTAGGAAGAGAACCCGTGCCTTCACGGATGCTCACGAAAAGGAGAGAAAGCATTCGGAACACGTAGCAAGCGAGGCAATACTTTGGTGCCGACGAAACGAGGAATTTGGCCAGTTTGCAAGACATTTTCGAACGGCATAGAGAGGCCCTCTCCCTAACCTTTATCGATGCTAGTAGCAGTTAGCCTCTGTCTATCGCTTAGAATTTAATCTCTGAATCCATCACCTGTAGCTGTTCGATAACGTTCTATCGTCGATCCTTTGAAAGGAACTCGTTGTAATTTATCCTTGTTGATTTTTCACTTTAACGAGTACGATATAAAACAATTATACAATTACATGTTAATTGACTTATATAAAAAAGAAATATATACGATATATTCTCAAGAGAGTGATGAATTGAAATTATAATCACGTCAGTTTAATCACATTAGAATTACAAATAGATAGTAGTAGAAATCATCGTCATACATCATTGTCACACGATCTCCAAGGACATAAGTTTTAATTAAGGACCTTCAAGACATAGATATAGTTCGTGGCTTAGTCGTAGGATGTACGTACGCTTTCCTGAAGGAAGACTTGCGATAATACCATTAACGCTTCATAAAGGCATCGTAATTCTCGGTATAGTGGACGCCTAGACTCTAGCCAATATTATCGTTGGTCTAACCCTATATGCCAACCGATAACGGCTCATAATGCTGCCAATTATCCCAAAGCTCTGGATCATCTATCACGTATGGTCCCACGGTATGCGTCCTCGCGGTTGCGCGTGCGATCATGTACATAGCTTTACATAGCTTTACAGTGTTCATGAAAATCCCTTGTTGTAACGCTGGTCTATCACCGTCGACAGATTTTAGTCGATAACTACATATATCTATGTAAATATGTATATGCATATCGTATATGTAGAATAATCCCGTATAGATCTTTTATATATGAATTTGTCGATATATCGAGAATAAAAATTAACTTTATTTTAACCCGTTTCTAAAGAAGCTACTATATTTATAAATAGTTTCATAATAATTCCTGTTCAGTTAATCAAATTTTAATAGTGGACTCAATCAAATATTGGATAAATCAAAATATGGATATCGTTAAAACTTGGTAGGTATTTAGAAATAATTAATAATTTTTTTCCGATTTTATATAATATTAATAAACCGTAGCGTGTGTCCGTCTTGAAATGCTGAAATATGAAATATCAGTGGTACAATTCTGTATTAGCTTTATAAGTTTCATGATAGTTAAGGTTTATATATTTATAGCAAAGGAGATTATACAATTGATGATGTCATTCTTCCGGTCGCAAATATATCATGAGTCGAATCGAAGTAAGGTCTCTATAACTGAAAGCATCATAGTGAGCGTCATAAATTCCATCCTTTTGTCCGTACTTTATCTTTCCCTATCGTCATCTTTCTCTAACATTTGTCATTTCTCTGTAACATCTGTCGCTTATTTTTCCTCAAAATTTTGATCTTTGCTCTTATAGGTCTGTGCCGCTACAATTTTAATATATAATAATTTATCAATTGCTTCACATTCGACGAAATTCATGGGTACAGTATCTAAGAACAATATGAGAAAGAAAATTCAAACAGTTTCTACTAACTGACCGAGAGGTTTAAGATCTCTATGAACAATAAATGATAAAACGTACAAATTACAATTACGTAAGTTCAAATATATTGTATGTAACACTACTATAAACATGCAAAGTGTGAATATAAAATCCCAGAAAAATAATTATTTCGTGGTGAGTTCTAAAGTTACATTATATACTTTAAGTCCTGATTTTTACGCAACACAATTCATCTGTTTGCAATCGCTACTCTTTCATCTCTTCTATGTAATAACTAATTTTCAAGAGTAACTTTACCCATATCGATGGTAGCTCGAAATGTAGCTAAGTTTCTCCTTTAAGGGCATCGAAGATATTAAGATTTCTGAAATATACTAATTATCCAATCAGTAAAGATCTTCTTAAAGAGAAAGTTTCTATTCAGGATGAGCCAGACAAAGATGAAGATATAAATTGTTACGTCTTGTGACGTTATTCAAGATGGCTAATTTTTTATCAAAACTTGAAGTTTTTACCAAGGATTGACCTTAAAAGACATTTGAATTCCATGTCTAAAGGAGAAAGAGACATAGGTCGATAGGATGAAATACGAGAAAGTCTGATAGATAAACAGGCTTGGTATAGAACGAAAGGCAGTAGACAGAGTAGTAGAATAAAGATTTCAAGTTGCTTACCTTTTCTACAAGTATACAAAAGTGGCTTCTCGTCTCAATGAGTTAGTCGGACAACATTTAGTAGGAATTGTGAGAGAATACAGACCATTCAACTCATTGCAGACTCACTTAATTTTTAGAAAACAGTCTTATAAAATTATTAACGTCTTTATAAAATACGCAACACAGACATTATTTAGTTACTGATTTTATAAAATGCAGAATACGGAATTATTACTTGGTTACTAATTTTGCAGAATACAAAATACAAACTTAAGAACTAATCACGGATTTACTAGGTAATTAATGACTGATTTTACAAATACTGCAAATTTTCAGATTTTTCTTAATGAATCCTTCTTACTTTCCCCTCTTTACATGCAGCTAACTCCCCACTTGTCGAAACTTGCCGAAGATAAAAGGTTCGCTTTTTATTAGATTATAATATTACTTCAACGATTCTGATTGGTCCATAATTCAATAAGAAGTCTATTGTATTACGAAACGAGGTCTAGCTGACACAATATTCGAGTAATTTGTCGAAGAGTATTTTTATAAGATGGAGATCTAAACTGTTTATGTTCGGAGGTAATAGATGAGCGCATGACTGGCCTTAGGTTTCAAGAATTATAATGTTGACAACGACGCGATAGGATAACGAAAATTTAATTTGAAAATGCTAAAAGGTATCGGTTTACTTCCTGTTCTAAGTGGATCCTTAGGTTACGCATTCTTAACCTTTAACGAAGAAAATATTTTACGTGAGTGAAAAAAAATAATTGTACATACGATGTAATAAAACAATAAATAATTGTATGCAGGATGTAATAAAACAATAGCTCTGCGAGACATTTTGTCTACATTTTTGGTCGCCAGATGTCTTTATGGGATCTGAACCCTTTATATTTCCAACGCTACGGGAATTCTTAAGTTCCTCATAAAAATATTGCCTCGTAAAAATTTATTGTAGTGGAACAAAATTAAATTGATATTTTTCTTGCTTTTTATATTATTTAGTCCAAGGTATTAAATAATTGTTCAAATGTTCGAAATCTACAATGATCTGATAATTCGATCTATGAAATATCTATCTCTGAAAAATCGTCAAAAAGTAAGATTTAACATTGACAATAAATATTTCTTCAACTACTCTTATACCTCAAAATTCAATACCTATTTACTTATTACAATATTTAGGTATATAGTAATAAGTGACCGTATTTGAAGTAATAAACTTTTCAGTGCGCCTATATACCTGACTGGCGCGTGAGAGTTAGTCAATACTCGACGATGCTGTGGAGTGCAAACGGTCTATTTTTCTTTTCTCAAAGAAAAAGGCATAAGATGGACAGTTGACGACAAGCTACGCTTACGATAAGACATACGAGAGAGAAGTAGAATCGCACACGATACCAATTAGTTGTTCGTTTTGTTAACTTTTCTTTTATTATATTTTTCTGCATCGATCTCCATATATATATATATATATATATATATATATATATATTATTATTAAACAATTTTATTTATTTTAAAAACTACACATATATATATATAAAATTTTGTGATCGAATATTTCCGATCCCAATGAAATGAAATGTTTATTTATTTATATATATATGTGTGTGTGTATGTGTATGTATGAATAAACTTATATATATAAATTTAAGATACTTTATCAATTTCATTTTGACGGGATCGAAAATATTCAATCGCAGAATTATATTCGTCGGAGACTATCCGCGATAAAATTATCTCTTCAGCATACACTCGACGTGTCTTCTTGCATAGTTGAGCGACATTTTATGCGCTGCCATATCCGTCCTTATCTCTTTGCTTCTCCACTATTCGTTAGAATAAAGAGACAAAGTAAGAGAGAGAAAGAAAGAGAGAGAGAGAGAGAGAGAGGGAGAGAGAGAAAGAGACATAAAGAAGAGAGAGAGAGAGAAAGAGAAGGGTCGAAAGGTTGAAGAGGCAACGATGCTGCATCGATAAGAGAGAACGACGTGTTCCGTGACTACACACTACTGACGACGAGCTTAGCTTTAAAAGCCTCTTACTAACGAGCCTAGTCGTGTTGTAATGGGTACACATTCGTCGGAGCCAAGTTCAAAGGATGTCATTCTCTTCACCGTTTCTCATTCCCTGTCTCGTTCGTTCTCTCTGTCTCTCTTTCTCTTTCTATTCGCACATCGTCGTAGTACACCGTCATATATACCTCAACTTCTGTTCGAAGATTCCTGCGACGCACGCGAGCTTTCAAATCTGTTTGTCTTCTTCGTTTCAACGAGAACGAGTCAGAACGAGTAGACAGCGTGTATCGCGCGTACAACTCGTAAGATAAAGCTCGATCTCTCCGGTAGCACTTACGTTTTATATATTCAATCTTCTCGAGCAAATATCCCCGCATATCTCGGCTCGCGTCACGGAGAGAATTATTTTTCTGAGACGGGAGATTCGATTTCGCTCATGTCGCAAGACAGAATCGAAAAAATAATTCACTGAAATTCGATACTATCGACAATCTGGCAAAATTACAATATTTCTTCCGTTTTTCTTTTTTCTTGTGAATATGAATAAAATAAAAGGAGAAAAGGGAGAAGAAGAAAAAGATGAGAAGAAAAAGAAAAAGAGAAGAAGAAGAAGAAGAGAAGAATAGAAGAAAAAGAAGAAGAGGAGAAGGAGAAAAAGAGAAGAAGAAGAAGAAGAAGAAGAAGAAGAAGAAGAAGAGAAGAAGAAGAAAGACAAGAAGAAAAAGAAAACAAATTTGGCTTCTAACTAAGAAAAGTGCAAGATCAGCAAAGAAAGGGAAAAATCACTATTCGCAAGACGATTTGATTCGACGTTGGACTATATTCCTGGAACCGGGTAATCGGGTTAGAAAAACTACTACACTCTCGGCAATTGCATGAAAGAAACATTTTTCATTTAAAGGTCGTACTCTTCCTTCTCTCTCTCTCTCTCTCTCTCTCTTTCTCTTTCTCTCTCTCTCTTTCTTCTTTTTTCTCTCTTTCTCTTTCTTTCTCTCCCTTCTCTTTCTCTCACGCTCACACCCGACGCGAATGCATATACTTCCTTTCGAAGGAAGAGAAGATGAGACTCTTTCTTTTTAAAGGCGTCTTTGGCTTTACTGCGACTCGCTTAGAGTGACACCGCCATCATGATCGGCTCTCCTCACTGAACGATCGTGACTACCGACGGTTTCACAAAATCGTCGCTTGAAATTGAATTGCAAAGAGCAGCGCCATACTCATCCATCCTAGGCGCAAATACTCTCGCAAAGCGAGGCACGATCGAGTACGTGTGCGATGGGTATCGAAGAATTACATAGTCTCTTTCTCTTTCCATCTCTCTCTTTTCTCCCTTTTTCTCTTTCTTCTCTTGTCCCTCTCTCTTTCTCTCTCTCCCCCTTTTATCCAGCCTTTCTACTTTGCCGTACCATAAACGCACACTTTCATTCTTTTATTTCTTCATGCCTTTTTCGTCGTTTAACTTCATCCGTTATCCTACAATGCCCCGCGAGATTCGATCGGACCATATGTTTTTTCTGCTTTTCTCACTCACTCACTTTTCCTTTTTCAAACTTTTATTTTTTATTATTTTCTTCAGATAACTCGTAACTTCAGATCTATGGTACACTGTCTCAAGAGTTAAACCCAAAATTGAATGATTTATCGATTTATTCTGAAAATATCCCGCTTACGTGACCACGATTCTTATGTCTTTCATTCTTCTATCTTTTTTATTTTATAGATAGCAGGATTCTATCGTGGATAAATCAAAAGACAACATTTTTCTTGAAAAACAAACATATAGTCAGTCAGAAAACTATTCGTATATCATCGGTCGACTGTTTCAATCGGCGATAGTTTTGCGACAGAAGAAAGATAGATTCCATTCTTTGAAAATACAAAGAGAACATCGATGACGAGGCAAATAAAAAGGAATTCCTCCAAATCACACTCGTTCGTCCATCTGTGACTCCCGTTACTTCTTCGCCCTTTTTCAATTTCATTCTATACCACAAGAGGGTACACAAAAGTATTTCGCGAACACGTCAGCCGGTTAACCGGCAGCAAATCATCGGTGACAGAAGGAGGTGGAGGATCAGGAGAGGGTGGAGAGAACGAGGGAGAATGGAGGAGGAAGAGGAGGGTACTACAAAACGAGGAACGTCCGATCGGTTATATAACAAGAGCATGTGGCTTCTATCTTCGATCGAGCTACTCTACCGCACTGATGGCTGCACTTCCGAATATGGAAGGGCTGATTTGGGAGGTTGGTTCGTACCTTCATCCTGCGATATCTGAGCTGCACATACCCGCGGCAACGCACAACGGTTACGTGAGATTAATAGCACGTGTTTGCTGGCCAACCCCTTCTCCTTTCGCTCTACTCATTCTCTTCCTCCTATTCCTCGTCGCCCCTTTCGTTATACTCTCCAAGAGCTACACAATACCTTAGCTTTATCCTTCATCCACTTGCTCATCTGTCTCTATCTCTCTCCTCTTCTCTCTCATCACTGGAATCCATATGAAGCTTTGTCCCTTCATCTTACACAATCTGTCTCGAGGAATCCATGTCGTGGGACTTCCGGCATTGAGTCTCGATCGAACTCAAAGGTTCCTCTCCTCTCCGAGTAAGCTATTCCCTATTTTATCTCTCTCTCTCTCTCTCTCTCTCTCTTCCTTATCCTCTCTATTGCGCTATTCGAGATAATCCAAAGGGGTAAGTTGAAGCTTCCTGATCAGCGATGGATTATTTGAGGCCTCAAGTATGTTATTCCTTGGCTGCTGCTACCGTAAGATATAGTTCCTTATTTTCGTTAGGTCGACGATGAGTAAATCCGAGATTGCTTGCTGCTGCTACTGCTAATGTTGCTTCATAATAGTAATATCGATCCGAGTATTATTAAATCTATCGAACCTAAATTCTTTCTTAAAAATTATGAGTTTGATATTTCTTCTCGTGAAAGTATTTTTTATCGAGTCTATCAAATAGAAACTTAAGTATCGTACTTACTAACGAGTATAAATCAAATTAACATCATCAAGAATAGACGAATAAGTAAATAAAGAGAAAATCTCCCTCTCTCTTTCTCTCTGTTAATCTTTTGGTTTGTCTCAAGAATTTGGAATCATCCATCTATAAGTTACGATGATATTCCTTTTTAAATAATCCATTTATAATTCGGATTCTTCTCGATTACTTATTCTCGTATTGTCTTGGATTAAAAGAAAAAGTGAAGTAAAAATGCGAGTTGAAGGAAAGAGAAGAGGATCTTTGACGTGGAAAGCAGACTTTTTTTCAAACGATACGGGTAAGGGGTAAGAAAAAACGGAGTGACCAGAGCTCTGCAATTAGACGACTACAACCGAGGAAAGGTCCCACGAAAATCTAATCTAGAGCGGAGCTACCGAGCGCTAGCAAGCATCTCGTAGAAAGAAAAACCGCCAATTTGGAGGAAAACCGCTGAAAGGGCAAGCGAGTGTCCTATTAAAGGAGATATATCTCCCGAACCTCGAATTTTAGCGCGTACTTTCTTCTTGCCTTCCCTACGACGTGTTAAGAAATAAACCCGTTTCTCTGTCTCTTTCTTTCGTACCCTTTTTTCTTCGTTTCTATATTCATAGATACGTATGTATTTTTCATTGTTTTCTATTTAATAAATTTTCGTCCTAACGTATTTAATTTTCTTTCAGATTATTCGCAGTAACTGGCAACATTTAAAATATTCTGTTTGTGTGTGTATATGTATATATATATATATGTCTCCTTCCCTCTTATTGCTGAAAGAGCGTAAAGCAACACGAATTTATACGACGGAACCGAGCGGAAAACGCACGAGGGAGTGCAGCAAGAGAAGTAACGAGAAAGGAAAAGAAAACGAAAGAAACGAACCATGTTTGCAACCACCTCCTCTCTCACTCTTCCTCTCTCTCTCTCTCTCTCTTTTTCTCCCCTTCGTCTCTTCGTTTATTGCTTTCTT
This sequence comes from Vespula vulgaris, assembly GCF_905475345.1. NCBI lineage: Eukaryota > Metazoa > Arthropoda > Insecta > Hymenoptera > Vespidae > Vespula > Vespula vulgaris. Next base: position 8,087,697 of record NC_066587.1, read on the forward strand.
TCCTCGATTCCTTTTCTGTTTTCCCATCCTTTCCAACTTCTAGCTACAACACTCGTGCTTCCTGTGCCTACGCAATAGCAAGAGAATCGTCTGAACTTAGCCACGCTCAGAGACGAATCCATTTTATTCGCTGAGAGAAAGAGGTCGAACATGCTTTCAGTGCGAAAACCCGAATTGCATTTTCGTCACGCGAGAAAGAAAAACCAATGGCTTTCACTCTGAAATCGTATCTCGAATTCGATGGAAGAAACCGAGGAGTAGTCCGAGAGTATCGAGGTGCCGAGTGAAATTTTTTAACTCGTCACGTTCGATCCCAACAGACAGACACTTCAGCACGGATGAAAAGTAAATATTCTCACGAACGTAACGTAATGTTCTTTCGAGATTCGACTTTCGAGGAAACAGACCTGAGCGTAATGTGCGAGAAAAAGAGAGAAAGAGAGAGAGAGAGAGAGAGAGGGAAAGAGAGAAAAAGAAAGATATATATATACACCCAGCTATGTGCGTAGTCTCCGTTAGAAGCTACTCTCAAGAAGAAAACTAGTAACGATAAGAACTAAAAGAGAATGTGGAGCTAACGAAAGGAATACACGTGAAATTGCTCGGGTTGCGTCGAGTTGATTCTCCTACGCACACCACGATGAGCTAGAGATAATCAAGGCTGTCTAGAGAAAGCCTGATGTTCTCGAGGCTCAATCGTTTTTAGAAGATTAAACTAGGAGATGTAGCTTTCCGTTAGACGAAACGAAAGACGAATTCTCTTTCACTCATACACTTGGACGTGGATATGCGGAAGAGTGGCGGAATTTGCACCGACTCGAAGACACTGGCTTAAATTTACATTTCAGATATCCTGTCGTGCGGAAGGGAAGCCAAACGAGCGGGAAGGACGTCGACTAACTTTTCCGCCGGCGCTGACAGTTCCTCGTGTTCTTTTCTTTCCCCTCTCCGAATTCCCTTCGGTGCTCCATGTTTCTCGTCTCGTCTCGTCTCGTCTTCCTCCAGCAAAATCCTCTGCAAACTTCATAGAACGTCCCCGTCACGAAAAAAACGCGGCACGCGAAGTAGTTACAACGCGTGCCGAGTTCTCGAAGCTGGTACGCGACGTAATACCCTGTGTTCATCGATTTTGATGCGTGTATCGATTAGATGAACGAGATCGTTCGAAGATACGGTAGCTTCGCAAGAGGACAAATTAGTTTGTCCAGGGGCTTACAACGGCATTAAGTGTCCTCGAGTAGAACAACGGGAGAGTGTCGAGAATCTACTTGATCTTTGGTTAACATCGATACTTTAACATAATTCGATCGTACGATGAATAACTTAATACGTAATCGAACCATATTGAAGCGTACTAGGTGAACTTTGTTTTAGATTCTTACTTATCGTTAATTGTAATTTAATTATTAATTAAATACGCGTCAAATTGATTGGATAATGAATCCCAATAGCAATCGCTATCGTAAATTTAACGAATCGTAGATTAGTACGATTCGAAACATTTCTAACTAACCGAATAATAAATTAAAACTTATAGTATCTCGTAGAGAAGACATTTTTTGTTTAGGTATTCCGCGAACGCGTGTAAATAAACAAAACGATAGAATGGAATAGCACGCATGAAGTCTTCCCTCATTAATTTTTTTCTCGTTATTGATACAAACAGTTTTTCTATGGGTATAATAATTTAGTCAATATTTTATCTCACTTCGTGAGACACTTTATATATTTTCAAACAAAGTTCGTGACTTTCAGGCAAGTACCACGGCCATACTTCTTATCGTCTGTATCCAATGCGCAAAGCAATTGCGCAATGAAAGCTCGAGTCGCGTGGTTGCGCCTGAAGAGTTAGTCGCTGTTACGGCAACACGTATCGCGAGTCGTTCCTGATATTTCGCTCTATATACAGAAATATACACAATTTCTCTTTTTACACTTGTACGATATATTAACGATATCTCCTTTCTATGTGAGTTGTGACAAGTATGTGAGTTAGACAAAGAATAAAAAAGAAGAAGAAGAAGAAGAAGGAAAAGAAGAAAAAGAAGAAAAGGAAAAGAAAAAAGAAGAAGAAGGAGAAGAAGAAGAAAAGGAACCGGAAAAGAAAAAGGAAAAAGGAAAAGCAAAGGGAGAAGAAAAAGTAGAAAAAAGGAAGAAGGAAAAGAAGAAGAAGAAAGATATTCGAGAAAGGAGTCAAACGGAAATGAAAGAAACAGAGCGTCTCCCGCTAACCGGAAATGTTTTGTAAGCAAACTGAGCGCCATATCCGGTGGCTTTGAGAGGACACTCTATTCGATCGTCGCGCCTCCACCTCCTCCGATCGTCGGATCTTTCATCTTTTCGACGTCAAAGTCTCGTCGATCTTCTTTTGGTTGGGTAAGTTGCAAGTATAGTTATTTTGCAACAAAGTAAAAGAGAGAAAAATAGACAAAGAATATGAGAGACTATGACCGAGATAGAATGGGAGAGACAAAGTTTTTTCTTATCATGCGTAGTGGTAGGATCAAAGGTATAAGGTATAAGGGACAGGGAAAGCTCTCTCTCACCGTAGTGCCTGGGCACGAGGAAATCCAATTTATGGTACAAAAGAATCGTCTAACGAGGCAGCCGAAATGGAATTAAATTGAAACGCAATCCCGACTCGACGTTGGAGTGAAAAAAGAAGTTCCCTCTGTTTCTTTCTCTTTCTCTCTTAAAGCAACTCTCACACCCTTTCTATTTCTCGTTTCCTCTTCCGGTCTTTTCTATTACTTCTCTTTCTCTCTCTCTCTCTCTCTCTCTCTCTCTCTTTCTCTCTTTCTCCCTTTCTCTCTCTCTCTTTCTCCCTTTCTTCCTCTTCTTCTCTCTATCTCTATCTATATCTCTCTCTCTCTTTTTCTTCTATATTCTCTCGTATTCCGAGTTTGAGAAGGAGTAACTTTTGTCTCGAGAGTTCGTTGCAATTTAACTCGGAGACATGAAATTCCAGTGTGCACATTGCGAGCGTAGCCTTCGAACGATGTGAGTGGCTAAATTCGGGTTGAATGTTGAGACAGAGAGAAAGAGAAGGAGAGAGAGAGGTGTAGAGAAAGAGAGAGAGAGAGAGAGAGAGAGAGAGAGAGAGCGAGAGAGAGAGAGAGCGAGAGAGAGAAAGAGCGAGAGAGAGAGAGAGAGAGAGAGCGAGAGAGAGAGAGAGCGAGAGAGAGAGAGAGATAAATACGAAGGTAATGGGCTTTCGAAATCCGGCCACTTCGAAGGCCAACGTTCCAGCTGGTATGCCTTTGACACGAACCTCTACCGTGTTCCATGCAGCTCTCGTTCCGCTCATCGACTTGTGTTAACTTCTCGAAGAGAGAGAGAGAGAGAGAGAGAGAGAGAGAGAGAGAGAAAGGAGAGAACGTCCCCTTACATCGACAATGCACCCACATCAATGGGAATTCGATAAGCAACGTGTACGAGGATATTGGCGTAACTTGTTCCCATTGCTCTGCGAAACTGCCTTACTTCCTTCGATTATTCGATTTTTGTTATAACAAAATCGACAGGGCATTCTTATTCAAACGATTGTTCGCAAATAAAATGGGACTTTTCATTTCTCGATATTCGTCGTTATTATTAATTGCTCGAAAATTGTTATCATTAATATTTGAAGAGAAATAGAAAGAAAGGATGGTAGATCAAATCGATAGGACAAAAGTTGAAAGCTCGAAATTAAAGGATGTGTTGAATAATGAATCGTAACTATTGTATTCATCACCATCTGTCGTGAAACGAGGTACCAGGAACAAGTCGCTTTCTCGCTCTCTCTCTCTCTCTCTCTCTCTCTCTCTCTCTTTTGTCTTTTACTCTCCTGTAATCTTTCTCTGTCCCGTCTCATAGTTGAATTGATTCCAGCTTCGAATATAATGGAATCGCGAGCTTTCGGAATCAACGAAATCGATTTCCTTATTTAAAGACCGCGAGGGATAAAATATTAACTCCGAGTCTTTCTGTTGTTTGAGGAACAAAATTGCAAGCTCGAAGCGTCTCGTGGACTTCGGTAAAGCCAATAAGAGAAAGCGCTTGGTAAAGTCGTTGTCGAACTAAATCGTTTCACTTTCGTTCTTTTATTTATCATCGTGTCATCGTAAAAAAATAAAGAAGTAAAGTAACGAAGCGACGGATGAGGAAATAGAGGAATGGAAAAACAATTATTTAGGGAAATGATCGATGAATGATGAAATAAAAGTTTAACTGCGATAAATCGATTCGATTTTTTTATGATAAACGAGTATAACTTTCTTTAGAATAAAATTTTCATAATAACAATGAAAGAGCTCTTTGAATTTAAACACGTTGCATACTAAGCGTCCATACATACATGTTTTATCAATGTATTCGGTCTCTCGTTTTACTATTTTATACCTCTCTTTTTCATAGCGTTTCTTCGCAAGAACTTAATCTCTATTAGCCTACATTCTCATTGGTTCTCTCGTCGTTTCTAGAGTCCTTACGTCGGTGCAGAAATAATCGTGAATTTCATTTTATTTCTTGCACACGATGTGTTTCCTCAAACGTGCACTGGATTAAATCTCTCAAAGAACAGAAACTATTATAACTAATTCTACTACTATTATTACTACCGATACTACTATCGTCGGAAACGAAACGTTTCATAGCGTTTCTAAGTTAACGAAAAGAAAGAGGAATATGTCCGATAAAGTTTTATTTGATTAAATATAAATTGAAATGCTGACTGTAAATAAGCGGAAATGAGCGAAGATGGATTGTATATTTAAAGTTCGTATAGTTGATAAATCAAGTACTCGAATAGAAATAAATTACGATTTGTCTGTAAAGTAAATTTCAATCTTTGATATTTGATACTCGAGCTGGTAACATAAGGAAATATAGAAATACGAAAGAAGACAAACGAAAATAATGGAAAAATGGAACGATTCTTTTTCTTAACTCGTTTGCATGATAAAAGTATAGTTGAATATTTCAGCTAATCTGGACTTCTTATCAACTCGGTTACGTTAATCGATCGTGTTGAAACATATTTCAATATTACCGTGGACATTTCCGTCTCGTTAAGTGTCATCGGTGTTAATAATTGTCGGTCACCGGCGACAGCACGTAGTGTACAACGCTTGCATCCACGTGCGCAAAATCACTCGGCGATATTTCCTGCCGCAATTTCTAAACGAAGCGATGGACGCATAGCACGACTCGCTGCGCATTCTCGGATAAATGGACGCGTCGAAATATACGTATATCGAACTAATGAGGGAGAAGAGAAGAGGAGAGTGGGATAGTGGCTCTCGATGAGGGTGCTAGTCCGTTATATAGCGTACCAACATAGCATATATTTATTGAATTCGGCGATGAAAGCGTAGGCGGAAGTTGCAGTGGTCGTTCGTTGTGCTGTCGTATAATCTCGTAACGAACGTTATCTCTCTCTTTGCCTCTCTTCTTCTCTCCCTCTTTCTCTCTTTTTATACTTCTCATTCTAGCATTAACAGCGTTGCCGCCAAAATTCTGCATCTGGCAGGGAGGATAAATAATACACAGTAAAAAATCGTTGACGGTAGACGCTTTCGAAACGAAATTATCCGTACGCATGTATTCTCTCCCTTTCTCTCTCATTTCTACCTCGTTGGCAATTACGTTAAATGGAACTGTTGAGATATGCAACCACGAGGATATAAATTTGTATAATTTCTCAAACGTACGCTGCTCCTATATCTACACGTAATAATATACCTATATTCTAGTATACGTATATCTATCTATGTCTGTGTAAATGCATACGATGGTGCACGACATTGTAATATTAAATGGAAATGTTACGACACGCAAATGTGAGCAGTATAAAGCCCAATGGATAATTTAAGTAGATGAATATAAAAAAGTATCTCGTAAAGTAGAACAGCACGAGAAGGCATTGAGCGCATTACGGATATTTCAAGTGAAAACGAGCGAAAAAGAAAAAGAGAAGAATAGTCTTTTCATGACACGTGATACGACTCGATGTCTTTTCAATTAACTTTTGAGACATTTCCGGGGCACGCCTCGCGGGAATCAAACGCTGGAATCGAAAAGAGGATCCATGAATTCTAGTTCCTTTCTATGAAAATACAAACAGCAGCTACACAAACTTTAATGCAAAATTATTCTTCGAACAAGGTTTCGAATTTCTCCTTTTTCAATCGTGTTTGTTTCCTCGTTGTATTTACGAAATGCGAGATAAATAAAAACGAACGCATATTTTACGCTAGCTCTCGCGCCTATAATTGGACTATAATGGAAAAACGGGAAGCGACGAATTTGCAGGATAAAATCATTCGTTGCGATTGTCACGTTTCTTTTTCAATCCTGTCGATTATTGTCACGCGTTCGCGAACTAACTCAACTCGCTAAAGTGTTACTATAATATAATACTGTCGGTATCATCGATCACAAAACACTTTTCTCTTTTTTTCTATGTCTTTCTCTTTCTGAAGTTTTGCAAAAGAAGAGAGAGAGAGAGAGAGAGAGAGAGAGAGAGAGAGAGAGAGAGAGAGAGAGAGAAAGTGAGAAAAAGAGAGAGGAACAGATAGAGTATATTTCCGAAGCTTCCACTCGACCATGACATCGGCCTTAATGTGATTTAACCAAGAAGATACTCACTCAAACTATTTTTCATCGAAAAATTAATCCAATTATTTACTTCCAATACTCGAACAAGAAGACAGTCGATATTAGGATCGTTTAATAGAATCAATTTTTCCAATAAAAAAAATCTGGACTTTTCGCGAGGGATGTTTTGATATCTCTCTTGCCGACAATATCAGTTTTATCTGATTCTTTTGTAAGAAGTTAAGTAAATTATGCGCTAATAAATCCTATTAACTCAATATATGTGCAGTTTTTCTAAAAGTGACTTTGACTTTTTTAATTCAATATACTGGATGTTCAGTTTAACAGTCGCGACGATTTTTTTTTAAGACATTTCTGGTAATGTGACAAAAAATACTTTACACGAAAAGTCATCAATGTTCAATCGTCTACAAATTACAAAAATAAAGATTTTTAAGAACTACTTTTTCAACAAAACATTGTTTTTATTAATATCAATGGCACTTTACTTTTTTTTAATCGTACTATATTTTCATATCATCTAAATTGAATGATATAGAACAAAGATATATTTGTTCAATAACTTGTTAAGAAAATCTTTTTTAATGTAATAAGATTCCTTATCGTATATTTAAGTCACTAATATTATTCAACAATACTTTGTTGCCAATTATAAATTAAAAATAATTTTCTCAAGAAATTATTGAACGAATGTATCTTTGTTTTACGTGCATCAACGCTATGATATTAACCGTTATTGAGTTTATCTCAATATCATCTATAATAACGCATAAAAAAAAGTTATATGATGTCATTTAAAAAAATAAAGTTAATCTACCAACAAAATAATATTTTTGCAAGTTTTTTCTTTCCAATTTCTTCACGATCGAGCACTAATGACTTTTTGTTTACAAATTTTTTATCAGAGTACTAAAAATGCCTGAAAAATAATGACGATCGTTACGTTGAATATGCAGTATATAGTCCGTTCTTTATGATATAGTGTCGTTAAAAACAAATTGTTCAATAGAATTCACAAACGTATCGAATGTAATATAAAACGAGAAACATTTCAATTCGTTGATTGGCAATCCAATAACAAAATATGTTATATGAGTAACCAGCTATATGAAATACAAGAGAGAACGTTTTTTTTCTTCTTCACTAGCTGTACATGGTTAGCAAGATTGAAATTTTGTTCAGCCTCTGTGCCAGCTAGTCACGGTCACTACGTAAACGAAGTCGGATGTTTCAGAAGGAAGTTTGTGGAAGACTTTTACATAATTATGTTCTGCAAGCCGAGCGTGGGAAGAATTAAGACGGCGAGCAACTCCGGCGTCTTTCTTAGGAAGTCTGAAAATGTGCTTGGTCTAGGAACCTTATAGCGGATGAATGAAAAATATCGTCGGTAAAAAGAAAAGAAAAAAAAAATTGAGAAAGAAAAGATGGGTGGTGCCGAGGATCAATCAATCTTGCCTAGTGAAATAAAGTTTAGAAGGGTTAAGCAAATCCTTTCGACTTTTCTCTTTCATTTGTCGTATCCTCTCTCCTTCTTTCTTCTTCTCTCTCTCTCTCTCTCTCTTTCTTTTTCTCTCTTCCTCTCTTTCTTCTTTTCTCTCTCTTTCTCTCTATATTAAATATTAATTGAGATAGGAATTATTTATCTACAAGATCATATTTTTACTTAATAGAGTACATTTATTTAAAAACTACTTACGCAAAAGTATGAATTTAATTATATTTCTAAATAACATAATTATTGTAGGAACGTAGCTATGCGATCTATTTACGCAGTTTAGAGTACAATATTATTAAGAATTGTTTGTATTACTGACAAATACTTTACTTGAAAAATAATTATTTCGTGTTTTCGGTGCCCTCATGGTCATATTGCCACACATTCGCTCGTATTGTTGACGCGTTACGAGTTTGGTAAGCGTACAGAAAGTTTCATGCGATTTCTTTAAAACGAAACGTGTGAACCCGATTAGGATAAAGTAGAAAGAGTGAAGATATTAGAAAAGAGAGAGAGAGAGAGAGTAAGAGAGAAAGAGAGCGAGCAGTCAATCTGAGAAAGAGAGAGAGAGAGAGAGAAAGAGAGAGAAAGAGAAAGAAAACGAATCAGGACGATACAACGATCCGCAAAGAATTGCATGGTGGTCGGATTTCCGGTTGGACCCAGAATGCGATGGCGTTGCACGGAAATGGGAAAACTTTTAAGGCAGCTTTCAACGCAAAGTGCTCTCATGTACTACCTGTAACGCCCTTCAGATCCTTCCAGGTAACCTTCTTCCAGCTGCTACCTACACCTTTCCATCGGGATCGGTGCAACGTCGACGAAACTCCTAATGGAATATCGAGCCGGATCGGTAGCGGGTTAGAAGCTGCTCCAGTTTTCCGCTTCGTTCATACGTGCGATAACCTTGGAAAGTACATTCTTGTTATTTTAGACTAACTTGTAATTTATACATAAGACTAGCAATTTTAAATTTATTATTATTTTATAAATTATTTTATAAATTCGTCAATATTATATATATATATATATATATATATATATATATATATATATGTATATGTATGTATATACAATATATCTATTGAATCTACTAAAGCATCTATCTGAAGGATAGAAAGTCAAGAAATAACACTTGTACTAATATGCCGTTAGAGAGTTCTACGATAGAAGTTATACATCTGAAAAAAATCTGGTGCAAAGCTGTTCGTGAAAGTTCGCCGTTGTCGTTGTGGGAAAAAGCAAAGCCGATATCATGTTCACGAATATGTTCGTGCAAAGGACCGCAACGATTCTTCGAGTTGTTGAAATAACTTTCGATAGGGATACTCGAACGATGTCATCGTCTTTTCTCTCTTTTTTTTGTCACGACCTCTTAACTTACTCTCATCGTGACCGCGTTCCTCTTCTCTACTCTCTCTTTCTCTTTCCTTCGAAACGTAGGAACCGCGCGGAAAAAATTGTTATGCGCTCCTCGGTACGGCCTTAATATCGGAAAGAGGGAAAAGCTCAACGGCCGGCGGCAAAGTTTTTCGAGAGCGAGAGTAGTCCACGGCTGCTTCATTACATTTTAGGATGCTTGAATCGCGCTGCCATTGCTGCTTTTCCTCCCACATTTCGTTTTATGCGTGTGTGTGTGTGTATGTATGTATAAGGAAAGAAAAAAGAGAGAGAGAGAGAGAGAGAGAAGGAGAGAAATTCGGGTCGAAAAAAAGAATTCTCCGTTGCGAGTTGCAGGATTTTAATGAAAGACCCTCGCGGCCATGACCACCGCTCATTTTCTTTCATACCTTTCGTTATCCACGATTCGTAAACACCACGATTGCGACCGCAAAAGTGAGTGAGATAGAGAGAAGGAAAAAAAGCTTATATGTATTATGTGAACCAAAGTCCAACGAAGAGGTTTCGAAGAAGGAATTCGCTTCGAAACATGTTTTCTCTACTTATCTCCTCTAACATGTCAGATATTTTTTTAAATCCATTCCAAACTCTTCCATTTCGTTGACTTTATTTAAAAGGTTTACGAGATCTGCTGGTCGCTTTTTATCTAAAAACCGGAGTAGGATTACAGTCTGTATCACAAGAGCGGTTTCACAGATATCAAGTTTCGCGTCCACGCTCTTGCTATACAGACTATGTAAAAAAGTTATAATACTGAATCATTTTTTGTATTCGTTCTAAAGTATAAAAAAAAAATCTAAATTAATTGTGAAAGAAATCACATGGAAATACAGTTTTATTTTAACTACTTATCATTTTAGTAGAGTTTTTCAAAACGATTTTCACACTTTTGTCCCATCTGCTTGAAATACCAATCTCGCTTATCACTCTCCTCGCCGGTTACTTTTTATTAAAATATCAAGTTTGCAAGAGAACATACTTTATGCTGAACACGGAGATCATAACGCGCTGCAACGACGACGAGAACGTGCGGAGGATTAATACGTCCGTGTTGTTATATTGCATTTCTCTCTGTCTTTGATGAAAGAGAAAAGGAGAAAACTAAAAGTACGGAATGACTAGGTACGAAAGACTAAGGGTCCTTTTTCTCTCGAGGCGATGTTTCGTGAAACGAATCGCTCGAAAATCGATTATTTTAAACGAATCATGATCGAGCTTCGCTACAATCGTTGTAAGCAAGAAACGTGATGCGGAGTTTTAGGTGCGTGTATATCGGCTGAAATTAAATAAAACCAATCGCCATTTTATCGCACCATCGCGAGTTTCGTTCTTCGCCTATCTTGACCCTTTTTCTCCTTATTTTCTTCTTTATATCTTCTATCTTCTTTTCTCATTCTTTCTTTCTTTTTATCCTCCTCTTCCTCCCTTTCTCTATTTCGTTCTTCGTGCAATCGACAATAAAAAGCGAAAGTCGAAGATGCTTCAAGATAGACGGAAACAGAACAAATTGGATCGAGTTCGATCTTTCTTTCTTTGTTCTTTGATCTTCTTTCTAGATAATATTTTGTATCTCTCGTATCGCGTGAAAAGGAAGAACGATATAACGAGAAAAACAATTACAGTCCATCGAAAAAAATACTTAACTAAAGCTCGATTATAAATAGATCATAAACAGAGGTCTCTTTTGAAGAATCGAAGCATTGCGTCTTGGAGGAAATATTTACTTTATCTTTCAAGAATTCTCGATGTCTCGTCTGTCCCTTTCTTTCTTTTTTTTCTATTCTTATTATTTTTGCTCCATACGAGAAATAGATATTTAGATTTTTAATTCGAAGATGGAGATCTCTGAAGTATCAAATTATATAGAAAGCTACGATCAGCAGGCTTTTCTCTCGATGTATATACTTGTGAGTAATCTTTTTCTGTCGATTCTCTCTCTCTCTCTTTCATCTCGCGAGAACAAAAGGAGAAAGATGGTACCGAAGAGGAGTGTGGAGAAGGGAATACTGGAAAAGGGAATACACGCTCGACTGCTTGTGTATCAGCACGCACGAATAACAGATAAATCACGCGTCACAACAGCTCCAGCGAACCGTTGAGAATCCTCTCTTCGTATAGCGTAAAAAGAAGGCGCAGGAGGAAGAGGAGGTGGAGCCGGAAGAGGAAAAATGTGGTCGTTGTCGGGAGACACGAGCTAGAGCCGATGTTGAATGATGAACGTGAAGATTAACGTTGTTTTTGAAAGAAATTAATCGACCGTTAACTGATCTTGCGTGCTCCCTAACGTCGCAAGATTCGATTGTTGAACTTATAAGAAATAAAAGGATTAATGTATGAAAATAGTATCGTCGTTCATTTAATTAAGGATACAGCTATCGATCGGCAGAAACATTTCCTGTGCGTCCAAAGTAAATTAGTTTAGATTTTAACTCGATCACTCGAACATCATTCGGTCGATCGATCGATCATTCCGATAAACTCTCTACAAAATTACTTCGAATCGTTACTTCTCTACAGCACGGACCTCATAGTGACTCGATTCCGAATTACTACCGGACGAAATTAATAGCACTTAAGGTAATCCATTATTCTTCCACTTTCGCGCTGGTTATAATGGCGCGAGCGTGCGAACGCTCGGCAGAATTTCGCGCTAAAAAAAAAGTTTCAATTATAATTTCGTTCGTGCGAATTAATGAACGGACCCTGGAGTGCTGGACGCAATGAAAAATCGCCATAGAGGGAGAACAGGGGACAGAGAGAGAGAGAGAGAGGGAGAGAGAGAGGGAGAGAGAGAAAGAGAGAAAGAAAAAGAGAAAGAAAGAAAGAGGAAAGAGAAACGTACCTTTTGACGCTCCGTGGACTTTAATGAAGTTAATGAAAGCGAATTTTAGAGTGCGGATTTAGGCTTCGCGTTTATCATTCTCTTTCGTTTGTTGAACCACGCTATGCTTTTTTCTTTTTTGTCACGAAATATATAAAAAAATAGATAACAATTGATAATATTTATAAATAATTACGAATAAATAAATTGTAATTACCTTGTAAATATTCTTTTTTTATTGACATCTATAGCTAGTGGAAGGTTTTTAGTTTAATATAAATAATCACGTTTCGATAATATAAAAGTGTTGCACCTGCCAAAGTTCGATGAGAGGATTAATCCACATCGACGAGAAATACGAAATTAAATCCCTTTTTCGTTGGATATTTCATACGTATCCGTTGTCTCCCTCTTCAGTCCTTTTCTCACCCGACACCTGTTTCTCTTTCTCTTTTTCTACCTCTATCTGTCTGTCTGTCTGTCTGTCTGTCGGTCTCTCTTTCTCTCTCTTTGTCTCTGTTTTTCTGTCTGTCTGCCTGTCTGTCTGTCTCTCTCTCTCTCTTTCTCTCTCTGTTTCTGTTTGTCTGTCTATCTATCTCCCTCTCTCTCTTTCTCTCTCTCAATCTCTCTTCTTCTCTCTCTCTTTCTCTTTCACTCATGCGCTAACACGTATTCGCAACTTTCTATGCGAATGCTAACAAACCGTAAGAGGATTTGTACATGTCAACGAACGAATCGCGTAAACGGGCCACGAACGAAATAGAAAAAAGCGGGTTGCTGCTGCTGTTGCTTCATATAACGAAAATTTATTTTTGCACAAGGGCATCCAGGAGAAGGTACGAGATTCGAGTTGTCGTGGATTTCTCGCTTACCATCCTTTTCCGTTGCCAGTTCCATGTGGTGCACTATAGATTTAATGAAAGGGAGAAACGTTTAAAAAGGATAATACGACAGAACGCTCTTTACTGTAATTCTTAGAAGAAAAAAAGTGGGTAAAAGGATACTCGATAAAGCAACAACGTACGAGGCTCTTTATATCTCGAATGAAAACATTCAAGGGAAACTTTTGAGTCCAAATTCATGCTTAATTACTTTTAAGAACGTTATTATATATTTCAATGATTTTAATTATACGAAAAGTTTTGTTGCTACATTTAATTTATCGTCAATGTCATTTGCTTACAATTGAAATTAGTTTTCCTTCAGTTTTAAACAAAGCTCCCTATTTATTTAAAAAATTTTACGTTACTGGAAAGCTCCGTAGAATACATTCTTTATCACCTTAATCAAAAAATATACGCTTATCCTTTAAAAGGGGACTTTTACATGGTATTAGTATAGCAACCAATATAATACCAGACACTCTCTTGCGAATCGATCTGAAAATTCAGAACAGCTGTGAGACTAAAATGGACCGTGCGTCATTATGTCAACGCGCTGAGGCAGCACTTTGACGATCCGTGTTGGCAAACGTTTTCGTCACCACCATGGCTCGTCATCAAGAGAACGGGACTCGCTCCAAATACAGACGATCGATAATACGTTTACTGCTATTCAAACGGGCTACTTTGATCCTGCAAGGAACTTTTGTTCGATCGCTGGAAAATTTCTGTTTTCAATACATCTTATTAAATTTTGCAAAGTATATTAAAGTGTTGTATTCAAAGTTTAGGAAGGGGAAATTAGAATGTTATGATAAGAATTCGCGGAACATCGAAGGTTACATAAAGCAAAAACTTTCAAAACAAAATTGTTTGGATAGAGCATTATCACGCTACTTCTACAAGATTCGACGTATTTAAGAATAATAGAGAATCGCTTATCGTCACGTTATATTCTTTCTATATCACTTTTATAAGATTAAATATATATTTTGATTAACTATTAGTTTCTAAATTTTCTCGTCGATTCTTGATTTTTTACGTAAATAATACAGTAGTAAATAAAGATGAAGAAAACAAGAGAAAGAGAAAGAGAGAGGGATAGGGAGAGAGGGAGAGAGAAGGAAAGAAAAAAAAGCGAGAAAGAGAAAGCAAGAAGGAAATGGAGGAGGGTAGTAAGCATCGACAAGGGTAGGTTCTACGAAGACGGATCGGAAGAGTCGAGATGCTTTGGATGATCAATGAGCTCTCCCGCGACGTGTAGCTCGCTTGGAGTTTCCTAATCCGTCTATACGTCTGTCTCGTTGGAGTTACAAATTAATTACGAGCTCTTACGAGAGAGAAAGAGAGAGAGAGAGAGAGAGAGAGGGAAGGGGAAAGATAGGGAGAGAAAGAGATGGAAAAGAATCGTTTCGATATACGCAGCCGGGACATTAGCGATCCAGTCGCTTCGAGGACAAGAACGACAACGAATTTTTCTACGTTTTCGAGTGAATTTAAGGAGGTAAAAGGGGTCTAAGGAAAAAGTAATGACGACCACTCGTTTCTCTAACAGCCGATGACGAATGCTCGAATCGATTTTCGCGCTGGGAAAACCGAACTTACTAGGAGACTTTGATCGAGAACCGCTCAAGATAACTCGAAGGCGTTCACCTCGATGCTTCTACCTTCTAAGGAAGAACTTCGACTCGATCTTGTAGAACCCATTTTATTAGTAGACGAGACGGATCATCGAACCCGAGAGATTAATAAACGACGTCCGTATCATTTAAAGAAATATAGCTATCAAATATATCACGTCGACTATCCCATTGAAAAAAGAACTTTAGAAAGTTGTTGAGAGGAAGTCTTCAAACATGAAATCAATTCTAATAATTATAACGTTATAATATCATATCGTCAAGGAGATTACTTCCTCTTTCGACATCATCTTTTGAGTACAAAAAGTTACAAAGTAAATAATCGTCGGTCAGTGTAATTTAGAAGAAGGCAAAGAAAGTCATTCGCTTTATACGTAACATGCAAGTTACATTTCATTAGCGGCATCGCTTTGATATCCTAATAATGACGAGGAGACGCGTTTGTGAATTATCCTTTAAAATGTAATAAAGCACGAAAGGTCGTCGTTAGTGTATCTTTTGAGACGTTAAACCTTGTATCTTCTAATAACGCGTATAAAAATAAAGTTTTAACGCAGCGTCATAACGTTAAGCCATCGGGAATAGAAATTGAAGTAATCGCCTGTAATAGTCGATCTAAAAGCAGAATTTTACGAAAATTTATACGCTCGACGACACCTATTTCTTGCATCTATACTGAATGATGCTTTTAAAGAAACTGGAGGAACTGGATTTATGTATGCCTCTTAATTTTGACGTTTTAAACAACGCTGCTCCTTTATTAATCGATGATACCACTTTAACAACGCCATTAGATCCCCATTTTTCCACAAGTGAAAATCAAAAATAAATGAATCTTTTGGAAACTGTTCTCATTACAAATTGAAAATCATCACTTATAATAGACTGGCGGCTATGTGAGAAACATATTGGATAATTTGATTGAATAATTATAAAATAAAAAGTAGGTATTGAAGTTTACATCTTGTTTACAGTATCCTATGAGAATATCTTCTTTTAAAATGTCTTATTTTGGTAACAAATAATTTTATTGTTAACATAATTTTGTTTAAAACCGTTAGTTTCGTGGTAAATCGGATTATTTTATGTCCACGCGACTCATCGCACCTTATCGTCGTACGAACAAATTACACTTAATTTCGGCTTCTTGAAAATCGAATCGAGTCCGGAATTAAGATGCGGGAATTTAAACTGACGTTTCTCTTGAGCTGGTCCTCCCGCGACTTCGAGTTTTCTACGTCGAGAAAAGTGTATTCAGACAGGCGGTTCGTTTTACTTCGTTACTCCCGTTAAATTGTGTTAGGAACTTTGCGAGGACCTCCTCGTTTAAAAGGATGCTCGAAATGACGTAACATAGTTTAAATAAGAAAATCTTAATTTGGTGAAAACCTAAAAAAGTCTGAGAGTCATCTATGTCGGTATAGCGTCGATAAAAACTGTGGTGAAGCAAGTTCCATTTTTTATGTATCTTCTTTTTGTTCTTCTTTTCTTCCTCTTATTTGTTTTTATTTACGTTACATTCTTATATAATCCTTTTAAAGATTCATGGTCGTATAAAAAATTCAAGAACTCGACTAATTGAACGCATCGATTATTTATTAAATCACTTTAAGGACTTTTTAAGTAATTCTTCTAACGACGTTTTAAAACTATTTTGCGATATTAATCGAGCCGCTATATTTAAACGAAGAGAAACAAATATTTCTGGATCGTAGTTCGTCGATAAAAGCTCCTTCGTGTATTTTCCCTGTAAATTAAGGTACACGTCATATTTCTAGAAGATAGCGAATACCATTCTTAAGAATAGTATCGTTGTGTCACTTAAGAGGCACTCGAGCGGTCTGAAAGGTGGTACTGAAGCGAGCGACTCTTGAAAAAGCAACACTTTCGCATAGTTCCACGAGACACCTATGTACGTACTTCTTTCACTATTTTTAAGAGGGAATAAATTTTTATACAAGATACTCGAAAATCATTTTCTTTCTACTCTACGACCTTCTTCAACAAGATTTTACGAATAGATACGATAACGAAGATAATTCAAAACGTTTTAACTAGTAGAGAAAAACATTAACGAGTTTCAGGTGTGTCTAAGCCATTTACGAAGGAGTAAGATTCGAAGTAATTCGAATCATAATTGTTCAATCACCTTGTCTCTATCTTTCTCTTTCTCTTTCACCATTAGCACGCTTGCCGACGAGAAGGTAGAGCTCGGTATAAAAGTTCGATAAAGCTCACCGGTCGAATCCAATTCGCAGGATAATACCCTAAGCTTACACCTTTATAAAGTTTCCGAAGGTTTTCGCGCGTATCTGTGACGAGGTCTGCAACGTAAAATCCAAGCTCGCACAAAGCTCTCGTAAAACGTCCTTTTTCTTCTTTCTTCGATTTCACCGAGAACGAAGTGTTCCGCGAGAAGAAATTGTCATGGAACTCTCAATAACATTCCCTATCTTTGAAGTTCTTGGTAAGTTTCACAAAAGAAATTAAAGAAAAATTTATCGATATTCGACATCAATTTTATCCCCTTTTTTGTTATCGATCATCGACCTGTAATCCTATATAATATCTTTATTCTTGTCAGGGAAAAATTAAATTAAAAAAATAACAAAAGAGATTTTACAAATCTATTGAATATGCACATACTTACAAGAGAAACCTTTAGAAAATATCTATAGAATCGATGCTATCGATAATATTCGATTATGTAGATAAAAAGAGAATAATCTACCCTTTACAATGGTCTTGGTTTGAAGTTTCTACGATCTTTGTTTGCGAAGATATTGCTTTCGAAATAACGATATTCATAATTCATATATACATATGCATCTGTAGTATACGCGTAGTAGTAGAGAAGAGACTGTTTACGTTTCCCAGCTGAAAAGCTTGCGTAAAATCCAGGAATTTGTGTAAACCACAAAGTCAATGAGTCTTTAAAGAAATTATATAGGTCGGCGTTTCACTACACCAGTCTTCTATTTACTTTTATCGATTTATTTTATGAAAATATCTCCGAAATTAAAAGTCATAAAGACTTCGAAGAAAAACTGTATTATAGAGAAAATTTTTGCTTATTTTCTCGCTATATTTTTCATAATTTCCTATAAAAGTTAATTTAATCTATTGTTTGCGATAATTGATTTTTTTAATCTTGTATACATATGTATAATACAAGATGCATAATCATTTAGCAATTTTTATAATCAACTTGTTACAAGAAATTTTATTAAACAGTTTCTCGAAAACTAATTTTATAATTCATGTCCAGATACAATCATTCTTGTTTTCAGTGTTATGTTGTTCCCACTTTATCGTCACATTACAAATACATATACGTACGTATTTTACGACACAGAATGCCAATTCTTATAAGATAGAATACTACAAGTAGTTGTAATATCACATTTTATGATAAGGACTAGATGACAGAAATTAATTGCTAAGCACTTCTCGATGCATTGCTGAAAGTAGTCAATCTATAGGGTACCAACCAAATTAATTAACTAATACGGTTCCTCTGGCAGAACGGATAAGAAGGGAATGCATTAATCATGTTCGCAGCATAATGAATATCTCGTACGTCGAAGAAAGAATGTAGGGAAGGTAGTAGCGTGCTCAACACGGATAAAGTTTTCCGCGCTGAGAAGTTGTCTAAAGACAAGGTCACGCGAAATTCCCACGGCTAGAAATACCAAGAGAAATTCCAGAGTTTGGTACGTGCAGGTCGTAGCGAAGCCTCCCTCTCCCTCTCTCTCTCTCTCTCTCTCTCTCTCTCTCTCTCTCTCTCTCTCTCTCTCTTTCGATAGAGAGTTTGGATACCCTTTCGCGAAGCTGCTACGTGTGTTCGTTCGAGGATTCGATGTTATCGGCTGCCTACTGACCATTCAAGACCGACTATAATAGCAGGAAAATAAAGGGTGTCGAAGAGGGTGGAGTGCACGAGTTCGGTCATTTGCGTGGTAAGTCGCACGACTGTTATTTACGGATAGCAATTAACTGCTCTCCGATAGGGGCTTGATGAATGGTCGCGGGGCATGGTGCCAAGCAGAAATTCAATTATTTCGAACGTGCTACGTGCGAAAGGACGGCGGTCGAACATATTTTCTCACCAAGTGACGATTATTAACTTATTTGTCTTTTTTCTTTTTATTTCTATTTTTATCTCTTTTTTTTTCTTTTCTTCCCTTCTTACCATTTTCTCCTCATTGCGTATCAAGAGTTAATCAGCTGCAAAATAACTTGTTCTACGTAAATAGTTGCGAATGAAATTATGGGAAAATATAAAAGAAAAGAGGAAGGAACATTAAAACGTTTGGAAATATGATTTGATAATTACAAAATCCTGTTAACGTTAATCCATAATGAAAGCGACAGGAACGAAACACCTCGTAGTTATGATTACTAAATATTTAGCGAATATCAATGGCCCGGACTTTCGCTTATATAACTGGCCATTGTAAAAGGTCATTTTAATGAAACGCAACGATCAAGTTCCAAGCGAGCGATTTTGTGGTTACTGAGCGTTAAACAAATACACCGGTGGTCGATTCTCGCATAGATCAACAAAGAGTTCGCGCTTAAAGGCACGTCAATGAAAGAGAGAAATATAGAAAAAAAGAGTAAGAGAAAAAGAGATAGAAAGGGAAGTGATGGTACGATAAATATTATAATTTATGCATCACGAGACATCACGTATTTCCCTCGCGTAGATTCGTATTATATCGTAAAATATATTCCCCTGTGTTACGAATTCCTGTCTTTTTGCTCGCGATATTTCTCGTATCTCTCGTCGGTGTGATATGTAGAATACGCACGAATTAATAATTAACGATTTAATAAAAACGTCAAATTTACACGTTTATTATTTATAGCGAGAAAAAAGGCAATGATCGATTATTCCATTGGCCGTCGGGCAATGAGAACGCCATGTATTTTATATTTCCTACCGTAGACGACGCAACTATCCGAACGATTTCACTGATTAAATTCTTTCTATCTGCTCTCTCGTCGAATGATTCTCGTTTCTCTCTCTTTCTCTTTGTCTCCATCTTTGTTTCTCTCTGTCTTTAGCCCACTCTTTTTCTCTCTTTTGAGAATGAACGAGTTCCACTCTTTATCGTCACTTCTCTTTTCCTCTCTTTTTTCTTTTTATTTCCTTTTTCTTTTTTCGTTTTTTATCTTTTTTTTTTGTACCTACAATCACGAAGTACCACTGGAGAAGAGATTATTTTCCCTTTTTTCTCTCGACTCGAAACGCTTCATATTTCGAACGGCTTACATCTTAAATACGCTTTTGCCGTTTAATCTTCTGTGCTTTATAGGTACCGCTTTTTCATCGGGAATATAAATAAATAAAAACTAAAAAAAGAACAACAAGTCAAAAAGAGGGAGAGAGAGAGAGAGAGAGAAGGGGGGGAGTAGGAGAGGAGAAAACCGGTCGAATTCCAATTCCGTTTGGACAACGTCGAGCGCAGCACGATAGACAGAACATTTAATCTCGCGCTATCAATACGGCCAAATTGGCTGGTAAATTATTGATATCGTCCTATCGGTCGACGTATCGATCTTGGACTATACCAAAAGGTTTTCTACTTTTTTTATACTCTTTCGCAAGCTATTCTTTTCGAAATCAGATCCAGCAATTTTTATTCGTGATAGCACTTGTTCTCTTCTGCTTTGTAAATTTTCGAGAGATCATCTTGAAAACTGGTTGACAAATTCGTGGATGGTACGTAACTGTAAATTGTGGTTAGGTCGAGGCTATCATCACCTATGTCACTTGACTAGGGTGTTAACTTTTTTGGAGCGACTTTATGGGAAAATTTTACGTCGGACGTTTATTCGTAAGCTAATTAAAGTTAACTGTCTGCTTGCATACATTTACACAGAAAGAAATAGAAACGCATACGCATACGCTTGACTATAGATAAAGTAAGTTAATCAAGAGAACTCGCCAAAAACAAGTGACTTTTAATTCAACTTAATTAATTTTCAAGTTCCCTGAGCGACACATCACGTTCTCTCCATCTATGAGAAAGTTGTGGAGAAGTTCCGAACCATCGAATAACTCCCTCGAGGAATTTTATTCGACCGGTAATGCGAATAAAATAGTGACCTCGTAGAACGCGAGAAGGGCCAGTAACATCGTAAATTCCACGGAGACACAAAAATAGCAAGTTTCGCGCGTATTGTCACGCGCTCGTTGTCACCGACAAAGCACGACGTGTACTCGTCGTTTGGGTACAAAGGGTGAACGCGAGAAGTAAATATTGTAGAATAGCTGTCACACATATCCTTGTTAAAACAGAGATATGTTGAAAATAAATAAACGTTGCATAATAATGGGACAATTTTATTTCACAGATGAAACTCACTCGAACTATTTCAATCGATGAATACAGATTGTTAACGCGAGAATAATAATGTTCAAACACATAATGGATATAAATACACTCTCATATTTTAACTTCCATTCTTATCGGTAGAAGAATAACGCATCGCGGTGTGCTTAACGAACGCAACGCAATACGAGTTTCCCATTTTTAATCTCCTAATTAATCTCTGGAGGCTACTATGTGATTACGTAATCGGAACAAACGTGAGCCCCGGGACATTATCGTTTTGTCGTATCGCGATAATTCTACCGTCGATCAAATTTTCGAATTCGATTATAACCTATATATATATATATATATATATATATATATATATATATATATATGCACGAATACCTACATATATATCGTGTTACAGTCGTTGGCGGAACTTTAATTTGGGACAGGAGATTTTCAGCACGCGATTTACAAATTTGCTGATTAACCAAACGTTAGTCGTGGCTCGAAAATCTATTTTGAAATCTCAACAAAAGGGCTTTTCAGATATGAGCTTTGAGAGGAAACCAAGAAGTATTTGGAATAACCAATACTAACATATATTTCATATAAATCTGGTGTTATTATTACTATTTATTTAACCTGAATCACATTTATCGCTCACATTCGATCTGTTTATTCGATCTATTTCTTTTTGAAATTTCAATAACGAAACGACCGAAACCTTTTCAAAATCCGATCGCTCCATGAATTTTTTTTCCATTATATTCACGAAATATCATGACCTTACTCCTCTCTCCTAACCCTCCCATTTCTTGGACTTAATACACAATTTAAATGCTGATTCTTTCAAAGGTTCGTTATTTGTTGTAATTCAGCGCTTAAATCGTACTTTAAGGAAAGTTGGAAGTTACCCAAGCTGGAGGAGGATCGTAGTTATCGTCCTCTGCTACTCTCGAGAACAGTAGGCGCAGCGAGGTGAACGAACTAACTACGAGTCTCATCTTCAGTTCTCTCTCGTCGTTCTTGGAAAATAACATACCATTTTTATCGTTTTTTAAGCAAAATTTACTTTCATTTACCCATATATCCAATATCGCTGTCTTATCCTTATCATCATTTATAAATTCTATCTGATCCATATAGTTCAAATATAAGTTCGAACTTTTATTTAAACATGCATTTTTTATGTTAATCAAAATTAGACAGAAGAAAATCAAAAAATGTATCAAAGAATCGATGATAGATGATTTTTATCTCAAAAAATCATATACAGAAATAGAGAGAAAGAAAGAAAGAGAGAGAAAGAGAGAAAAATAATCAAACGATAACAGAGTAAGAAGCGTCGAAGGCTTATGCTAGAGGCGAAGAACTATGGCAACAAACTATGGTAGCTCGAGTACTTTACTATTTTCAAAATATCCTATAACGAATACCAACAGCGTAGCGATAACGCCAAAAGTGGTAAACTATGAAGCTACCATTATCATCTCACGGTGCCTGCTTCCGCATAATATTAGCCGCACGATTCTTTAACAATTTATATTCTGACACAGTGATGAAAAGAACAAGAATGAACCAGGTTAACGTTATCAGTCAAGGAATGTTTTTCTCTCATTCCTTTTATCTATCTTTATCTTCTTCTTGATTGAGAATACAAAAATTTCGTGACCTACGTGAAAAGGAACATTTTTCTCTTCGTCGAAGATAATTAAAAGGATTTTCTCAGTCAATGAGAAAAGCAAATAATGGAAATGGAAAATTGTTCCGGCAGAAAAAAGAGATTTAGGCGTATCTATCTGTGTATATGTATATATATATATGTATATATATGATATATATATTTCTCTTTTATATTTTTTATTTTCTCTTTTTATTTTCTCATTATTGTTTCTTTTTGAAATAATCTTTTCTTATTTGAAATAACATTACAAAAAAATTCTATTCGATTAACCAAACGTATAATTTAAATAAGATCATAAATTTCCTTTAAATACAGTATTTTAAAAGAATGTTAACATACAAACGAACAACATTGGGAAAGCAATGGTAAAAATGAAACTCCAAATGTGGAACGATCAGTTTGATGCTTACTTTTGCTCGACATTCGTTGAACGTTAAACACGGAGGAACGCATTGTATACACAATCGACTCCTTGAAAAGACGTTTCGAAAGTCGCAAACGCTTTCTCTCTCTCTCTCTCTCTCTCTCTCTCTCTCTCTCTCCCTCTCTCACACACTTCCTCCTTCCCTCTCTCAAGTGTATCTTGAATCAGTGCTTCGAAATTCAACGAAGAGGGAAGGAGAATTGCAGGAGCTACTTGAACAGGACGGACATTATGGACGAGCAAACATTCTGACAAATAGAAGGAAAGAGAATGGGTAACACACATACGTACACTCACACACATTTATCCAAGTAAATAGGTACAAAGTCACACGAAGAGAAAGAAGGAAGAAGGTTGGTTCGTGTCGCCGGTTGGCGTGACTTTCGTGCAACTACGAGTTCCAAGTAATGATTACCCGTTCGCTCGCAGGATCAAGAGTACAGTCCTATTAGTACCAGTCCTTTTCTACTTTTCAAACGGTCTATATGTCCGAATATAAACTCACGCATTGTTCAACCCTTATCTCTTTTCTATGGAAAATATAGGAAATTCTTATTCGCGATAAGTATAATCCAATTCTATGGAATTACTTCTGTATAATTTCGTGTTAATTATTTTATTATATTCGACAATGAATCAATGAGAAAAGTGTTTTTAAATATTCTATCTTATATAAAACTATAATTCAAAAAACTAAACAATTTTCGCAGTCAACGCACGTGCATACACTCATACGTACTTATATGTATGTATGGTATTCAATATAGATATACATATAAACATACATACATATATGTATTGGGATTGAATAAATCAAGCAACGTAAAACCCTTTAGTCGGCTAGCTAAGATCGAACGACCCTATTCCAGTGACTCTCACTCCCTTTCTGTTTCCCTCGAAGAAACACACGAGTACTCGAGCCTTTCGTGACGAAGCTACCCTCTCTCTCTTTCTCTCTTTCTCTCTCTCTCTTTCTCTTTCGATCTTTCTTTCTCTTCCTCTCTTTCTTCCTCTTTCTCTCTTTCTCTCCCTCTCTCTCTTTCTTTCCCTTTTCCTGATTCTTACCCTCGGGCATCGTTTTCACGAGGAAACTCGTTAACACAAGAAGGGGAGGGAAAGAAGCAGCGATACGAACAGGAAACTCGAAAGAGTGCGCGACCTTGAAGATTACGAAAGCTAAGAGTATAAAAAAGAGGAAAAATAAGAATAATAGAAAGAGATAGAAATAGTGAAGAAAGAAGAGAATTCGACGGCGAATTGAAAATAGATTTCTTTCTATAATAAAAGCTCCGTGAAACAATCGGATTCCGATCTGCTGATTTATCGTGCTATAAAATATCCGTTCAAATTGTTCGATGAGAGGGTGCCGTTAGTTGGAACAGTACTGTCCATATAAACGAAAGAAGGAGGGAGAACTAGCGAAGTAGTATTAGTCGTCCATTTTGTCAGTACATCACATAAACATGTATATATGTATATATATATATATTTATGTATATATATGTATATATATATATATATATATATATATATATATAGTAGTAATAATAATGATTTATTTTACGATCGGCTAGGTCACGTTCGACGTTGCTTTACGATTATCAGTCCCATGGTAGCAGTTTCGATCAGGCCTTCTCCACTGAGGATGGAGAAGGACGATACGTTTAACGGGGATGATATTTATATTCGTACCACCAACAGAAAATAATCTTTCTGTTTTCGAAAATAAGAGCCATGTTACTGTTAAGTAAAGATTGAAAATCTATCTATAGATATTGATCTGTTGCAATATTGGTGAGCGTCGATTCTCCTAAGAATAATATCGATGATACCGTCGAATGTTTTCTTTTAATTACAGTTTTTTTCCATTTAGGACATCTACTTCCATCATATTTTACAAAGTCTCCAGCCACGATCATCATATCTTCGTACTTCGCTTTCGCACGGCTTTCAATTGGAAACTCAATTTTAAATTGGTAATGCGAACCACCAACTCAAAGTGCACAATAGCTTTCATGGCAGCAAGGAAAGAAAAAGAAACGAAGGGAGAAGCCTGGGTGAAGACGCGAAAGAAGTCACGCTATTTCGGTGCACGCGCCGATCACGGAAAGGCACGTGCGCCTCGACGCACCACGTCGTGACCCGATAAAAGGCACTCGAACGTTTTAGGATCCATTAAGCAGCACGAATAGGCCGTAAACATATAAAACAGCTTCTCTTGCGGCCATAGAAAATGGTCGAAGCAACATCTTGCAACTTCAGCCGACGAAGATAAGCTGCGAAAGGACAGCAAGATATCGTCATTGAAGGCAACCACTTTCACCACCTTTCCTTCTTTACACAAAAATACAACTTTGAACGATATTGCATCTTTTTCTTTTTATCGATGCTTCTGTGTGCCAAGTACCATCGCACGACTATTCTTTGAATATCCAACCGATCGAAACTCTTACCTTCTTCCTCTTTACTTTCATTGATACAACTCTTCCCTTCAAGGTATCCCTTCAAAGAATTAATCGATAACTTCGTTACAGTGTGTATTTCGATTCTTATCTTTGTTATCTTTTCTTCTCTTTTTATTTTTATCATTTTATCTATTTCATCTTTATTTATTTTTATAACTCGGTTTATCCGAAACATTCGTCGATCTCTCTATTAATGTCTGTTTGTTGTTCTCTTAGAAAATGCTATCTCTTTCTTCGTGAACTTTAAATCGATTATATTCCTCCCCATTTCAAAACGTTTTCGTCTATAAATAAACGTCTTGCTCGCAATGGTTTTATTCGAAATATTAAAACAAGCTTGGTAGAAAGAGGAAGATCCAGTAATTGTTGGCCCACTTACCGAGCTATCTGCCACGATTAGAGGAAGCCATGTCGGATTTTCATGCCGAATAATACGATGATGCCTCGGTTTAACGTTCACGATGCGTTTCTTATTTAAAATCTAATTAGCTTATCCATGGATAACATACAAGTTCTAATTTTAAGGATGAGAACACCGCATTGCGACACTCTATCCTTTTACTAAGCTTTCGTCACGTAAATTCGGGAAAGAAATTATTAGAAGGGAGATTCGGGCATTCGACTTTTTCGAGAATGTGAGTACTCTTTGGTCCGAAAAATTCAATGAAATGTTCTTCGGAGCTCGTTATCTCACCTCCTCGACGACCAGACGCACCCAGCGCGTCCCTTGCCATTCCGATCGAAGCGTTCGAGCAAGAGAGGTCACTTCGCTTTGCTCTCAATTCGCCGGACCGTGGAAAATAGCTCGACGACCGTAGAACTCCGGAAGACCTATCTCGTTCGCATGCTCGCTCTCATTCTTTTTTAACGTATAGTATAAAATTTAAATTTTAACGCTATCTTTTATATTTCGTTCTAATTACTTGCCTTTAATTATATAAAACAAGAAACACAAGTATAACATTGAACAACTAACAATGTGTTTAGACGTTGATTCTGAAAACGTTATATGGAATAAGTGATAAAACGTATCATGCATAGATCAGTCTTTATACATTTTATATCATAAGTACTTTTTTGAATCAGCTAAAATATTAATATCGATGTAAATGTACATATATGAGTCCCATGAACGGGCAAATCGATTCTTGAAAGTAACTTTCTTTTAGTTTTCGTAGATTTTTTTATTGAATGAAGTCTAACTCGTATTTCTTATATGTACTAAACTTTTTATATACGGTACTAAATAATATTTTATATAATGATAATTATGATTATCGTGATAGTAGTAGTATGTATGTGAGAGAAGGTAGAGTAGAATCATGTGTGAGTGAACCATTTTGAAAAAAAATGTCAAGCGACCACTTGTGTTATAAAGTCACATAATATCGTACAGTGTCATATACAATTGTGTAAAGTTGCATCGAGTAGCATGTAAAGGTATGTAAACTCTATGTTATTCAAATATATTCACTTCTTTGATATTACTCAAGTACATCATTCACCAGCCTCTTATCTCTTACAACTTGCTATCAATTTATTAATGATGTCGAGAGGTTTAAGTATATTTGCTTCCAATTTAACGGTTACTTCTTTGAATACAGATATACAAAGAAGTTTAGTTTTTTATTACCATGTTCAAATTGGATCATCAAATAATAATGATTATCTGTACGTAATAACAAAGCTTTTTTTACCAATTATCCAGCTGTGCATTTTTAAAGGAAAATAATTTATTACCATCCAATCAACAAGTATCCATCGCATGATTATGGACTTATGTAAAATGCAAACTTTACGTTCATCCGGTGAAAAATACGGAAAATTGGTCGTTCGAACAACAGAATAGATAATTTATTGAAACCTCACGTCATTCTTTCATAGATGATACAGATGATTCCGAGAGGCGTCACGCAATTGAACGATATTCGGTCCGATATTCAGCTAGAGGTAATTATTACGGAAAATGGAGTGGGGCGTGGCACGATATGTGCTTGTTGAATGACGATAAACGACGTTAATTTTCGATCGTTAATTACCTTTCGCTCTTCTACTCGCCAGAAGCTCCGACCAATAACTCGTTAATTAAACAAATTATTAACATAATCTAGTTGTTGTCGGTGACTGCAACGATATCCGAAAGAGCAACATGAAAAGTATATAGAGAGGAAGAGAAAGAGAAAGGTGCAGAGGTAGAAAAAGAGAAATATATAAATATGTGTGTGTGTGTGTGTGTGTACAGAGAGAAAGAGAGAGAGAGAGAAGAGGGTAGCTACCCTCCAGCACACGTTCGACACTTACATTGGATATCCATTTCCTTTCTCATTGTTTCTCGTTCGCGAACGAAAATGGCGCGAAAATAGGGCTGTGAGTTAACTTTGCGACGGCATTCGAACGGCATTCGAACGGCACGTAACGACGAGATGGAAAGAAAAAAGTAAAAAAACACAGTAAACGAAAATATATACCGAGTCGTTAATACGAGTCGATGTAACGATCGCAAAATCTCTACATTCTCTCTCTCTCTCTCTCTTTCTCTCTCTCCCTCTTTTTCCTCTTTTTGATTTATTCGTTTAGTCGGCCCGTTGTTGTTGCCTACAAGGCACGCATAAATGCGAGAAATAAAAAGCAACGAAGCGTTGAACTCTCGTATAATAAAACCAACAAAATTTGTCGTTTCATACGAGTCGAGATTTTTTGGCCGTCTAGAGAGAAGTAAAATAGATCATTTGGGACGATATCATACAAATACAGACTGTCCAACCTTATAATATATTTGTTTTTATAATAAAATAATTAAACGAAGTCACAGAAACGTTATGCGGGTATACGTATATGTATTAAATGTTTTAGTGCTTCATCATAGAAGATGGAACAATTTACACCCTCCTTTCTCCCTTCCTCTCCTTGTTCCTTGACTTGGAATTCTCGACGCTGAATGGCACGGAACGCAGGTACATGGTGGCACGAAATCATATAAAACGGCCAAACTCACCGACAAATCGTGCCTCCTGCTTATTTCGAACCGAATCATTCTCTCTCCATTTTCTGCGAATCATTTCGAGCCAAGATTTTCTTCCAGACCCTGCTCGTAATGGAATATGCTTTCTTCCACTCTCGACTTCTCCCTTAGCATTTTGCTTTCAGAGGAAGAAGAAAGAAAAAGAGAAAGAGAATGCAAAAGAAAAATAAAAAAAGAAAAAAAGGGGTGAGAGAAAGAGAAAGAGAGAGAAAGACCGTCTACGTTTAAACCTTTTTGTTCGTCGAAGAAACATCTACCCCTTTCTATTCCACCACCCCACTACCTTCTCTTTCTGCCTTTTATTCTGTTTCTCTCTCTCTCTCCCCCTCTCTCTTTCTTTCTGTTATGGCTGTCGCCGTCGTAAGGCAGGCAACTTGGCGTGCAATTTGTTTAACATAACAAAGCCACGTGCAGACTCGACACGTTAATTGTCGTACCCCTCTCCGCGTGATCGCTCGTTCGCTGGCTTTTCGCGCTTGATTTATTTGACTTTTGCCTTCAGCAATATACAAAAGGGGGCTCCAACGGTTGCCGTTACTGCGATAGTAACAGGAATCTGAGTCGTCTGTGGAAAAACGTGAATCGAGTCGGTGCTACTGATTGTGAGAATACTAGGGTATACAGAGTATACCAGTGATGGTGATGACGACGGTAAGCTCGAACAAGAAAGGTGTTCCGTTCCATTAGGAATGAAATTCCCCGTCAATTAGAAAATCAGTGAGAAAGAGAGAAAGAGAGAAACAGAGAGAGAGAGAGAAAGAGAGAGAGATGAATACGTGGGACGAATCGAATATCGGGAAGCGTGCGTTTCCATTATGCGCATCGACTCTTCGAATAAACAACGAGGGGGAAAAGCTTTCGATGTAATCGCCGTCTCTATCTGTGCTGCTCGTAAATTGATCGATTAATTAAATCCGCATCACCGAGGGAGAACTCGGAGAGAAAAGAGAAAAGGCTCGATACCGTCTGAGAGGTATGAAACTGAGAATAACGACTTTTTAAACAATATTACGAAAACGCGTCCATATTTCTTTCTTTATATTGTATTTTAGATAGCTTTGAAATTGTTTTTACTCGGAATGAAATATTCCATTCGACGACGAGAAAATATATATCGATTCGCAGAATATTTTTGTAAAGGTCATTATATTAATCAATTTCGTTGTAACAATAAATAATCCGACTGTTTCTCGTTATTTTTAAAAGAAGGATTAAAAACTAGATGGATTAGTGGAAAACGTCAACGTTACAAAAGAATTGTAACGGAATATCGTAGACAAAAGAGAACGCAGAACGAAGTAGAGTAGATATTACGCATAAGCGATCCTCGGAAATGGGAATTTTACGGTGGAAAGATGAAAGGACATTGCGATCGTTTTATTTCTTAAGAGAGAAAAAGGGACAGCTGGGCTGTGGAGGCAAAAGCGAGCCGTTCGTCACTGTCCGCGCCACTCGATTATTCGACAAATTCGCTTTGACTGGAATCTTTTGTTTCTAACCGTTGTCCAAAAGAAAGTAACCCGTTCGCATCCTGGACAATCTGCTCCCCTATAAATCCTCGACAAATGTTTGAAGGATCTGCGTTCTTCCATTCAATTTTCGCACTTTATCGTCCAGGTTCTTCGATTCCCTCCTATCACTGTCGAGAAAATTTATAAAGTACCTCGATAATGACAAAATAAAAGGAATACAGAATATCCGATTTAAAACCGAACGCTTAAATATCTCCTCTTTGTTTTTCATTTAATTTATCATGATTTATTATAAACAATTAATGTCGACCATGAATTCAAAATACGTCATGCGGGCTAAAATTCTCGTGAACTTACAACTCTTACATCTCTTTCCGTTCACACGTAATTTATTCCGTTCAGAGTACAAACATTGTAATGACAAATCTTAAAATATTATTCGTCCAATGAAACAATTTTGTCTCGTGTTGACGATATAACTTTTTTCTTTTCTTTTCTTTATAATACTGAATCTAAAAGAAATATCTAGATGTTGAATTTTATATAGGATATCCTACGTGACGACATTAAAAGTCAAAATAGCGCTAACTATCAAAAGTAGCAACTATTTTCTATCACACACGACACACACGCTCGTTCCCAATAAAATAACGAAATATCGAGCCGGAATAATTCGACTTTCCGATTGAAATTCAATGCACGAAATCGCAACGCGGGCAAATCGGCGATCCAACGTTTCCACAGAAGTACCTCATCAAGCGCTGCAAAGCAATTATTTTGGATGCAGAGAAACGAAACGTTTTGTCCGCCGCAGGCCGCACATCGTTCGTACTTTCCGCGATGCGGATAAACGTGAAACGTGTTCTACGTAGAACGCGTATACCTACCTATGTTACAAAGAGAATAGATGAAACGCCGTTCGAATTGATTCTGGCGTCGTCCTGGCAATGCCCGAGTTCCGCGTCATTTAGCCTGCTTCCATATTGCGAAACATAATGTCGACATTACCGCGGCTAAACCGCGCGCCGCTTACCGGATGGCTCTCGTCTACGCTCGAGTTACCCGCTACAATTTTACTCTTGGATCAAATATCATCGTTATTTGCCACAAAACGTAAAGCGTTTATACGTAGATACATAGATATGTACGATTACTTGTTTGCAATATTTTTTATCCATGCGGTATATATATCGATCCATTCACAAGGTCTCTTTGATGCACTCGGCACAGGCATAAACGTGCTCCGATTTCACCGATCCTCATCATTTGTTAATTCCTCATGTTAAATATTAACCGTGAAACATTTGATCTCCCTATGCTTTGAAAATGACGACGAAAAAATGAATAGAAAAATTGGTAAGAAATTTCACGATGAAAAATACCCTTAAATTTGCTCTTTATCGAGAATCGCTCGTAATCGATTAATGCTCTTCATAGGAAACAGAAGAAGAGATATCCCAGAAGAGGAAACAAAAACGAAAAACAAAAAAATGCACGAAATGTCATTTAATTTCTATTTCTAATACTAATTATGTATTACGAGTTCTGTTAAAAAGTACTTTCGAGTAAACAGAATGTAAAAGAAAAAATCGTTATTTCCCCGATACTTGGCAGCGATAGTCGAGGTAATACTTCTATTTCTTGGATTTTTATTAATGAAAAAGAAAACCCCAGGAAAGAATCAAAGATGTTGTCTCGACTAAGGCTGCTGCCAGTAAATCAATTTTCGAAATACATTACGGAACAAATTTCAAGAAATTGTAATACTTCCGTCACCTCCGACCTGAAATTTCAACCTTTAAATACCCTTCAAGGCAGTGAAATATTTAATAGTAGTGTCAAAAAAATCAAAAATGTCAATCTCCTTCGAAATTTCAAAACAGAGACGGTAGCGTCAAAAAATAGTAAAAATCCCTTTGATAGAACAAAATTTTCATTTTTCTTAAAAGACATCGGAGTCAGGAATATCCTGAACGAAGTAAAGAAGAAAAAAAATAATCTTGTAACACCAATAATAATGAGGGAGAAACACAAGTAACCGTTCAAAATTCATATATCATTTCTCTTGATTATTAGAATAGTTAATTAAGCATGAAATTATGTCGATAGAGATACTCCGAGTACAGAAATTAATCCACTAGCGGATATAGAGGCAGAATTGTACGACGTTCAACATAAGATGGATCCATACTATTCAGAAATTATTTATCTGAAGATTTCAACACCCGACGTTATCGTATTAGAAAACTTTAATACTTCGGGACCGATATTATGGAACTTAGTTGAATAGAATACTATTAATTAATGTCATTAAATTTTTTTTTCTTACAAGATGTTTAAAATGAACTTATACGTATGTACGTTCTAGTCTGTAAACATTCAACTTGTACTCGAAATAATCGCTCGTAATACATTAGATTTTTTTATTAAAAAAAGAAAAAAAAATTGTTCCAAATAATAAAAATGAATAAAAAAGAAATACAAAGAATTTTCTTTTTCTTCGATCGTGAACGATCAAAATTCCAAAGGAAAATTTTAAAAGTAGACCAAGAATAACAGGAGTAGCATACAAGTTTGCTAGCTTACCGAGTTGCAACACTCATAATGGAATATTCAAATATTCAAATACTGGAATGCTCGAATACGATTAGTCGAAAATTTTCCAAGCTAGAGAGCGCTTTAAGATAGCTTCACGAATACTAATAATTGTTCGCATAATTCGTATTAAAACGGTGTGAGATTTTTTTTTCTCCTGTTTTGCATATGACGGCGATAAATAAAAAAGTGAAATAATAATACGTCGGGGAGTAGGCGTCATACATCGACTTGCCCGAAGGCCGTGACGATGTGGAAAATTCACTTTTCAAGTCGGAAAAGGTGAAAATGAAATAATGCTGGGAGTTCGGAACAATATGCTCTCACACGTTTAACTTTTCTCTCTCTCTCTCTCTCTCTCTCTCTCTCTCTTTCTCTCTCTCTCTCTCTTTCTCTCTTATCCTTCCTTTTCCTCTATGCAAAGTAAGTTTCACTGGAAACATAATTCGACGAAAATTCCTACGTCTAAAAATATAATATACAATATTACATAATATAATATATTTAATTTTCTAACTCTCATAAAAAAATGTGTCTGTCGTATCGTTAGATTATTCTGTACTTCTGAGGAACCAATAATCCTATACCACCCAATTAATTAACGAGGTATCGAAATCTATCGATTTCCACTCTGCCCATTAACGTTTCAAGCGAATATCGGTCGCTGTAACCACACCGATAATATATAATAATGCGATACGTCTCATTTTCTATTGTTCGTAAATTCTCTTTTTTCTCCCTATTTCTATCTTTTTAGAGGACACATTGCATTGTAGAATATTAACGAGCGTTCGTTATCGTTTCCACGAAGAAGTAGGCAAAGGAAAAGAAAAAGATGAAGAAGAAAGTTATAACGCGACGAGGGCGTTCACTCGATAACGGCCGATGCTTTTGAATTCACTGGGAGTTAAACTCGAACCTCATCTTCTCTAGAGGTCTTAGTTTCAATGAAGCACTCTCCGCTAAGGTTCGTTTTCTCTCTCACTCTCTCCTTCTCTCTCTTTCTGTCTCTCTCGCTCCCTCATATACCTCACTCATACTCACGTCAGGCCATCTTTTCAAGAAAGTCTTCGAAGCGTTCGCACTTTAACGAACGTGAGTCGTCCCAGAAAATCTGGCTCGATATGCATCATTCATCTATCCTAATCCGTAAGAGCGAGCAAAAGTTGCACAAGTTTTGTGTAAAAAGAGTGAGAGGGAATCTCGTCGGTCTAACTTACGGTCGCGTTTAATTGCTCGATGACTCAAACTCTCGTTATACGATCGTTGTAAAATTCACCTCTATTAGAGAGAAGAAAAAGGAAAGTTGCTCTTAAGAAGTGATGGAAGAAGACTCGTTTCTCATTCGATAGCTAGAACGTTCCCTCTCACAATCAGAAAACTTTCAAAGCGATCTCGTATGACACGCTTCACACTTTGAGAAGCAAAACTGGAAGTCTGCTTCGCATGCAGCACGGATGCTACACACTCCTCTTCATCTTTTTTCTCTTTCTCTTTTTCTCTCTCTTTTTCTTTTTATCTATCTATCTATCTATCTATCTATCTATCTATCTATCTATCTATCTTTCCTTCACGTTTCGATTTCATACTCTTACGAAATTTCGGTGAAAGCTTCTTTGATCTAGGAATCTTCGATTTTTGAATTTTATTTTATTTTCTCCAAGGAATTTGATGGGACCAAAGAGAATGGCAATTCCTTCGCTGTCGGACGTGTTACTTATTTTAAAATTCTATAAATTAAAAGAAAAAAAAGAAAAGAAAATCTATTTTCAGCTTGCTTTTGATTATAAATATTAACAGCTTAATTTTCGGTTGATCAAGCCGCGTGTTTCAATTTTTACGAGATAGACACTAAAGGAAATCTCTCGAGGAAACAATTAACACGTATGCATTAGAATGAATTTACCTGAGCGTTCGCACTTTAACGAGTACCGGCTAGCCGTAGTACTCTAAAAACTGTAGGCAATATAACCTACGTTGCAGGTATGCGTCAGTGCTTGGCCTACATGTCGAGGTCGTGGCGCTCATTATAGCAGTCCCTTGTGTCGCGATGCTGCTATCGTCGCTTCCTATTATTACTGCTAGTCAGGCTCGTATTAATCGTCCGGAGAAGAAAAATGAAGTATTTTAAGATCGTGATGATAATCTCAAGATTTAATAAATGAAGCTGTCATCTGCATATCAAATTTCATAAAAATATAAGGTACACCTTTTATATAGAATTTTGAGTGAAAATTTATTTCCATCGTAGTATTGGTTTCCTATTTTATGAGATTCTATATAAAAAACTGTCAACGATTTAAAGGCGAAAGAAGGTCGCCGTATATCTCGCCTAACGTTGTCGAACTCAATTTCCCTGGAGGAGAAGGCAAAAGGGAACGGCGATGTTAATCCCTTGGCTAACAAGTAAGAGCGAATACATGCGAATACATGCGAGTGTGTTGCTAGTAACTTCTTGTAAGTGTTTGTAAATGGATTTACGTGGAATTGATTATGAATTATAACAGCTTAGGTTATCGATCGTATGAGAGATGGTAACGAAGACTACGATTTACTAGGCTATAAAATAAACGAAGTCTATTTTTACTCTTTTTTTGGGAATAGAAAAAAGACGTAATAAATCTTTGACGATGGATATGAAAGAAACTTGGAAGTATTAACGTTCTGAAGATTTAGATATTGCGAACGCGATAAGGATAATATGAAGGATTAAATGGCGCACGATATTCTATTCATACAGGTTGAGAAAAGCGATTGAGAAAATTGAAGATGTCGATCGTGGTCGCGTACGACGATGACTCGTTTCAAGCGTATCCACGAACGTCATATCTTCTTTCTTACTTTCTTTCTTTCTCTCTCTCTCTCTCTCTCTCTCTCTCTCTCCCCCCCTCTTTCTCTCTCTTTCATTCTTCCGTCACTTTCTTTCGTCTTCGCCAATATGAAAATTCAATTCCACGCGAATCGAAAAGACGTTCGATGCAGGAACATCGGCACCTTTTTCCATTCTCGGCGCACGTTGCTTACATCTTCGTACATATGAAATACGTAAATATAAAGAAGACATGATACGACATATATGCGATACGCAAGAGAGAAAAGAATAGAAAACGATCTCGGAAATACTACTTCGGATTAAGTTAAGCTTTGATTTTTCAATGTCTTCGACAACATGTTGCCGTATTTGTAATGATGTTTTAATATCATACAATTCTTGGAAAAATAAATACACGCTCAACGAGTAACACCCATAAATGAGCAATTACGATAAATAATCTTCGACGAACGTAATGCGAGTGATACTTACATAATTCGAAGGATTTGAGTTTAAGTTTCACATTAAAAAGGGGTAGTCGATTCAACGCGGATTTCCAAAATTTCTACGTCATTCCGGTAGGTGGTATATAAGGTCAGAGAACTCGCATGGCCTCGACATTCGAGGTGGAAACACGGCGAACTCGTAAAGGTAACTCCCGCTCCATAAATTTCGAGCGGGTTTAACATTCTAAGGCTAATGCCACGAACCCCGGGATGATTTCAGTTAAATTTAATTGCCACTTTATTCCCAAGAACTCACCCTAATTCTATCTATTCTCATCGTGTTAGGAACGTAAGGGGTGGGTCGCGATATTTGTTAATTAACGATATTTATTATACTGTTTCAAATACTAGTGTCGTTCTCGTACTTTTCGGTAGCTATCCCAAACGGGAAAAGAGTCGTAATTTCCGAGTTCCTCTTCGAAGTTACCCTCCCATTCTTTCCTCGCCCATTCCTGGTCCCGTCTAGTTTTCGTTAACTCCAACCGAGTTTAGATTATTACCTCGACTTTTCTCCTCTCGGCATTCTCGGTCGTCGGTTTGCCAAGAGCAAAAGCGAAAATTGAGTTTACCCTCCCTTTTTCACAGAATACTGCAGAAAATTGAACGGGCTTCTAATGATTTCGCGTTCCACCCTCTCCTACCTGTTTATATCGTATTTATAGCGACTACGTGCCTTCTACGTTCGGTGTTCGGACTATTTGCTTCTGCAACGATCCGAATCGAGAAGGGGCGAGAGCGAAAAGGAACGCATTATAAATTATTGAATTTCGATGGTTACCCGATCTGTGTGAGAGTAGTAATAAGAGAAATAAACAAAAAATTACAAAGCGTGAGAGCAACGTAAAATATAAAAAACGCTTGGAAAGAGAGTCGTAAAAACAGAGAAGAGAGAGAGAGAGAGAGAGAGAGAGAGAGAAAGACGAATAGCTAAGACCTTCGTTATTCTAAACTCGCTTTTTATAGCATTTGTAGTTAGAGGGACCACCGGGATAATTTTATCCTTTGAACAAATACGATGTAGACGAGATCGTCGAAAATTCTAATGAGAAAATTGTAAAATCGAAAAGGTGAACTCGAAAAAGAGTAAAAAAGACAGAGATGGCTATGAAAGATTGATTAATTACATTAATCTCGTTTGTCGGTACTTGTTCTCGTAAGTTGCTCTCTAGAGAATATTCTTGGCCGCTTACGTAAATTTACTTGGGTAAGGACAACGAAGGGAAGAGGAAAGAACAGGCAGATGGTGAGAGAAGGATAGTAAGACGGAAGATTAATCCCTGCACGTGGTCAGGACCGTCTGGACAAGCTCCTCTGCTTTTACGGTTTCGAAGAAAATCGTCCTTTACGAGAGGACGAGAGATCACTGCGCAAATTTGGTACGGACCACGTAATCTCTTGTCACTTTATGCCAACGAGATATCCGACATGAGAATGATAGGGAGCAAAGTTAAGAGCTAAATCATACATGAAAGAGATTTTTCTACGATTATTTCTACATTTTATCGGACATTTTGCCGTGATACCAGTATCATGAAAAGAAAATTTTCTATGGAACTTTTATTACATCAGAAAACGTGACTTGTAATCTCTCTAAAGAGGATTTTTCTTCGATTCGAGAGAGCGAAAGCTTGCGAGAAGAAAAGAAAGAAAGCTGTCTACGAATTCTCCTCGTATTTTCTTCGCACGATCGCTCTCCTGACTTCCTTTTCGATTCGCCACGAGTTAATATCCGGTCTAGGTGCTGGTAGTATATACCTGCGGTGCTTTCGAAATTATTTAACCTTCAAGACGGTTTTATTTCTCTAACGAAAGGAGAGAAGATAAATTTAAAATATCCGAATTTATTTTCAGCATGTTCAACTAGACATGATAAACTTATATTATGTACAACAGACATATGTCCATATTATTGCTTGTTAATCTCATTATGAGATTCATTTTGACTTAAATCTAGACAAACGGTGTCACGTCGCTTTGGAAACATTTATCTATATCCGGAATATGATTAGAATACTATTTCAAAAAAAGAATGATCATAAGATATCTATTAATCGTCTATTAATTAAGAGGTTTATTGATTATGATGTCTATTAATTAAGACGTCTATTTATTATTTACATTTAATGGAAGGATAAGATCATGTTATAAAAACATAGTTATCCTAGATGATATAAACGATTTTCTTTAAATCCTGGCTTATCTCGAAGCAAAATAAAGGTCACGAGTATGCTATTTCACGCATACATATACATACCTACACGAAGACGTACATAGACATATACGACGTAGAGATCGATGGTATCTTGCAAGCGAACTATTGTGGCTTCTAGCGGATACATGCTAATTCATCCTTTAATGGTGCAAAGGTGGTTCCGGAGAGTTACAGTATTCGCGGAAGGAGAAGCACGAGAAGAATGGCAAGAGAGAAGGGATGAAATAGGAGGAATAGACGAGGCAAGCGTCGCCGGGTTTCCACTTGGTAACAAGGGATACCGAAAGCGCGATTATTCGACCGCGAAATTGTCCTGAATGTCACTTCCTAGCCATCTTTCGTCCTCTCTTCTTCCCTTCGCTTTTCTCCATCCCTTCCATCCACCAAGCAAACCCTCCTCTTCGTTCTATGAGACACTTCACCCACATCCCCCGCTTCGCCCGATGGCACTTGTCGTAGTTCGACAATCACAACAAAATATACAACAAAATCGTGATAGAAGAAGAGATAGAACGACAAATTGACGAGGGTGGCACTATTGTCGAGGGGTGGCGAACGCACAACAATACAAAGCATCGCGAAACAATGGTCAGGAATTTACACAATTGGCGCGATCAAAACGACCGTGCAAACCTGCGTTTCTGTCTCTCCCTTACCCAACCACCCTTTGCAGAGCCCTCCACGGGTAGGTGAGAGACACGAAGCAACATGTTTTTGGTTTTATAGATGCGAGTATTCGAAAAAGCGATTTTGCGAGACCGGCAGGTGGAACTGGAGATGGCGGGGGAGAGAGAAAAAAGAGAATAGGATCAAACAAAACGGGCGGGAAACATGCAGGAAGAAAAATTGTTCGTGTAGCCGGTATATAGGCGTTGGTAAGTGTGCGAGGGAGAAGGAGAGAGAGAGAGAGAGAGAGAGAGAGAGAGAGAAAGAGACAGAGAGAAAGAGAGAGAGAGAGAAAGAGACAGAGAGAAAGAGAGAGAGAGAAAGTTGGCGCAACAGAGCGGCAGCTGCATCGCATCAACGCGCTATTTTTGCCTTTCTATTTTTATCCTCAGTACCGTTCTCTCTCTCTCTCTCTCTCTCTCTCTCTCTCTCTCTCTCTCTCTCTGTCTCTTTTTCTCTTTCTTTCTCTTTATTTTTCTCTTTTTTATTCTCCTCTCTCTCTCTCTCTCTCTCTCTCTCTCTCTCTCTCCCTCTCATTGCTCCAGATCTCGACGCTTCATTCCGCGGACCTCTCCCGACGCGATTTACCCTTTGAATTGAAAAAGGCTCCCATGCCTGCCGGCTCGCCGGATTCGATCGAGGTGTTTTAACTCTCCCCTTCAGCTCGCGTCTGGAACGTTGCGGATACTGTGGAGGTTGCCTTCGTAGTAAAGCCTGTTGGAGTCTCGTGCCAAGGTCGACGGCGATGGAAAAGCCACGAAAAGCTTCTTCAATATCCATATATCTATCCTTTCTTCTCCTTTCTCTCTTTTCTACTTTTTCTTCCTTCCTCTTTTCTCTTTACTTTTCGCTGTCAATGTGAATATTAGTTTTCGAGCAAGTGAAAGAGTTTCTCCGAACGTTCTATGAATTTTCGTAAGAATCTTTGACGACAAAATTTTTGGAAACGCCGAACATTAGTTTATCCGATTTATTTCAAAATTCATTGAATTTTATTATCGGTTTCATTCCTTATAAATTACTAAGAAGCTTTCAGAGCGTGCAAGCTATCCGAGTTAAATTACTTCTACACGAATCTATCGATAAGCGTCTATGGTCCCTCTATTCCTGGTTGCTATATCGAACGGCAGAAGTGCAAATGATTAGTAAGTTTCACTTCCCTCTTATGGCACCTAAGTATGTAGATACGTATCTTGGCTGGCAAGGTCGCTTGAGAGGGTGCCACGAGCGATTTCACACTTCTCCACTCTCCACGAGCAATTTATCAAGCCCGTTCAAGCTCTCGTCGAATCGAAACGCGACAAAAGTGCGAGATAATCATTCGCGAAATAAAAACTTCCTCGAAATATCGCTACGTAAGGGCAGTAATCCGATCGTTCATTTTTTTCCTTTTATTTTTCACAAGTTTTATTTTGTTTTTGATCTACACAATAGAAGGGATGAATGAAACCTTACGTACACATCGTGATATCGACGATGAAAGAGAAAAATTGGTTTCACCAAAACGCGTTAAACGAGTGTGTAATAATAATCGATAACGATCAACGTTCTCGATCAAAATAAGCCTCCTATACGCTGTCTATATGTACATACGTTCATGTTATATGTATACATATATTTATACATCTACATACGAACAGAGAATTCGAAATGGCGGAGGTCGTTGGTATATACGAACCAACACACATATGCGTGTACTGTCTGCCCTGTCGGTACTTTTACGAAACATCGCTGCCTGGTTGCATGATTGATGACGGGCTGTTGGAGGTACTCGATCGGTGATGCAACGCGTGCGCGTCCACTTGCTATCGTTATTACGACACGTTCAGGAATCTATCATAAACACACCGTTGTCGTGTCAAATTATCCACCGATTATAATTTCAGCCTATCAATAACTGAACCGTTCTACATTGATATTATCCAAGACAAAATTCGATCAATTGAAATTTCATTGAATATTATACTTTGAAAGAAATAGCTGTTTTAAAATATAATAATTTTGCGATCATCAAAATTTCTATTTCGGCGTTATTATTCGAAGAGTTTGCTTCGTTCCAACGATACGAAATTTGGGTCAAATTTTACGCTTGTTCGAAAATTGCTTTTTTTCTCTTTTCTACAAGAGATTGTCTGCGACGATTTAAAAAGTGCCGATAAGTGTTAAAACAATACGTGTACATCGCGTTGATTAGCGATAGTTCTCTGGGAATTCGATCGATGCCACAACTTGAATATTCACACTCTCTGTTATTATTACGGAGAAGAGGTGAGAGAGACACTGGCACCGTCTCTCGAAAACCCATCATCTCAGGAAATTATACGACGATCAAACAATTCGACGTCTCGATCGTCAAACATCGCATTGAATGCGTTCGCGTGTGAAAGGAATGAATAATAATGATAAACCAAAGGAGAAGTATATGATTTCGCGATATTTCGATCAATCGATTCGTGTCAATCGTACATTTTCGAATTATTAAAAAACTCTAAGAACCACGTATTATTCGATCTAGTTCCAATGTCCCTTCGGAAACAATGAAGATTAACATACGAAATTGGAAGGCAGGAAATCGAAAATTTATTTTCGAGGATAACGTAAAATATCGATTTTTCGCTATAATATTCAACATCATACTAATAAACGAAGTAAATGAATAGTTGCCATTAATTACGCATACCAGACGGTATTACGTATACCAAATATTGAAACTTGTAATTGCAATTAAATATTTTATTTGTTATGTATTTCATGTAAATTTCGATTCGCATATATTGCAATACATGCATTTACATTCAGGTAAGGCAAGTGAAATGTTTAAGAGAGAGAGGGAGAGAGAGTCTGATCAATGGGAATTTCCCGAGTGCTCGATCGACGAGTTTACACGTCGCACGCATCTACTCACGATTATTGTTATGAGGCGCCTCGAGACTCTCCCCAATACTGTCGTCTCGGGAAATTATATTCCTCTCGAATAGTATTACTGATAACGGCTAACCGAGTTAACGTGTTCCATCGAAATTAGGATCACTGATAATGAAACCGCTTTTACCGAATTCTCGCGAACGATTCGATGGTCAAAGCTTTGAACGTATCCAAGTAAAACGAGAGCAAATTAACAAAATCAAATTAGAACTTAAAGGAGAATAGACGACAATTTCGCTCCTTGTCCTTGTAAGAATTAATTTAAATCATCAGATCTTTGCAAAAAAATCACTCGAAAGAAAGTATATTTTTGAAAAAAAGAATTTTTTAGACATTTACGAGAGCGAGCATAGACAAATGAGAATTCAAAAGAAAAAAGATCATCGAGCTGAAGGGTCAGATTGTATAAGACTATGATTCGAACAAGGGATCAACTTGGGCTCAAGCTAAAGCACGAGTGCTCGCACTAATCCGCTCAAACTGCCGACTGCCGACTGCCGAGTTTTTCTCTCTACCTCTTTTCGACTGCAAGACCAACGGATATAGTTGCAAAAAAAAGAAAACGAAAAAAGCTGAAAGTAATTTTTAGTTACCTTTTCTTTCTATACCATCCTCGATTTCGTAATAATACTTACGATGAAATAAAGAATGAAATGTTTATTATAGAATCATTCGACTTTATATTTTAATCTATTTATGTGATAACAAAAAGATAACGGATGAACTTCGAAATTTGGCTTAGATCCTATTCGCCGACATTTACACATCTCATTTACGAGATATACCTAAGCCATATGTACTCTTGTATCTACGTATATACATTACATACATACATCCGTTCAAATTATCGCACAGTGTTTACGCCATCGAGGACTCGGAAGGATGAGACGATTATTATTCCATCGGTATTACTCCTATAAATGAGGCAAATTGCAAGCACGAAGTGGGCGGAAGAAGGTGGGCCGACTAGAGGAAGGAAAATCGATTTATTTGTCCTCGACGTAGAAAGAGATAGAAATAGGTCGATGAGGTAGATATAGAAGGTGCAAGAGAATGGAAAAGAGAGAAAGGGATGGAATGTGCCGGAAGCAGAAGGACAGATAGAAGGGAGCGGACTACGCTCTCACAACCCTATCGCAAAAACTTTAATCGGTTTACTGGACGGTCCGAGCAGACCGATGCGAGATAATTGAAATCCACGTGGAAAGCTGGGACCCTCCGGAGATTGCCATTAATTAGAGCCATAGATCACTCGGCGCGGCTTGTGACAACCGAGCCAGATCCTCGATCCTCTCCCTCTCCTTCTGTTTCACTCTCACGATGGTACCAAGCTCGTCTTTGCTTAGCACACGGAATAATGTAACCTCTCGGTGCAGTTGCTGCTACGGCGACGTGCAGTATCTCCTGCTAATGTTACTCGCGCTAGCGAGTCCACGAAGGGAAGCCACGAGCGATAACGTATCTGCTGCCCTGGACCAACTGGTATCTCGCGAAATTTATCCTGAATTAGATGGACCAACGTGCGAGGTAGTACCAGCAACTCTCTCATATCCTTTCAGATACCTCGTGCTCCCTACTTTATGACCTTTGAATCTCTCATCGTTGGAAATCCCACTCTAAACGCAACAAGAGTTGATTCGTCAAAGCTCATACTACATGCTTTAAGATAGGTATACCAAAAGGATACTACTTCGAAATAAGGTCATTCGGCCAGGGGTTCTTTCGAGAAAAGATACTGGTTCGCTTTTAAATCGCTTTTCCGTCTTTGTTTCTATTTTCGCAACAAACCAAAACACGATACTCGAAGGATCGACTGGCTGAAATATTTATGACCCTAGCACGTTCGTTGTCATCTAACTCTTTCTCTTTCTATCTGTCTGTCTTCCTGTCTGTCTCTGTCTCTCTCTCTCTCTCTCTCTCTCTCTCTCTCTCTCTCTCTCTCTCTCTCTCTCTCTTTCTTGCTCTCCGTTACTCCAATAGGATGTATCAGAGTCATGCAGCCATGAAAGCTCGATATCGTACGTCTTCCTTCGACCAAAACGGTTCCCTTCTACGAATTACTACCACCCACCTCGTCCTGAATCGTGTTCGCTATACGAGACACGGTTTATCCACGAGCCATGGACGTTCGTCCGCAGATTTTCCCATTCATGAATCACCTCTGAAAGCAAGCTTCCTTTCCAACATATAGATATACGTACAGGGAATATTCCCTCTCTCGTTTCTGAAATGACAGGCATCTTAGAGAAAATAATGATAAAGAATTTTTTTGTCGAGAAAAATTTTGAGATCGCAGATTAATTATACTAATTTGTGTAATCCGAATCCAATCTTATCGATAACTTTATTACTCGATAATAATTTGATACATAATCGATGAATTATTATATAGGAAACTTATAACGATGGCAGCTAAAAAAAAATCACAATCGACTTCAAGCCGATATCTCTTGTCCTGAAAATATAAAATCGGTACTCGCAATAAATCATCCGATCACTCTAAAAAAAAAAAAAAAAGAAGAATTCCAAAGATTGAAATAGAATGGTAAATGGGGCTAACGTTATAAACGTTTTTATTAACGGCAGCACAGCTTTGTACGAAATGGTACTTGAGAGATAGACGAAACGACTTCAAACGAGTTCGTATAAAAGCTCGATCGAGGATAAGAGCAACGGGCAGAAGCTGCCTTCGTTTCGTTATACCGATTGGTGAGTAGGTAAGGAGAAGAAAAGAAGAAGAAGACGGAAAGGAGAAGAGAAAGAAAAAAAAAGAAAGAAATAGAGAGATGTCTCTATGACTGCAGAAAGGAAAACGAGTTCAAAAAGATGGATTAGTACTAGTGTCTCTGTAAAGTTGT
Organism: Vespula vulgaris; assembly: GCF_905475345.1. Classification (NCBI taxonomy): domain Eukaryota; kingdom Metazoa; phylum Arthropoda; class Insecta; order Hymenoptera; family Vespidae; genus Vespula; species Vespula vulgaris. Next base: position 8,132,508 of record NC_066587.1, read on the forward strand.
TTTCATTAAAGCGTAGAAAATCTTTTTAAAAGGATATAAAGGACTAGGAATACCTTTGGTCGATTCAACACTGAACACTGAAATTGCTGTCGCGTAGACAAAGTGGTAGGGATGGAGAAGGTAAAGAGGGTGAGGAAGAGAGAGAGAGAGAGAGAGAAAGGGAGAGAGAAAAGGAGAGAGAAGCTTGCTAGAGTCTCCTGAAATTCCGTGTTAATGTCATTCACGGTCGATCGCAGGCACAAAGGAGCTCCCTTCGAGGAAATTGTATAGCAAAGAAAGACTCTAGAATCTCTTTTACTCCTTTATTCTCTTCTCGTAGTCTTCCTTCTATCTTATTCTACGATGTAAGTACACGATAAAAGATAATGAGGGTGGTATCGTTTTCTCTTATTTCTTTTTTTCCTTCTTTTCCAAGAGTAGCATTCCGGCTAAACCACCAGGCACACTTAATTTCAACAAAAGCGTCATACTCGCCGAGTAGACAACAGGCATCGAAAATAACTATAGCGATGATAGTGATGGTGACGATGGTGATGGTACTGGTGGCACGATTTTACGTGGCAAAAGGTATCGCTTGGATCGTTTAACCGTCGTTTCGATGGCATTGCCTAATCAAGCGCTTCCGAGTTTTCTGCGAAACCAAACTAAATATTAAACTCCTCTCATGAATGTTGCATGGAAAAGTAGCTCCTCCTTTCTATAGAGCGATGCTTGCATTGTATTTTCTGCATCGTAAACGCGCAATACGACGTAATAAGAATCCTCCCCTGACCTTCCTCCCTTTTTATTATACGCTATATTACCAGATTGTTAATCATCGAAGTTGCACGCGGACTCAGTCTATAGAAGAGAAAAAGGGAAAGAGATTGTCTCTGTTTTTCTCTCCCTTTCTATCTCTCTCTCTCCCTCTTTCTCTCTCTCTCTCTCTCTCTCTCTCTCTCTCTCTCTCTCTCTCCATCTCTCGAGCGAACCAGGAAAGAGCCGAGGAGCGAATCGAATGTATAATTAATAGTCCTTTCAAAATACCACGATCGACCAGAGTTTCTTAGACCCTCGTATCGTCACTTACATAAATCTCAATCGTTTTCAGTTATTTCGTTAAACGATCTAATATTTAATTTTAGAAACTAATCGATAATAAACTTAGTACTACTCTTAGTACTAACTCTTGAATTTTCATATCTGTATTTACACACTTAGATATATCTTTAATCAATGTAAAAAGATCCAGAAAATAAATTTTATACAATGTGGACGTAAAGAGTTCTACATAACGTTTTTCTTAGTACATGTTTCTATCCTACTATCACTAGTTTAATTCCCAAGACACTACTGCGGGAAGCCATAAAGAAGCCGGAGACTTTGTACGATCTTGTAGGATATATCTCCAAGGAAGTATTCTACTTAACCTTTCCTTTCACGTTTATGCACTCATCGTTGACGCATAAATTGGATACTAAGGATCTTGAGATCATTGCTAATCCATTAAAGATGTCAACGAAAAAGACGGATTTTCCATTATGAGAAACAGATTTTTCTCGATTTATAACCAATAAAATTCAACGAATATTTATATATGCATTAATCAAAGTTGAAAATTATCGATTTTAATTACAGCGATCATGTTCTTCATTTATGATAGAATACTTTCGCGAACGTACTAATAATCAATGCCGTCTCTCTCTCTCTCTCTCTCTCTCTCTCTCTCTCTCTCTCACTCTCTCTTTCTTTCTTTCTTTCTTTCTGTTAAATACACCACAGGGACGGGCAAGTAATTAATATCCGCGGACAAAACGATTTCCGTGTAAAGCTCACGCAAAACTGATGGCGTACAATCGATTTCAGAGAATCAATAACTTCTCGTCGCGATTTGTCCATTTTTCCACATACATTTTTTATCCTGCTTCTATATCGAAACACGAACCAGGACATTTTCATAGACAGATGGATAGACATTATCCGATACATCTCGCATTACATCGTAGAATGGCGAAGTGGGCGGTTAACGATCGACAATTTTTCTCTCGACGTTTTCCCAATAATCAGAAACTCATACCTATCTTACGCAAGTATGTATATATATATATATATATATATATATATATCATGCAAAGTCTCACTTTAAATAGCTGTACTCATGCCGGTATAATTCGAGTGTGGCGGATGATGCTAAAAATCTAGGCCAGAACTCTCCTCCTTTTTATAATTTCTCTACTTCATCCAGGTCGTTGTAAGCCGGAGCTATCCGCAAAGTTCATAATTGAAGAGAGTCTCCCAGATGGCTCAATTTAATTAACATCACATCCTCGATCTTTCCTCCTTATGGATCGACGCAATATGCAAATCGATCGAGCAGTCCCGACGTACTTGCGATTGATCGATATGCCAATGGTCTACTTTAGATAGATTTCGAAAATCGTTTGGATCTATTAAAAGAGAAAAAAAAGAGAGAGAAAATATAAATGATTTTTAATTCACTTCAGAGAGCTGCACTTCAGTCTAAAAGCTTTTCTTGTATTTCTTTATATAGCGAAGAGTACATATATACGAAGAGTATTCATGTGTATTATAGTATCATTACGTAATAATTATCAAAAGAGATGAACCGTTAGAGAAATATACGTACCGTTTTTATAATATATGCGAAGTCATTCTTATTATAAATCGAATACGAGGAGCATCCATATATATTATAAGATCATTACGTAATAATTATCAGCTAGATGAACCGATAGAGTATTTTGAGAGAAAATACGTATCTTTTTCATAATATATAAAGTTCTTCTTATTATAAATCGGATACGAAGAGTACATATACTAGAAGATCATTACGTAATAATTATCAAAAGAGATGAACCGTTAGAGTATTTTAAGAGAAAATACGTACCTTTTTTATAACATAAAGTTATTCTTTTATAAATCGCGATAACATTATCGAATTACGAACGCTCGGATTTCTTTTCCCTGGGTTTGTAGCCTTCGGCAATTATTTCAGAATGCATTTCGAACTCTCAAAAAATTTCTTTTACCCAAAGGAAATGCTAGAGAAGAAGGAGAACGACGATGATGACGACAACGAACACGGCTTTAATGAAATTTTTTTACCAAGTAAAAAACGTGAAGCATGCACGTGTGCTTACGCGGGCAAGTGCGACGAAAGCTTAATACGAATAAAGATTCATTTTTTAGCTCACGGCGAAACCGTCGATGGTTGGAGACGAGGGCGACGCTATCGCCGAGAAATTGAATCGCCGAGATGGAAATTTTCACTCGCATTCGCATAGCTTCGGAAATGTGTATGTAAATTCAGGTGTACGTATATATGTACGTGTGTATGTGAATGAATGCATGTAAAAAACGTGGATATATCTCCATGTCACGTGTATTACATGTGTATCATTTCTCGTATAATACCATTGATTATATTTTCAATCCTTTAAAAGTGTATATCTCATTTTTCATAAGCCGAGTTGATGCGTTCATACGCATAAATGCAAGACTGATCAATAACTTTCGAAGGTAATCCTGATGATTCATTTTCCCTTAATTGGAAAGTTTAATAATCTTAAATAAAGGATTACTATGTATTTCACGTTAAATATTAAATGTTAAATACAAAGATTTTTTTGTATTATACTATCACACAAAAAATTCTTAGAACGTTATACTCTTGAAGGCATAATGCCTCTGTGCGTTTACCGTTATTCTCTTGACAATTATTTAGTATATCCAGCATAATAGGGAACCTAGCGTAATTTCAAATAACTTCCCTTTACCGGCGTGTAAAGAACTGTCGCGCGAGGCAGTTTGCCGTAAAAACTCCGGCGACTGCGAGGACGCTCGAGAGAAGGGTAAGAGAGCAGAGCAGAGGAAAGCAGAGCAGAGCAAAACGGAGCGAAATAGAGAGGAAGAGGGTCTTATGAATTATGAAGTCAGGCACAGGCTGATGTTGAAAGAATGGTAATGGCCCGCGAAAATTCCTCCGCTTCGTCGATTTTAATCCGCAAATCCGAAAGGATATTTATTTGTAATTGAAAGTACAATTTGGGTAAAAAAGACAGAGAAATAGATTAAAGCATCTATCTTCTATACTATCTCTCGAACACTAGTTTTTCGTGTGATATTGAACGCTTTTCAATTGCCACGAACATTCCCCATATTGCAGTTTGGAACAGAAATTGATTTGGATCGGTTGTTTTCAGGAGTGCTGGAATTCAAATGCATCGAACTTGGAAGTCTTTTTTTTATTCACTTTTCCCTTTCTCTTCATTCTGGCCAGTTTGGAGCTTCCGAGATTGCTAGGAATGAATAGGGGTAGAGGTAGTACTCCACTCTAGTTATCCGGAACGTAAAATATTGTTTTCTACGCGTAGTATATGGCATAACGTCGACGGTAGAACGCATAAAACAGACAAAAGAACGTGAAGTTACGTGTTCGGACCATGAAATGCAGCCAACGATGTAATGCAAGAAAAAAAAAATAAAAAAGAAACAAACGTGGATTTAAACGCAGGGACTTTATGCGTTTGTGTATATGTACGTATGCTGAGTCGTTTCGCACGTTTATCAGAAAATTTTATTATCTCACTTCGCGACAGTGCATGCATCCGCATAGCTTATATTCTCGTACGAATTCATATATTATAATTGTGAGCCATTTTGTAGTTAAAAGGATTGCCTCTTCTTCCGTGTTTCTTAGATTTGATTTTTTATTGTAAATTAAATTTACGTAATATCGACCAAACAATGACGTTAAAATCCGTGAAAGTTATACTTGTAACATTCATAAGCATTGTTTAAAATTTATAATTAACATTAGCTACAGATATATAGATACGCCCCTAATCTTATGTAGCTATATGCCTAATTTTATATAGTAATATAGACATAAGATTTTATTTTTATTTATATAATGGAAAATAATCAATGAGATGAAGTTTGCTAATAGTATTTCCTAATGAATACGTCGATATGGAAAATATCTTGTCGACCATGAGCAATTATTTAATTCTTCGATTACACGTACATAAGACTGAATAAAACTACCGCCTAGTTTCATGAGATACGACGAAACAAATTTATTGCGCATCATGAATTTTTAACGTAGCCGTATTCGAATTTGATTATGATCCTTACGAGACTTAATCAAACGTTATTCGCGACCGTACGAGAATTGCATTATTACAAGAAGAATATGAGAACAAAAAGATGTATATAGGGCTCTTATATCTCCGTCTTTTGACTTGAAAGATTAATACCTCAAGATGTCTACTATGAAAAAGCTCGAAAAGTTGGGTAAACACGCGTAGTTTGCTTTCTTTCTTTCTACTCATCTTCCTCTTATCTCGTTGCAGACGTCTCGTAATTCGCGCAATACATTATCTCTTTAATTTCTTTTCTTACGTGCAGAGAAAGACTTTGAACTCGGCACTTCCATTTTAATCTTCCACCCCTAGGGAATTTGTCAAATATATAATGTGCATAATGCATACTTTATTAACTACCAACCATAGAGGACATCTTTATGCGCAACATCTCGAAAAACTCGAAATACCTGCACAACGAGATTTTATATTCCTCGATATTCGAAAGATATACGCGCGAAGGGGAGAAGAAAAAAAAATAAACAAAGGAATCCCTATATAAAATTCCATTTCGTATCGATCGGATCGTATAAATTCGAAAGGAGCGTTTTAAAAGCGAAAGAAGACATGAACGTATAAAAAGAGTATAGCGAATTCCAGTGCTCTGCGATTATTTTTAGTTTTATTTCCAAAGAAGATCACGAGTTGAATCTACTTCAGATAAAAACGAACCGTTAATACGACGTTAACTCCGACAAAGAAGAATTTTTCAATAAATTTTTCGAATGATAAATATCTTTAAAATTTCTTGGTTATATTCATGAACGACTTAATAAAAAAATTCTGCTAATAATCGAAAAAAGAAACAATGAGGTTTATTCTACAATGACTGGAAAAAATGACTTTGAAAACAAACACGTAGATTAGATTTCTACGTGTAGTTGATACGTACTACAAGAAAAGAGAACCATTCCCTGATTTTCCAAATTCTTTCCTAAAAAAGAAATATCTAAAGAATCTCGTGGCAACTGTCAACAACGAGGGTACGTTTAGAACGATAACGAGCGTTATGTAGGTACATTATGGAAAACGGACGTATGCATTTTACAAGTAAAAACGTACTTGCACGGACACGTCAGAGATACGAGCACGCGCGACAAATAGAAGATAAACTGTGTCATGCTCGCGGATACGCTTGTACATACCTACGTACATGTATTTAAATGGGTATATGTATATACGTACAAGTACATAGAGCTATATAGCAAAGAGCAGGAGTGGATGTTGGAGCTCAGTGGAGCAACCACGCGGTAATACATCAAGTCCGGTAATTTATGGCAATGCGGTTAACCCTCTATGCGTTTGGCCCGCGGAGAGATCTGAAAGTCAGATCGTCCTACCTCACGTCTTAGACGCACGTCTCGAGGAGCCTACGGCGTAGACACGCGAGCCTGCACTGCAAATTTCATCGAATCTCTCGACAATCTTTGATTCTCTAACGTATGGAACAATTCGAACCAAAGAGTAGAATTTACGTTTTGTCTTGAAGTTTCGATAGACTAACTTCGTGAATTATTCGAAAATAGAGTTCTCTTGATTCTCTTTTCTCTAATTTCCATCTAGCAAATAGGAGAATTCTTTCCGATCTACTACCCTTCCTGGAACAATGAAAAAGCATCGCTATGAACAAACTCGTTAACGATATATTTTACAGCCGTTGTCTCTAGCCGAAGGAAAATTATATATAAAATTCGTTTGCCTTAGTCACTCGATTTCCAAGAGATTTAACGCTCCAAATGACCTTCTCCATCTGTCCGATTCTCTTTCTTGTCTGAGATTGAATGGAAAAAAGGTATTTCATGCCAGTCGCGTTTAAGGTATTTAAGTACGGGCATTAATGAACTCTTCTGTACAATTCGTCTTTGATCTGGCAGGAAAGCGGATCACGAACAGGTTTTATTTTCTAGCGAAGTACAGGATAGTAAGGGGCATTTCTCTCTCTCTCTCTCTCTCTCTCTCTCTCTCTCTCTCTCTCTATTTATCCCTCTATCTCTTTTTCTCTCTGTCTACCTCTGTCTGTCTCTATCTTCCTGTCTACTATCCTTCTTTATTGCTCGCTCGTCAAGCTCGTCTCTTCTTTCGAAACAACCTTTGCGAAAATAAGCACTTTCTCCCTATCTCTCCTTTTTTTTCGACGTCTAAAAGACGTCAACGTCGTCGATGAATCTTTGAAACGAAGGATGGAGGAATGCGAGAAGGTTGCTCCAGTAGAAACGTCGTCGTCTTTTCTGCTCTCTTCAGCTGCACCGTCCATTGTGAGCTACCAAGTACGTTCGCCTTTCATTGACTAGGCTTCCATTGGTTACTGCTTCCACGCTACCACTGTACGCTTTCTCTCTCTCTCTCTCTCTCTCTCTCTCTCTCTCCTTTTTTCCACCACCCTTTGCCTTTTCTCGTAGTACATCAAAGTGCGTCCTCGTCGACAAAAAGTAAAGTATCCGGGAGGAAAACGCGCGGCTTCCGTCCACACGTCTACCTTAAAGCTAAAGTATCAAGACAGACGCGATTCTAAAAACAGATTCCCGTAAAATAAAAATAAATGAGCAAACATTTAAACCAATGATTCGAGTATTGTTATTCAAAGAAATAAATATGTCTATACATAGAAAGAGATTAATGGTATTCCAAAAGAATGTATTCGTATATATGCCGAAATAACATTCACTACTTATCTATTTTCTAAATTCCCATCAAAGGAATTCCATGATCCAATCCGGTCTCTCACGAATTCTTGAGAATCTTGATGAGCAAAGAGCACGTTTCTGGAGGATTCCAAGGAAGAAAATCATGATATTACAACGTCCGATGTCGAGCTTACACGCAAATCGTTGCAGTATTCACGGGAAAATAGCGAAAAGCGAGAAGGCGAACCGTTTTGCAGAGACTTCGATTTTTATCGGCTTTTCTCTCTACGTGTATGCGTGTGTACATATACGAGTATTATATGTGGATAAAGCGACAAAAAGTTTTCGAACGAAATCTCGTTCGGTGTGACGATTCGGATTGCGAACGAAGCTCGATAGAAATTGCTGTCTCACCGTATACCTACATAGGTAGATGTATAACCCGATCGATCCGTCCTCTTTTACACGAGGATTTCTCGCGAGACGACAAACGGTCGAGCGTGAGTATCTTCCAGACATCAAAACTGAGTTTTGACACGTATTTCGGAGCATTCCTTTTGCGGTTGAAACCGCGACGTGAAATCACCATCATCGAGCTGTCGCGCCAGTGAAAGAACGAAAAGAAATGAATGTGTTTTTATGGATGTATATGTTTAGCGCGTGCGTGTCTGTGTATGGGCGCGTCCATATATGTGTGTGCGTATGCGCGGGCGCGTATGTATACGTGTCTTCGTGTATGTACGTATGAGTGGGTTGTGGAAGAGGAATGACGTTCTTGGCCGCGAGTGACGAAGGGTTGTAAAGGAGGAAGCTTCGTCACGGCAAAGGGAGAAAGTGGAACGCCAACGAGAAGGAAAGGGGTAAGGGAAGAAGCGGGGATGTAGAGGAGAGCCGGCGGTCTCTTTGAAAATGCCGTCTACGAACGGATCGCGAACGAGAAGCGCGCCTCGGAAAATCAGATCTCGGAGAAAAGCGCCGTCGCGGAACCTTTTTCCTCTCTCTCTCTCTCTCTCTCTCTCTCTCTCTCTCTCTCTCTCTTTCTCTCTCTCTCTCTCTCTCTTCTCTCGCCTTTCACAGAATCATCTTTCCAAGTATACCGGTACTCTTGCAAATCCAAGAGAAAGAGAGGGAAAACTTTCGTTTCCTGTAAAGGAGCCGCTCGAACTTCGTCGATGCGAATATACTTGCCATCCCGTCGAGTATCTTTTCTTATTGCTTTCTTTTTTTTTGACTTTTTTAAAGAAGAAGAGACACAGAGAAGGAGAGAGAGAGAAATCGAAATACACTTTGAAAAGTTTCACCCTGTTGGCCAAATTCAACAGAGATGGATATCAAAATTAGCATCGTAACGAAGCCCTGATGTACCTATATACATATGTATATACATGCATCCCGACTATACATAGGTACATATATGACGAGTTATGCCGATTAAAGCTCGCATTCGCCGTCGAGTTAATTTGCAATTTGATTCGGTCACGTTCCGCATGGAATATTTCGAAAATAGAAAAAATAAAATATGGATTAGCTTCACGCGAACTCTCTAATGTTCTTATCGCGAGCTGCTTGTAAACGTAAAACACGAAAGGATGTAAAAGAAACTGTTAATTTAAATCCTTCGATTCGCTCGTTATCATATATATTCTCGTTTGTTGGATGTAGAGTATGTATCTAAATACGATCCTATATGTTATGCAATTCACTTGCGAACATACCGATACAGGTAATTTATAACGAGAGCACAGCTATACGAAATTCAATACCCGTTCATAAATAATTAGTCATAAAACGTATCGAAATTGTCGGAATAAATGGTTAAGCGGGATAATTCTTCAAACGTTTCGCGGGAGCCAACGACAATCGTACATGCGTTATAACGATAATATTATAAAACACGATGGAGGCCGTGTTGGAAAGGATGATAAATAAAAGTCAAATTGAAAATTTGAACGATATTTATTGCGAAGCAAACCTTCGATTCTCTCGAAGGAAAACAAAAAAAAAGAAATGGGAGAAAAAAGCTGTTTCTCGATACCCAAGAGAGAAAACTTTGTTCAAGGGATAAAAATATTATTCATTCCGCTCTCAATATCTTCAGGAGTTTGTCGAGCATGGAAAATAGCTACTTCTTGCATTGATTTCTTCAGTTTATTATAAATATATGCAGTTTATTTGAAGGAACGTTTCGTATCGCAGCGAAAGAGAAACCGCGTGCCCGATAAAAATTACGAGGAGAGAGTCGAATCTGTTTGAAGGAGGGAACTTACAGAAATAATCACGAAGGTCTTTACTCGCAAGCGTTTTCGCAATTACTTATACGCCGGCCGATGGCGGCTACGCACGCAGTCGCAGGTAACACGTGTGTCTGCTCACGCGTGCACGTGTACACATTCGGTTGCTCCAAGAGAACCTCGAGCGAGGTTGGATCGTCGTGTAACAGGAAATGCATATTTCATGGAGAGAATGCAAATGAAGTGGTGCCCAACTCGCGGCTCGCCATGTATGCATACATTTGGCACGCATTGTTTCTCAAGAAGTAAGGAGAAAGAGTGTTCCGAAAGTGGTCTGACCAAAAAACCAATGTCGCGAAAAGAACACGAGGAATACAGAAGAAAAGGGACAAGGAAAGAGAGACGAATTTTTATTGCACAAGAACGGTATCTCATTGAGTATGAAATAAGCAGGAGAACATGAACGTGACTAAAATTATACCATTTTTTCTTTTTTAATCTACGTTCGCAGACTATAGTAAGGCAGATATTATATGAATAAATTAAAACTATGAAGCATAGGGTACTCTCGGAAGAAGGCAATTAGCACTTAATGTTAAGAGAGAATTAGAGAGATAAAGAAGAGACGGATATGACGATACTCGAGAGTATACGACGATCCCGGTATAGTGAGTGCTTAAGTTTCTACCCAAAATTTTGCCTTCCATCGGCTCAGTCTCCCTCATGCATATCCAGAAACCCGAGGACGACTCGAATGCCGTATGCAAATGCGTACGGCGTCGTAGATATGCCTAGCTCCTCTATATAGACCCCTATAGTACCCTCTGCTGGGTTCTACGCTTGCGTGTTCCTCTCTCTCGCTTTCTGGCTCTGAACACGCGTGTGTATGTACGTATATGTCTTATCGGTGTTCCGAGATTTCGACCGTTTACGGACGTTGTTCCACATACGCGAGCCGCCGTGACGCGTTATATACGATCCCTTAGACTGAATTCACGCGAGGATCGTCCCAATGACGTATATCCGTCGAGACTGACAGCCACTGACTTTGACGTCTCATTGCTATCTCACTGCAAGCATGCTATTTCTTAATCTAGGCTATTGTGCATTATATTAAGATATTTTATCTGATATTGATGTCTATTTTATGATTACACGATCTAATGATATTAACGTCTATTTTAAAATGTTTACAAAAAAAAATTTTTTTTCTTAAAATATCTTTATCTTTCCCGAACTCGTTCGAGACAGAAAAAAATTAATCATTTTAGAAATAACGTCACAAGAAGTCCTATTAATGCGACAGCAGTCATAACGGGAAACGCAATCGCCACATTTTCAAGTAGCGCTTGAGGGCTTATTAAAGTCGCTGCGAGTTCGTTGAGTCGTTGCGTACAACGTAGATTTGTTTAAATCACATGAAACTTTTTCCTTGTAAGTTCATCGCGAAAGAAGATTATATAAAGTACCATCGTGAAATACTTGTAGCTAGAAGAATTTCTTCGTAGTTTGCACTTTATTTCGCGCATTTATTCACATTTTCTACTATATGCAAGCTTCGCATCATTCGTCCTTTTTATTAGAACTTTTTCAGAGACCGTCAACGTTCATACTGAATTTCGGTCAGCAGAGCGTATGTTTTTAAACTTTTTCAAATCGAACTTGCACGTAGTCGGATACAAATTTCACCGATCTTTTGAAAACAGTGCGACACAATTTCAATACTTATTCGTTCTTTCTCCATGCTTTTTCGTACCGAGGGCATTGAACAAAAAGTGATAGAACTTGATGTTTAGAATCGTCAGAGCAACGATCGATAATTCGCAAATGGAAATGAAATCAAAATATGTGACCTCCTTTTTTTCTCGTACAGTATAAATACTGGTTTTTTTTTTCATTTTTTCGTGATTAAAAAGTGAACAAAGGAAAAAACAAAATAAACTGCAACCATGATCCCGTTTCTATATTTTTATCGATATATTACAATGAAGTTTGTATCATTAATATTTTTAAATGCTTTTTAAACCGAAATCATACTGGATAATTATTTTACAGTGCTATAAATCGAATATATTAATTAAATCGCTTATAGCGTTTGATTAGTTTGGAACAAACAAAGATAAAATTAGCGTAATGATTAAGAAAACAGATAATAATGAGATTCAAACAATTCGCATAATTTCACGCAAATATGTAACTAAAACTATCACATCGTTTTAAATCTATATAATGCATAAATGGTTTGCATTATCGAGAGCAATAGCGATTTATAGACTTTTGCAAACAGAACGATAGGATGAAAATATTGAATATAGGAATAGCGATTCATGAATATCTCTTTAAAGAAATGTCAAATGAAAAGTTGGAAAGCCACGAAAAACGTGGGAAATTAATTTATCGGAAATTCAATTGTTCAAACCATTTGTGTTAGCAAATTCAATTGATTCAAAAGAGAGGAAAAGAAGATTACTGTCGTATGAAACAAACATGTGTTTCTACATACGATCGAATATCATTGCAAGATCATTATCCATTTACTATTCATAAATTTGATTTTCTCAAAACATAATTGTCTAATATCCAAAATGATTTATGCAGTCTGCAAGCGGCGCAATCGAATTCGGTTTTTCGTATTAAACTATCTTCGTTCAAAGATAAAAGTAAAAGGGAAAGACGAACGCAATGTATGAAAAAAACTAGCGTGACGTGAAGTAAAGAAAAAGCGAGGGAGAAAAGAGGGGTGAATAAAAGACGTCGAGTACCGTGAAATGATATACGATCTAGAGAATAGAGAGAAAGGAAAATCCAACCGTGAATACCACCTGATGTTTCGAGTTTCACTACGACAACACTGACGGCTCCCACGAGGACCTCACGAAGGACGCTTTAAAGACGGTTAGGTTAGCCATGAGTAGATAGGAACTTTCAGTTGTCAGGTTTACGAACGAGAAGAAAGTCGAAACTCGCACTCTCGAGATTATCGACTTTGGAGGAGTTGAAAATAAAGGAGTCGCGTTTTCGCAAATAATCACACATTTTTTGCGATCGAGAAAAAGTTTCTACACGAAAGCACAAGAGTTATACATTTCTTTGGATAAAAAGCTAAGGGAGAAAGAAAGAAAAAAAGGAAAAAGAAAAAATCTTATTGGAAAGGCGTCAAGTAGTAACCCAGTTTCACTCACAACTACGCTCGTTCATTTACGGTTTATGCAAGGAGCAGTCTGCGCAACGAAGGGTGTGAATGTGAAAGAGGGTTTGAGCCTGGGTAGCAGACGGTTCGAGGTAGATAAACTTTCCTCCGTGTGTCACACCGTGTAAATCAGGAAACACGTAAACTGGTAGTTCGGCACCAAGTAGCGATAGTCATTAGCGAACTTCCAAACGATCGTCCATTACTACTTGCTTCTACCGAAACTTCTCGCGTCGTCACTCGTCTCGTATGTCAACCAAACTGGAAATTCTTTTTCGAGTATTTCCAAAAGCATATATATGTATTTGTGTGTGCATTTATGGGTGTGTATACATATCCATGCATATATATATGTGTGTGTGTGTACGTCGAGCAAGCGTACCAATACTACTTTATCTTTACACGAAGTTATATTCTCTGATGAGCCACGGTATCGTCATTATTTAATAAATTGTACGTGCTTCTACGTTCCATTAACGAGGCTATATCGTTCAATATGGGTAGTGTATCTTAAGCTTTGTAACAGATATTTTTTCGTAATAAATATAATTCATGTGGATGTGAAACGGTAATTCACACATATCACGTAGTAATATAGAACTACGCAGAATCAACCAAGAGAGTTTGAGGAAATTCGCTGATGAGATATTCCGAATTGGATGAACTCGTTAGAATATCTTTGAAGTTGAATGTTGTTGCTCGACCTAAAGATACGAATCAAAATAATTTTGAATTCGGAGAACAAAAGTTTTAATTCGAATGAAATATTCTTATTTAAATTATATGCTTGCTTCTCCTATCGATTTATGGATAGATATGAAAGTATAAAAAAAATATATTTCGACGTATCACGTTCAATATATTGTTCGTTTCTACGTTCACGTATTTTTTCTACGCATTTTTCCAGATAAAAATGAACTCTCTGACGTTGTTAGAAAGATAAAGCGTATATTTGCTTACAATTTAAGTGAGTCTCTCATTATTATCGTATGTGGAATGTCAGTTTTCGCGATTCGGATTATGCGGAGTGCATGAAAGTGACATATTAGTTTCACCGGACGAGAGACGCGCTATACGTTATTGTAACATTCGCTAATTATCAAAGTGTAGAACATTTGTACGACGCCGTCACCACTCGCAGGGATTCCCTGTCTGTCTCTCATTCTCTCAGCTCTCATACTTACTCGTTCTCGCGCAGCTATCAGCGACGGAAATACGTACTCACACCTTAACCACGTATCGGTTCGGCGACAACCGTCTAATCGCGAGAACTTTACATTTTGAATATATATCGTGTCAAGCCAGACTAATATATATATCGCATTAATGCGTTAAGATAAAGTGTTTGACGGAAATACGCGAGTAATATCGCATCGACCACTCTCGAACAGTCTTATCGAGAGGGAGTTGATTGCGTTCATTAACAAAACACTATCAGACTTTTGACGTGAGGAAAATTTATAGCTACTACTAACGTGTAGGAAGGATTTAGATATGTATATTAATTCATAAATAAAAGGTTTATTGCAATAGCATCAAACTTATTTATGAATCAATTCAATAAAATATACATAAGTGTATATGTTAATTTTGTATAATCTTTATTGAAAGTAACAAATATTGAATTAATCTATAAATAATATTATTCTAATAATATTCATTTTATTGATATAATTTATATATATATGTGTGTGTGTGTGTGTGTGTGTGTATAATATTAATTGTAATAATGTATAATATACAATCTATATAATTTTATTGCAATAAATTACTTATTTAAATTGGTACTTATTTATGAATAAACCTTATACTTTTTAACGATAATTTCACGTCTCGGAATAATCGATTTCACTAGAAAACTTCACCTTCAAATTAGTTTTCTTCGCTCGATCGTTCATTGACATAAATCGATTTAGCCGATCCGATTTGTCTCTCCGTTCAAGAAACGATCTTTTGAAAGCTCTTTAAAGTATCAAAGTGCTCAACTTAACAAAATTTTACTTTAATTTTAAAATCAACGTTTTTACTTACTCATTTTCTTCGTTAACTTCCGACGAATGAATTTATCACCATTTGAGCCTTGTTAGGAAAGATTGTTCCTCGTTCCTTAACTCGTTCAAAACTAATTCAATTTATCACTTATTTCTTTGAATATGAAAGTTAATATATGGCCTTCATGCATAGTGTTGTAGAGCGGCAACCATTTTCGTTTAAAAAAAATACCATGAAAGTCAACTTCTTAATGTAGGATTCGTGAAAAAAGTTGGGTAATCTGAATCGGGGTTTCGAACCCGAATCTTCCTCTTTCCAGGCTGCTGCTCTAACCATTAAGAGTCCCTTCAATCAACCTCTCGACGAATACCAACTTATACGAAATGGAGGTGTTCACTCCCACATTAATTTGCTTTCATAGGGTCAGTTGTCATCCATCAGTCATACTGCAACAAGTACGAGACTCATTTGTGCTATAATACATATTCAGGATTACTTTGACCGATCGAATGGATTGGAGCTTTTTGATCGAGATTTTCGTTAATCCGTATTTTACGATCGACTAATAAATCATCGTTTTTGATCTTTACGAAATATGTTGTTGAACATAGGCCTTCTCCAATATTTTCCATTTCTGATAATCTCGAGCCCTCTATATCTAATCTCTGTTTCCATGTCGTTTAATGTCATCCATCCAATGTAGCGGTAGATTTTTTCATGGTCTTCATTCAAACACAGAAATATATAACATTTAAAAACAATCGTTGCCGTTTAATAGTAGATAAATATTTTGATATATATCCTGAAGTGATAAATTAGTGTCATTCATAAAAATCAAAAAAAAATTAAAGTAATCTTAACAGATACAAATTCATTAAAGAATGATAGCACCTTACAAAATATTGTTTCGCAAAAATATTTATATTTGTTTGCAGAACACGAAGTCATAATTCTTTTTCGAACTCGAAACATAGCACACGCCGCTACTCAAATATATACACACACACACACACACATACACACTATTTCCCACATATCATGGAAGATTTAGCTCGTAATATTTTATCGGGATAGCCATGGGCCGACTTTAAGAGGGCTGCCCTGCGTCGAAAGCGACCATTCTTCTATCGCTTATACGAGCTTTAGCCAGCCTCGGGACAAGTTCGATCTTCTCGTTTTAAACTTACTTCACTGACAACGACGAGCATAGAACATTGAGATTCTCTGTGTTCGATCTTATCTCTTGCAAAACTATATCGAAATACAAGAAGATATAGGTATAAGAATAATAAGAAATCTTTTGAAATACATATATAACATGTAATTTTACAACTTTTTCAATCGAGCAAAAATTATTTTTTCTTTTTATGTCGTTTGATTTCATATTTAATTATTTCCTACGAGCTCTTAAAGCGGTAAAATCAGATTTCCGCTTGTACCATGTGTCAAAATCAATTGTCAAGAGTTTAATCTGCTTCGAATTCCCTAAACTAAAATAAAACAGATTCGACGTAAAAGAATCATCGACGTTAATCGTTCGATAGAAGAATCGACCCGTTTTGACGTACCTTACAAAAAATTTTTCAAATGAACACTTTTTATCATTTCTTTGTTTATTTAATTCGTAACGAACGCGTAACTATGTATGCACACAAATCATCTTTTATTTGGTCCCTGAAAACCAGATCGAATTCCAACAAAATTTTATTACTGGCCGGTGTGCGAATAATAATCGTCGATGGGCGTGCGCGCGCGAGTATTACGCGAAAATTCGGAGTAATATTTTCACGGAATTTGTACGGATCGGCAATATCGAAAATACATACATCGCGCGCAAACGAAAATTCGAGACTAGAAAATCAAGAGAGAGAAAAAGAGAAAAAGAGAAAGAAACAGTAAAAAAACAAAGAATGCATTTAACTGCAGCGCGTTAAACGTGCGTAGTTATATTGTATGTTGTAACAACAACCTGAAAACAAAGATGCCATCTTTGAAAGAACAACTGATGGATATGAGAAACAAAACGACGCAGAAAAATCATAGCAGTAAGGTATACGCGTAGATATACAGCCAGAAGGCATTTTGAAAAAAGGAGTGAAATGAAGACATGCAAGATATTGAAAATCAGAGTTACGTAGACATTTGTTAAGAAAAAAAAAAAAAAAGAAAGAAATTACTTCGATCAAAATAATATTGTAGGTAGTATTTTTTGTAAAATAATGTATGCAAATTTTGAGAAAAAAAGAACAGTTACATGAAGACACACAGACACGCGTATATACATATACTAATTACAAAAATATTTCTAAAACGTAGAAGTATCACGCACAGATCGAGTTATAGAAATAGAAGTCTGATAAGTTCGCACGAAATATACGAAGGAGAAAATGAGCGAATGTACGTGCACTAAAGTGACAGGATAAGAAAAGGCAACAAGGACAGGCACGAAGGACAAAGCATAGTGCAAGGACCGTCCGCCGGTCAGACAGGCAAGGTAGGCAGGCAACAAGCGAGGTAAGTAAAGCAAGCAAGGCGAACAAGCAAGGCAACGCCAGCAACCAGCCACCCGGCCAACCACCCAGTCGGCCTTCCAGCAAGTAGGGAGAGTCAGGAACGAGTCAGACGGACGAACGAACGCCAGTCTACCGTGGGCGCACGTCGCGACACCACGTGTATTTCTCTGCTCGTGTATCTCTCCGTTCTAGTCCGCTTATTATCGCCCTTTATTCTTTTTCCTAATCGACTCGATGACTTCTATATTTCTCAACGACCTCAATTCACAGTGATCGTGCGATATTTTTTTCACGAATTAACTTTCTCCCGTTCTATCATAGTGTTCGCGAAGGGAGAATTATCGAGTTAATAAAACTTTGTGAGTTGTTTCAGTAGTGGTGTTACTTAAGAGAGACGGTGACGTTGTAATTCTGTTCTCAGCACAAACACGAGGAATCGATCCATGTTCCACGATCGCGCGAGTTCGAGGTAATAAAGGATTACGGGGCGAAAAACGGAAATTATAGCACTCCTCCTCGTTTCGGTAGACGCGACAGCTTTCAACGGGACAGCTTTCTAAGCTCTTCTGTATTCGTAATTCATAGGATAATTTGCTTGTCTACGTCGTATATACGACGTAGGGCATTATTTCTACTAAATCGTTTGGCCAACTAGGTTACCGAAGTACTATTTCCTTGAATGCTAGGGAAAAATAACAAATGTAACCGACCTACCCACCGGATCTCAAATATCTCACAATCGATATTACACATTTTGTACAAATTATTGCGTATATCTACATGCTCGCGTTTCGACGTGAAAGTTTTTAACTATAAACGACAGTTGTTATTTTTAGGAGAATCAATATTTTATCTTTTTATTTTTGTAGTAATTTGTCCGGCGTAGATTCGGTGTTCCGTCGTATTGTTTTTTTCTTTTTTTCTTTTTTTCTTTTTTTCTTTTTTTGACAAAATCGACTTCGATCATTGTAAAGTGGACAAAATATTCGATAACCGCGCGTACGTTTTCCGCGGATGTTCCATTAAGCTCACGTCATTGTGACGATCACCATTTATTCAATGTCTCCACGTCGGAAAAAACTCAATTTCAAGGGGAGGGAGCACTAATTTTTTTCCACTCTCGCGCGATATCGCTCGCACCTGACGCTCTTCGTCCTACGGCGTTTGTAAAATATTTGCTACGATCGTTCGCGAACTACATTTTGCACGCAAGTACTCAACGACAGCAATTATTATAGAACTATTCTCGTTCGATACGAAAGAGTGTCGATTAAATACTCTTCTATCTATTATATCGTGAAAAAAGATTTTTTCTTCTTTTTTTTCAGATTCGTTTCTTTCATCCTCTCCGTTTTTTCATTTTTCATTATCTCTCGTTAACTCTTTCTCGATAAGTTAACTATGAACCAATTCGATTAAAAATGAGAGACTTTAAACGAAAGCATCGAATAATGGAAATCATTTCGATTTATAAGTGAGTCGCTCATTTATTTTAATCAATGCGCTCGGTAGATGTATTGAAAAAGTCAAGATATGAAATCATTCGTAAGTTATGGTATAGTTTATCGGTATGTAACCCCACAGGATAGGAAACTTTATCGATTATTTTAACGCGTTCGACGTTCAGTGTCGAATACGAATTCGAAACAAAAAAAATAAAGTACTGAAAAAACTAATCTGAAGAGATATATATATTACTTATTTCCATCGATCTATTCATTAAAATTTTCTTTTCGTATAAACTATCGTTGCTTTTCGAATTTTGTCTCATAATATTGAGAAAGAGAGAAAGCGGTTAATTTAAATCTTACTACATTAACGTCGACCTAGAAAGAACAAAGGCGTTTGACGACGTTATTTCACATTAAAATTGACATGCCAATATCAAACTAGTTTCCATACGATTTCAAAAACCATAAAATCTTATAACCTTCTACCTGACCTTTAATATGTATTCCGGCTCCACGTACATGCAATGCCGGCCAACTTTATATCATTTTAACTATGGTCACGATAGTTGTCAGCACTATATGGATATTTCAACGTATTCTCTCGAGGCGTGAAAGTAAAATAGAGGAAAGCATGCATAGAAATAGTGAAACTTCTTTTAGAACGAATGACCTGTTTTAAAAAGTTTTTCTTTTATCCCTGTTCCTTTTTTTCCTAATTACGTGGCATAGATTTATTATCATAGTAATTTTGATTAAGGTATTTAAGAAGCAAAGGAAAAAGCTAATGAAACCTTCAATTAATTTTAACGTGCATCTTTATGCTTTCCATTAATTCTTTAGGATTAAGAGTTCCAAGATGAAGTTAGAACTTTTGGAAATAATGTAAATCGGGAAAGGAATAGTCGTATCCGCTGTCGTAATAAGTTGGCAAAGACGTTAAAACGTAGATACGAGAGAGTGACTGAATGTCTACTACTTGCTCCGTCAGCAGTCAAAGGAAAGTTTCAAGTAGGATATGTCCTTGACCACGAAAGGCAATTATAGCTAATAAGAGGCTAGCAAAGTGAGACGTTTCTCTCGGTCTCTCTTCTTCAATCATATTAATCGTCAATATCAACGCTTAGGCTAGGAACTAGGTTAACCATTATGTAAACTCCTTTTAATCAAAATTATGGATGAATATTAGATAATAAATGAAACGTTTGTTTTCATCGTTGGTTATCTTTTGAAAAATCAATAACATTCGAGTATAAAAATAATAGAGTAATTAACTAAACTATCGCGTGAAAATTTTTCTTTTTCCTAAAAATATAAAAGAACATCGAACGATAAAAGAACAATCGTTTAGAATAATTAATCGTGCGTATATCGCGATTCTGTAAAAGGACAATTTGTTCAGTTTGAAATCTAGGGCTTGAATAGTAGTTAAGATACGGCGTAAAAGGATTTATTTTTCTAATTTCGAAAATAATCAATTCCACAAACGATCAATTTCATGGCAATCAATTTTTATTTCCGGCAAGTACAGCAGTTTTTAATCTGATGCAATAAACAATGAACGAAAGGATTGTGGTACATGTTACGAATATAGATAAAAATTAATTACGATCGACATTAAATTTCGATGAGATAATAGAAGAACGAAACATCAATCGTTATATTAATCTATTTGAAAATCGTAATTGAATCGTTCTTGAATCTTTTAGATAATATCTCAATGTCCACATAGCCTCGAAAGTTCATCGAATTTTCGAGGAGACCTAGCTGGTTTCCCGACAAAGTTGTTACAGATACGGGAAGCCGCTTGTAACTTTGTTATGGCGCAGTTTGCGAAAAGCGATTTGTTACGAATCGCGCGTTTCTCCGTAGATTTATGTAAATTTACTAAAATAAAATGAAGGATCATAGAGGAAAAGTAATTCGTCTTTTAAAGTGATAGCTTTATTTATAAAAATTGGGTACGATGCTTGTACGCCTTTACACTTGCCTATGTACGTATGCATAAACCGTTCCTCCTTGAAAGCTCCACTTTAAGCTGCTTTATACTCTTCGAATAGTAGAGGTGACCTCGGTAACCAACGAAAAAGCAAGCTCGAGCCGACTATTAGCGTGCTCATAAGTCTCGCGGAAATTTACTTGAAACATGCCTAAATATTTTCTTGGCCTCGGCCTAGCCTTTGAAACATTATCGTGCCCTCGCACGAATACCCGCTCTCTCGTGAAAGCACCCATTTGGATCGTTAGTAATTAAAAATCTCCCTTTGGCAAATCTTACTTTAAAATGTATCAAAGCTATCACGATTTTATATTTTACGGCGTTTCTCGAAAATACCATGAATCGCTTATGAAACGATTGTGTATCGAATTTAGATTAAATTCCAACTTCGATTTAGATGAATGTCGCGTAGATACAAATCGATTAGATCATGCTATAAATATCGAATTGCAATTTTAATTATTCTATGTAGAATTGATTTGCTTAAGTTCGTTGCAATTTCAACTCTTGATAATATCAAAGTTAACTCAAATAAATTTCCTAAGACGATCAACCTTCTATAGCCTGAAAGCTATCACGCTTTCATAATTTGTCGCGTTCGGTTAATTACACTGGATGATAGGTGCTATTAGAAAGTCCATAAAAGTACCGTCCCAGAAACTTTAGCTACATATATGCTTCCAACGTTGATACAAAGAGCTTATCAGGGAAACATAGTCCCACATTATTGGCAGAGGAAACTTTGAGCGAAATGAGGCAGAAAGGAACGAAAAGGAATGGATGCTGATGTTGTTTTACGGCAGTCTCTGTGCAAATACTATAGTATAAATTCCAAGTGGAAATATATAACACGACAAGGTAACGTACGTCACACGGTATCAATTATTCAAACCAATCTAAAGTACGGGCCGTACGTTGACCAACTATATTCGGAACTAATCTAACAAACTCGTAGGCATTCGAAGTCTGGGCTTTCCCTGTGCTATACCTCACCCTCGTCACTCTCCACGCCATCCCCACCACCGCCACTACTATCGTCATCACGCCGACACCCTTCTCGCAACTATTTATTCCTGATAAAAGCTATACTAAACTACAACTCGTTCGCTCCCTCGAGAGCAGAGAAGCAAAGCTTTCTAATGATAATAACTACAACAAACATTTGAGATTGCTTCGCTTTCTATTAAATCATCCTTGTGCGTCAACATACACGCATTTGTCTACATGTACGTGTTACCACTTATACTGAATGACGTTTGGATGCGCTTAAGTTGAATGAAAACACGCGGGAAATTCATCCTTCCTAAATTTGTGGAAAGCAACATCAGGAGAGTAAGATAATTGTATCGTTTATTTCAAAATAATCTTTGTTATAGTTTTGCTTTCCGGTTCGCTTCACCGGATATTCATGAACGTAAATGCATTTAGAGATAGCAGAACCTTTTGCTATTAACTGATTTAAAATCCAAAATGAGAATAACATCTAAGACGACGCTACTATCTTCGGTAGGTGTGAGCAGAGGAGGAAAGGGTGACATAATATATACATAGAGAGCAGATACACTATAAGCGTGTACAGTCGTGAAACTTGGTACGCGCACTTGGAGCTAACTCAACGTGGTAGAACCTTCGTGCTCGATTAACCTCGACGCGCAGTCGGTATAAAATGCTTCCATATTACCACTGCTACGGAATCGTTGAAAGAAAAAAAAAAATGAAAAAGGAGGAAGAAATCCTCAGGGAAATTCAAGAAGAAACGGAATCCACCTCTTCCAGTAGAGAAAATTCGTCGAAGGTGTTACAAAACTTTGGCCAGTGAAACAATTATATCTGCGCGTTTCGAGAAAGGTTCTCTCACGAGAGAAACGTAATAGGTGAAAAAATTAACAAAAAAAAAAAAAAAATTAAAAGAAGCGAAAGAGTAGCAAGTTTTTAACGCGAATCTCCCTTTCTCGATAAAATGTAATTTCAAATGATCGTTCACGCCCGCGTCTTGTTGATTTTTACTTAACCGAACCGCCGTCACCCTTGACGCCGTTCTTCTTTCCTACGAAGTCTTTGGGCTCTCACTGGAAGTAATTTGGTTTCATGTTCACGTACGTTTTCGCAGTCACGCTGAATACACAGTGGCGAATGTATATACGTACATATGTATCAAGCTACATAAAGAGAATTATTCTCTCTTTTTCTTTTTTTCTCGTTTCTTCTATCTTCATCGCTGGACCGAGTCTGGAACGTTTGGATTTCATTCGATTTCAATAAAAGTTCGTTAAGCCGACGTTTAATATCGAACTACGGTTTCATATTTCTTTTTCTCTCTCTCTCTCTCTCCCTATTTCTCTTTCTCTCTCTCTTTTTATTTCTCTTTCTCTCTCCCTCTTTTTCTATTTCTCTCTTTTTCTCTTTCTCCCTCTCTCTCTCTCTCTCTCTCTCTCTCTCTCTCTCTCTCTCTCTCTTTTTCTCATTCTTTTTCTTTTACTCTCGATATTACTCGCATAGAAAGAACGCCAGCAGCAGCATCAGTAACACGTTGAAACTTTATTTTTGCTTGTCATTACTCACATTTATCGAGGAGATTCATCAGAGGATATTAAATGCAAAGTCGGGGAAGTATAAATAATTGGATAATTCGAGATTAAGCGAGAGAGAAAAAAAAAGAAACAAAAATAATAAAAGAAACGTAATAGGTATTTGCATTGGCGAATATCGATTCGAGACACTTCAATATATTAGATGATTATAACATTCCTTTCTAAGAGATTTCCAAATAATAGTACCTGATTCAGTTTTTGCATTGGAATATTCCATTCCAATTATACAGTTCAGAATTTTACTTTTTGTTAGGATACATATCATATACGATCAATAATGTTCTTTCCGAAAATATGACTTCATTAATTCACATTTAATTTATTAATCTCGATTGCGAACGTTGCAAAATGGGAAAACAGAGTTTGCTAAAAATAAATAAAATCGATTGAACATGTTATTTTCTTTCTCTTCTTTTTTTTATCTTTATTTTGTCCGGCACAAAAATCGCAACATCCTCCACGCTATCTGCCACTTGCAAGGATCAGCGACTTTTTGAATATTTATGGAGAAACGGCGATGGGTAAATCGTGAACGCATAATGTTTCGTTCCTCCACTTTTTACGTTACATTTTATGCTCTCTTTCTTTCTTTCATCTTCTTCCTAAGCGAAAAAAACAAAATGCTAAAAATATCTCGATGTTGCTTACGTAGAAGGAAAAGAGCGTTACGAAGGTAATTAACACTGAAAGAACAGTCTTATGACATAATCTTTAAAAGTTTGAAATGAATTATGCAATTTTTACGGAATTTTCTCTTTGAAATGATTTCATAGAGATTCACTACGAGAAAGAGAGAGAGAGAGAGAGAAAGGAGGAGGAGAGAAATAGCAACACGTTATAGGAAAATTCTTTGGTAGAGAGTTATTAAGAATACTCACTTTACTTTGATTGCTTCAAGAAAAATATATCCAAATGTTAAATACGATTCCTTCAAGTAAAATTTTCAATTACATTAATAATCGGATGGGAAATAGGATAGTAATTTATTGGCAACGAGAAACGAGGAAAATGGTGCATAAAGCCTTAACGCATAGGCAAAACTAATTAACGCCGTAAACGCCGGTGGAATGTCGTTGAAATGTGCGAACGTTTAATCTATTAGCCAATAAACGAAATTAATTGAGTGAAGGAAACGATTAATACTCCTCCACTGGGACGATCCATCTCTGGGATAATATTAATGTACGATGTACTACTGAAATCGGTTGATATCCAGACTAAAACACACGAATAGCAATCGCATGCGAAAGGTAAATTCCTGACTACGAAAACACCCTCTCAGAAAAAAAAAAAGTTGAAAGCTCGATGACGAAAGTTTCTCGGAGAAGGAGCGATCGTCGTTTGCGCCTGTGTGAACGATTTTGACGAGAAAATCCATGGAAGAGGGAGAAACGGTCGAATGGCGGAGTGGTGGCATAATGCGAGCTCCCATTGTAAATCCGTGGAGAGAAGGAATTCGGTGGTTCAAGGAAACGTGTGAAATAAAGACGATGAAAAAAAAAAGAAAAGTTGACGAGAGGTAGAAAAGGATGATGTCGGTAAAAGAAGAGACAGATCCAAGGTAGAACGAGAAAGGAAGTTAGAGAAAGAGAGAAAACTACCCCTTCCATATATCTCGGTTATCTACGGGGATTGAAGATGGAATAAAGTTTGGCAGGAGTAGTGGGGGATAGAGGTATCTAGTGGTAGACGGCGAATAATAAAAAAGGGAACGGAAGAATCGCAGATTTAATAAAGGCTCCTTGAAAGCGTGCTAAGCGAAAACCGATTTCATTATACCGAGCTGTCCTCCTCTCCGATTCATTCGCGCTTTCCACGGGATGCTGACTTGCTCGAGATTCCACGTCTTTTCTTTTCCTTCGGACCTTTCTTTAACCATTCCTTTTTTTCCCAGGTACAGAAA
This sequence comes from Vespula vulgaris, assembly GCF_905475345.1. NCBI lineage: Eukaryota > Metazoa > Arthropoda > Insecta > Hymenoptera > Vespidae > Vespula > Vespula vulgaris. Next base: position 8,158,143 of record NC_066587.1, read on the forward strand.
AAATGTGCCATCGAGATCACGTGAGTTTACGAAGAACACCGAGAGAAGGTTAATCGAATCGTCGAATAATTATGATGAATCGAGTTTCGACTCCGACCCCTTAGCTGAACTTTCTCAGTTAATTGAAAAATCTATAAATATCCGCTTGGATGATTTTGCCCACAACGAGGGCAATTATTCGTAAAATCGTGATCAGGTATCCAGCTACAGAGAATAATCACCATAAATCAGGTCGAAGTAGAATATCGAACACCATTTCGTGAGTCACCCTTCTCCACTCCATTTTTCTCTTCGTTCCATTCTTAATTCCCTGATTATAATCGCGAAGTAGGAGCAGTTTTCCAGTTGACATTAGAACGAACTTTTCGAGGTTCCGAGGCAATCATCGTTTTGGGAAATCAAGTTCACTGTAGTACCACTCGTTCTCTCATCTGGAAGGTTCGGCCGATAATTAAGAAACTTCCGTCGTTGCGTCTTGAAGATTTGATCCTTTCTAACGTTCTCTCTCTCTCTCTTTCTCTCCCCTCTATCTCTTTCTCTCAATAGCCTCCTCTTCTCCAGTAGTCGAGATTCGTCTAAACATAGTTCCACTCGGAGTTTCCGAGAGTAGGTGGAGAAAAGAGGTAGCCAAAGGGAGAGGTTGTTCTCATGTCAAAGTAGTTTCTCTAGGCTCTCTCTCTCTCTCTCTCTCTCTCTCTCTCTCTCTCTCTCTTTCTCTCTCTTCCGAAAACTACCATGAGCTGTCCACAGAGACACTCTGCATATTCATGTCACCGAAGGCACAAATCGTACCGTTTGCTGTGGTAAACTGGTTTTGGTGCTTCCTAAATCAATGTCAGACCGTAGTCATGTTCTCTTCGGCTCGCACTTCCTCACCTTGCCGTTGATAATTACCAGTTTCGCGGTCGAATGGTTTATTTAAATAAAATGGATCGTTTTTATTGGAGGCATTTAAACGAAAAAAAAAATTAAAGTCCGAAAAAAGAAAAAAGCGAAAAAATCATGCGTTAAAAGCACCGGTTCGTTAGAAATATATTTTAAAATTTTATACATTAAATCAAATATTTGTAGTAAATACGTGTAAAATTTATTGTTTATTCTGAACGATTAAACTTTACATATCTATTCGGCTTTGAATTACAGCGATCTTTCGATAGTCGATTCGAGGATAACACGAAAATCAGGATGGATAAAAGCTAAGCTTCGATCGTGTTTCGCGTTAACGATCGAACACTAATTATACGCGATATAATGTTTTACGATACGCGCAAATTACGGGCTTGACGGTACGAAGTGGAATAGAGGAAGAGGATAGAACAAGGACGCGGCAGTACACTTGTAACGCGACGATATACGCGATAATATCGCGTTCGCACGTGGCCATCCATGCCGATACTGAATTACGATCGGTAACAATCGCCGTTGAAAATCAATTACAAGCGGTATTACAACGTTCGAGCGTGAAATTCACCGTTCCGCCTCGGTCCGATACCTTTCATTCGTTAATTAATCGCTCGTTTGGTATACGCGTCGAACGAAAAAGAAAATATCTGTTTTCTCTCTTTTGTTCCAGTGTTCAAGAAGAAATTGGCGTGATCTCGAGAGAAGCAACGTCGTCCCATCGGATATCGAGCGCCATTATTAGCTACGAATGACGATCGCACGGCTGAAAGATTAATGAAGATGCTTCGATGAAGCGATCGAAGTGAGTTTTTTTCTAATAAACGATCGTTTTAATTGTATTTTCTTATAAATTTCATCGAGAAGAAAATTTCTATATAAATTAATATCTCCCGTAGGTATGTTCTCATATTTATTAGAGCCTCTTTCCAAAAATTTAAAAGAAAAATATTTCTTGTACCTACTACTTGTGAAAATATATGCGTTGAGCGATTTCTTTTTCTTTGCTCAAAAAAGGACCATGAAAGCTTAATTAAGACGAAAGTCCGTTTCTAAAAAGAAAACTGAAAGAAAGAAGCGAACTATCGATTAAAAAAGACGTAGCAACGAACCAAGCTCAAAAATCATTGTACGAACTTTGTCGTCAAACTGAAAAATCTCCTTTCGTCAAGAGGCAACGTAAAGGCGTCGTTTTATCTATATAAAATGTTTCGAAAAAAACGAAAAAGATCCTCTTTCTTTCAATCTCTTTCCTTTTCTCACATTGCAATGACTGAGAAACCTTAAAATTCTACGGACTAATTGCAAACAGCGTGGATTATTCTAAAGATCTACTTAAATATTCTTAAATTTGGAATATGTAAATCTAAAAAAAAATAGTTTCTTTCTATACACACAAAAGTATATGTATATATATATGTGCATATATATATATATTCACGTTGAACGCTTAAAAATTTGATTCAACCTCTTCTTCGTTTTCGTGGAAGCTTTTCGTCGCTTGGAAATGAGGTTGGAGAAGTAAAAAAAGAACAAGAGAGAGAGGGAGAGAGACACAAGAAGAGAGAGAGAGAGAGAGAAAGCTGGAAGCTCGTAGAATAAAGTAATCGAGGAGTTACGTGGTGTCGCTTAAGTTTCACGAAGTAATAACAATAATGAACGAGTCGGCGACCGTGAAATTAGTTTTTGATTGAATTATACTGTTTGAACTGAGGCGACCTTTCTCCTACTCTTTAACCATCTGTAATTTTTTTCTCTTTCCCTTCCTCTATTTTCATACAACGTGTATGTCCTAATTCCGTAAATAAATCGCGAAACTAACGTGTAAAAAAGAATTCACAGTGTCGAGTATTCGTTTATCATTAGTGATTATTCCGTCTATTAAAAAGGAGAGAGATACGATAAGAAAAGTAATGAAAAAGAAAGAATCCTTTGTAAAACAAAGATACGATGATAAAAAGAATTCCAAATTGGCATAGCACATCTTATGAGATACGTAACATTTTCACTGATAGGAAATTCAATGAATGGTATCAAATGTTTATTAACAGGCTTAATAACTAATTAGTGTTCGCCTTGAAACACGTTGCAATACGCATTCATGGTATAGCAAAGTGCGTAAATCCACATAATGCTCGCAGGTCACACTTATAAACGTGTATATACATATATGCATTGAACGTGTGAATATATATATATATATATATGTACATATATATATACATATATGTATATATATATATATATACACACATGTATATATGAATATTCGTTGGTAAATACGCGCCAATTGCATTAGCCTCGTTTCAACGATGGACACTTCCTCTTACCACGAGTTACCAAGTCCACGAGTTACATCCGGCTAAACTATCCACGTCCGTCCGCTCGTCTGGTCTCTCTCCCGAAATTAGTTCTGCTTTAGTGCGTAGAGCGATTTAACAATAAACGACAATAGGAGTATAAGAAATAAACACAAAATCTTCAGTAAGAATTAAGAAATAAATAGATTCGTCTCTTCTTTCTTTTTTCGAACGTAACACATATGTTAACATGGGAAAAAAATAATATAAAAGTGAAATTTTTGAAAATTTTTTATTCATTGACAATACAGTATCAAATGTGCTTTTCTTAAAATCTCTTTTTCGTAAGAACGTGCTTTCTATGTAATTAATTTAAAATAACAACGAAACGTTATAAGAAGTTGGAAAAAGATAACGGTAATCTCTTAATAGACTTTTTAAGGTACGTCAAACAACGAAATAGGATTCTTCAACAGAAAGGAAATCGAATGGGTTTTCGAACGTCTTTCAAAGTAAAGAAAGAAAAAAGAGAGAATGAAAGGAGAAAACATTTGATTTCACTGAAAGAGAGACAGCTCCCTTTCAAAAAACGATTCAACTTTGGCACAAGCTTCTTGGCTCGATCTCGCAAAAGGCTCTCCATTTTCTCTAATCGAGAATTAACCCTCTTGGCCACGATAAATTATCGCGATTATTGGAACCCTTCCAAGCTGTGGCACGCGGACATTCTCTTGGGGTGGTTCTTAATGCACAAAACGAAACGCCCCTTTGCTTTACGGCGACGATAATAGCGTTCGTCCAAAATATTATCCGTCGACCACACTTGCCATGAATTCGTCGCTAACATAAAGGATAGCATCGCTTCTGAAAAAGATCTCGATAACCGTACTCTCTTTTTATCACTCTTACGTTCATAATCTATAGCACTTTGTACTTTTCCTCGCTTTCAGGGTACAAGCAACGACCATTCTTCGTACCCGCATTTACGGAAAATCCCTGCGAAAACGGCGAGAACTTTCCGGCGATATCTAACATGTCCACTCTAAAGGAGCAAGAAAGAGGGAAAAGAGAAACGGGCAATAAATTCTAGAATAGTGTTAGTCGATATCGCGTTAAGTTCGAATCGAATAAGTGGGTCAAGGCGTTCATAGACTACTACATATTCTAAGACCTTAGAAAGTTGTAAGAGATATATTTTTATTACGTAGGGAAGATTTGATAGACCGATATTTCCCGTATTATCCCACAGAACATAAATTTTATAAACCATTTCATCGAGTATCCTATGTTCGCACGAAATAATATAGATTATAGAGTATCGAGGTTGCGTATTTCACATGTAACAGCAAGCACAAATGCTAGCAGGTAAATTCAAAACTCATATTAACGCACAGCCGACGTCTCCCGAGCTTTACCCATGATCAGAGCTTCCAATTATCTACGAATTAGCAATTATAGCTGGCCGAAACTACGGCTATTAAACGTTCCGTTCAATTTAATGATAATACCGTGCATTGCTATCTACTGTTCTAGGTCATTCGGATTCGAAGGGAAGGATAGTAGATTTATGTTATCCTCTTAAATGACGTTGCTCGTAGTTCACACTCCGATTTACATTCACCTATCAACCGATTCTAATCGAAGATTTCATTTAATTCTAACGGTATTAATATATCCAATAAAACTTTTTACACATTGTCATAAAATAGAAGGAATATAAAATTCACAGTTCGAAAAAAAATATAAAAGTTTTTTCTCTCGAATCGATATCCTTTTTGTAAATTCTAACAATGGTATCACGACAAGAGAAATAAGAAAGAAAGAAAGAAAGAAGAAGAGACGATTTCGATTTCCATTAATCATCTTCGCGGTTATCTTTGATTTCTTCAAGCACGTTACGTCACGGTTCGCCGAATTATTACTTCCTTCTTTTCCCTTTTTCTTCCTTCCTCTCGCACAAAGAACCAACTGAAAACAACGTCGGTAAGAAACGAAGCTGGTAAAGGAGACAATATAGCTTTTCCCTTCTTTCCGTACTTGTTCGAGTGGGCTCCTGTAAAGGATGCGATTACCATTTTATCGAGTCTGATTTGCGAGCAATTTACACGAAGCCTCACTTAGAAGACGATACTTTTCTCCCCAAACAAAGAGATCCTTTTCCCTTCCTTTTCTCTTCTTTTTTTCTTTTCCTCGTGAATTTCGATGAATCCGACGAAATTAATAATAAAAGAAAAAAGTATTGCTATGTTATTAAAATTATTCGCTACGCGTATAGGAACGATCGATTCAGCTTAAAATCTTTACAAACGAATCCGGAGAATGTACGGACCATTAATATCGCCCACGATATGTATATTTACTGCTGATGGTGATGGGAGATAACAAACGTATGGTTATCGCGACACGCGATAAACCCACCCCTTCAACTCGCCTTCGTAATACGTGTCCTCGTTACCCCGAACTCGTAACAAGAAAAAAATGTATAAAACTTGTCGTTCGAGTACAAAGAACGTAGGAAACTCGTTAATGCTTATCATTTAATACAGTAAAAATCATTCGAGTGCAGCTTTGTAAATCGTTTCTATCCATCTGGATTCGCCCGTTCGTTTATTCGCTCATTCGATAGAAACCATAAAATCATAGATTTTAAATAAAAAAATATACGAAATTCTCGACGACTTTTTATATTTTAAAATATCGACAAAAAGAGAAAAAACCAGAAGGAAGTTATATAGAAAATTACTTGACCGAACGCTTCTATCATTCTCAAAAAATATTTTAATTTATTTCGCATTGTGATTTAGTGATATATCATGAAAAAGAAACCAAAGAATTTTATTCGAATTTTTTCCTAGCTTCGTGAAATCAAAACGTTGATTGCAAACGATCTCCATTTCGAGCTATTGCAATTGTTTATTACTTAAGAAAACGATTGAAGTATATAGGATAATAAATAGAATAACATTATTGACAATCAAAGCTTCTTAAAGACTATTGATCGAGCAGTGAGAGAGAAGATATGTCAGAAATCAAAATCAGAAGAGTAACATATATATATATATATATATATATATATATATATATATATATAGAGAGAGAGAGAGAGAGAGAGAGAGAGAGAGAGAGAGAGAGAGAGAGAGAGTTCTCCAATGATTCTGAAATGGCAATGCGTGCAAACAGCGTCGAAGTGACAAATTTCAATTTCGCGCGGCGATCTTCCGATGTTTACCGGTATCTCATGGTTCACATCGATATCACGAATTTCATTAGTACTCTCTTCTCTGTTTGCCGCTAGCCTACGGATGTACGATAATGTCCACATAAACCAATTTCGATCATAAACAGTAATCGAACTATATACATACCTATATATGCATACCTGTATGTATATGAGTGTGTGTATGTGTGTGTGTTGAAAGAAAATGTCAGCAAACAGGGAATTTAATTATTTTAACGCGAAACGCGTCAAACGGAAAACCGGTTCCCTCCGAACGATGCGATGCGATGATTATTCGAGCCAACAATCGTTCCTATCGAAATTAATCGGAAACGGGATTTCGATAGAATTATATGAACAGCGCAACCTCTATGACTTCAGCACGTTTATCATTTTTTTTCAATAACTACAAATCTTACAGATAACATCGAAATAATTGTGAAAATATCTTAATCAGAATATTCGTCACAATAGTCTTAATAAATAAATTCAATGTAATTGAAGGTTATATAGCGACCGAACATTTTCCATCTCGAACTAACGATCCCGAACTAACGATCTCTCAAACGACGAATCATTCGTACGACGCTCGAAACTCAACTGAAACTCCCAACCTGCCAGTGGGTATTATAAATTGATTTGCTCGGCTACGGCGATGATTAAGTGGCGTGATTTGAACGCGTGGCTCGCGTGAGAATCCGATTAGGCGAATTTAAAAGCGATGGGAAAGGTTCGTTGCAAATTCGGAACGTGACACGGGAGATAGTCGGAAGGGGAGCCGTATGGGGGTTGGGAGTTAGGGGTAGGAGATAGTCCGTATATCGGGAGTAAAGGGCGGGGAATTCGAAGAGAAGGGACCTGGAAATCGCGTGTTAGAGGGTGCGATGGACGGACGTGCTAGCCGGTGGCCTTGCAATTACCATTCATTACTTTGTTGGGGCCAATTGACATAACTGATTGGTATTCGGCACCCACACAAGCCTCAAAGGACCACCAGCCTGTCTCCCTTCTCCTACTCTCTCTCCCTCGCAATGGCGGCTAGGCTCAACAAGGCCGAAGGGAGCTAATGCAGTTAGCCATGTCTGCATCGCGAACTCTATACGATCCTGACGGTCTAACCACCATTCCCTTCGTCTGCTCTTGTACTTCGCTCCACGTACTTGCTCTGAATGAGCAAGTTCACATATTTGAATCAGTGTGCCTGCTGGTATGTAGATATACATAGTATCTACTTTACGTTTAATTAACGATTTACCTTATGTACGGAGAATGAATTATATTTCTTATTAAATTTCAGATATAGAGAAATCTATAGGATAAACTGTAATTATTTAGAAAACATAGTCGTACGGGGTGCTATCGTCGATTTATTCCACAAGCGACGTCATATAAATTACATCAACGAGGAAGTTCGCGGAGACTTTCTTTTCAGGATGGCAAGGAGACCGAGGATAGAGGGTTAGGTTGGAGAGTAAGAGAGAAAGAGAAGTACGACTTTCTTTATACCTTAGCCTCCACGTTTTGCCGCATTTTCCCTCGGCTCTTTCCTTCCTTCCTTTTACCTTCGTGGCTAGCTACCATCGCTAGGCAGTATTTCCGTTGGTAAGAGTTGGGCGGAGAATGGAAAGTTAGCAGATAAATAGTGGCTAATACTTCACAAGAACCGGTCTTTCCTTCCGTTACTACCGCCATTGCGATATTCCTTTCGCATACCTATCTTCGCAACAATTTTAGACCCACTTATTCCATTCTTTGAGAGAGAAGAGTTATCGTAGAATTTGACAATATTACTGGCAGTTCTAGTCGAAATTCTTGGAAGGAAAAGAAAGGAAGAAAGGTAGAGAGAGGGCGAGAGATACAAAGAAAACGATTTAACGAATAAAGAGTGTTAAAATATGAAAAAGAAGAATAGAGAGGGGAAATGACATTTGTTGTTCCATGAAGTTGTACAAAACGAACGAAATCAAATAATATTCCAAGTTGATTTACGATTTCCTTGTTAAAAAGATAAAAAACTAGAAACGAAAATTAATCCTGGATATAGAAATAGAAAATTCCTAGAGGAAGATCATTATATTCTCACCTATTTGTAAAGCATACAAAAAGTCGGTATTAAGCTAATCTGAGGTAATGAACGTCATAAAAAAGTATATCTAACATGGAAAACTGTTGTAAGAGACGACACGCTAGAGTCTACTTCTCATTAGCAAGGCGATTTCCATTTCTTCGTGTAAACTGGATCGGACGAATAAACCGTTTGGTTACCTATTAATACGAATTTTTGGAAGTTTGCCAAAATAGTTTGTACTTTCTAGCAAACGAATGTTTTCTTCGAAAAACGAAGAAGAGAAGAAGCAAAACGCTCGATTTATTCTCCTCTATTTTCTCTTTCTCTTTCTCTCTCTTTCAACTTTCCCTATTTGCAGAAATAGCGTTTTTCTATTAATTGTCGAATAAACCCCAATTTCTTTGATCTTTACTTATACTGATTCATCAAAGATCTGACTTCCGTGTGTAACTTTCCGATTCATATACTATTTCCGATTCATACTATCGATTAAATAATTTCTGTGTATTACTTCGTTTTTACATTTAAAGACGAATTTATATACGTTGACTTAAAAAAGGTTGAATAAAAGCGATTGTCACATTTAAAAGATTAATCGTAGATATGAAATCTGCAATTAGAAAGTCAAGATCTTCTTCCGCCTCTTATCTATCGCTACCTCTCTCAATATCCACGAGCAGCGTACCAATTAACCGTTGACAATCGGTACGCCGAACTCTCGGACCATTTTCCCTCTAGTATTTCGATCGGTGCCGATAGCACTTTTGAAAAGCCCTGCCTAATTCGAGCCGATGTCATTAATGTCCGTGATTCAGCTATAAATTATTCAGGGTAATTGGATTCGGGCTACGCATAAAATCTACCAGGCAATATCGTTCCTATCCGTGACAGAGAACAACGATCTCTCGCTTCCTCTCTTCCTCATGTTCTCCGTAGTACGCGAAAGAGAACGAGCATACGCAGCAAGCGAGACCAGAGCAAAGAGGATTGATCATGTTTTCTCTATCTTTCTCTTTCTCATTCTCTTTTTGTCTCTGTTTCTTCATGCGTCTCTCCCTCTTATATCGTTTTTCTCTCCATCCCTATCTATCACTCCGTCTCCCCGTTTTTCTCCCTCTTTCTCTCAGGAAGTGTGGCTTATGCCGTGCGTCGAAGTACAATGTAAATCGCTACTACCACTGGCTGCACAATTAGGTACGGCAATATTTACTATTTGCCAATATGGCGATAGCTTAGCGTCCCCGTTAACCCTCTTCTCTTCCGTCAACTCCTTCTCCATACCAAAGCTAGCAATGCCATACTATTGCCTCTACTATTGCTGCTGTAACACGCGATAACAATCCTCGGTCGTATGTTCGGCACAATCGGAGATTGTCCAGTCGAATCAAACGCACGATCTGCTCGCTTGAGCGAATCTTGCTTCTCTGAATGCAGTATTTCCAATGATTCGTGTCTTAATGAAGCTTACTGTTCCAAACTATAACTCGACGGAGCTGAAGGAATTAGATATACTCGTGAGAGTTAGTTCGTTAGAAAATGAAAATCGATTGTAGGTTATTCGGAAAGAGCGTATAACATTAACCAAATAAATGAAGAAATGTATTAAGTGTATTATTTGACTCGTTGAAAAAGTATATCTCTTGGATATCCTAAAATCGATAAGTTAGAAAGAAAAAAAGAAAAAGAAAGAAAGAAAAAGAAAAGAAAGAATAAGTTTTGCAGTTAAATATTTTTTAGTGAACGTAACAACGAACAACCTGACTCGCAGCGGTATGTTCTTTCGAGCAAAACGATGCCAGCATTTTACTCTACAGCATTGTGCGCCTCGACTACGTTTCGTTGCTATACGTTTTACGCGTCGAATAAAGAAAAAAAATTTTTTTAGTCCAGCGTACTACTGAAATTTAATAAAAGGGTAGGAACAAAAACAGGATCATCGAACGAAACAAAAAATATTACATTGTTTCTTTTCGAATTTCGTCACGTCTTTGCTCGCCATCAAAACTAATGAAATGACAAAGATGACTGTCGTGTCAATTAATGAAAGGAAAAGCTACAAATGACTCGAATGAAGTTGCTATATTTAACCATATGTTTTATTCAAAGTTCTCGGTACGATTTAAGAAAGCACTTTGATACGATTACAACTCTTACTAAGGTTTTCGAAGGGTGACGAAATGGTATTGAAAAGGAACGAGTGTAAAGAGAGAAGGAAGAGGAATAAAAAACGAAAGTAAGAAGAAAACGAAATCTAGCGAAGACCATTAGAAATTCGGTAGACATGAATCTTTTGCTTTAACACGGCTTCGGATCTACGGATTGTTCGCATGGATATACGAGCGAAGATTAAAACTCTAGTAATTTCGTGCTAAGATATGGAAACGCCATGGAGTTACGAAAGTATGCGTAGTCGGATTTCGTGAAATCGTAGAGTTATTCGAGAGTGACGGCGGTATACAGTTAAAAGGGTATCCATAGCTACTTTTGACGAGAGAAACTACCACTCTCCGTGGATACCTTCATTATAAATATTTACGAACCGAGGATTCTCCTGTTCGAAGCTGGAAACGCGCATATTATGCGGATTCGTTGAATCGAAAAGTGTTTCTCTTAGGACGACTTTGTGACAAAGGATAGGAATTCAAAGATTAAAACGATTATATAAACAGTAGATTATTCTATTTATTTGTAAAATAAGACAATTGACAAGAATTGATTAATATAATGAAATTAAAAAGTAATTTTATTAAAAAACATTTGGGGATACGAGAACAACGGAAGCAGCTCCAGGTAAAACATAAGAAGATGTTTTGATTTTGCTACCATTGTTGATGTTAGATCCAACACTGGCAGTATAAACAACCAGTTGTTCGGGTATGTTCAACCACGTTCTGGCATCAACTTGAACAGCAGAGTTTGAGAAATTGACTAGCAAAACTACGGTTGATCCTGAAAGTCTGCGTACAACGCCCAAAACTTTCTCGGTAACAAGGATAACTTCGAGGGATCCATCCGCGATAATAGGCTTTTTCTTCAAAGCAACCAGAGCCTTGAATACCTTATAATGGGAGATAGGACTATTTTTTTGTACCGCCAAGTTCAAAGTCTTGTAGTTGCTATGAACCGGTAACCATGTTTTGTTACTCGTAGAGAAACCAGCACTCGTACTGTTGTCCCATTGGAACGGTGTCCTTTCTGGATCTCTTGATTTAAGATAGTATCTATCTGGACCCGCTTGACAACCAGCTGGATCGATTGTTTCTTCATAAGTGAAATCCCTATCCAGCATACCAATTTCGTCGCCGTTATAAACGACGGATACACCAGGTAGAATTATAGACAACATGTTCAACTGATCGGCTCGTTCCTTTCCGAATCTACTCGGAGCTCGGTGATTGTCATGATTGCCGACCACCCAGTTGGCAACGTAGTCTTTTGAAGGGACATTACTCATCCAACGATCGATATAACGCTTGAAATCAGGGGCTGAGGATGCGTTATTAAGATCTGATATAAACATGAAGTTAAATGGTACAGTAGAACCGGCGTCGTAATATCTCACTGTAGAATTAAATTCTGCGTAAGCTTCGGTAAGGAACATCTTATAATCGCCTTTAGTTTTATTAGAGTGGTCATCGAGTAACTTTCTCCAGCTTGCAAGTACATCGTAGGTCTCATCCAGATCCTTGGTGTAAATATGTTTAAGAGAGTCATAGTCATCCGATGGCAAGTCAGGACGATTAGCTGATGGCTCGTCTAAGAATCTCGGATCCTCGAACATAAAGTTAATCGCATCGATACGGAATCCCTCGACTCCACGATCCATCCAGAAAGAGTAAACATCCTTCATCTCTTGATCCAAATCCTTGTTACGGTAGTTCAAATCTGGCTGACCAGCAACGAATTGATGGAAGTAATATTGTTCACGTTGCTCATTCCATTCCCATGCTGAACCTCCAAAAACGGAGAGCCAATTGTTGGGTGGTTGTCTCGTACCGTTAACGTATGTTGCATTCCGCCAAATATAATATTCATCGTACGGCTTGATCTTTTGTATGCTCTTTTTAAACCACTCGTGCTCGGGTGAACTGTGATTTGGCACATAATCAAGAATTACCTTAAGACCGAGTGACTTTGCTTTTGCCACAAGTTTGTCAAAGTCATCCAGAGTACCGTATTCTGGATTGACGTCTGTGAAATTGGCAATATCGTAACCGAAATCAGCTTGAGGGCTGGTATAAATCGGCGATAACCAAAAAGCATCCACGCCAATATCCGCAATATGCTCCAATTTGCTGGTAATACCGTTCAAATCGCCGATACCGTCGCCATTGCTATCTTTAAAGCTTCTAGGATAGATCTGATAGATCAAACTATTCTTGTACCAGTCGGAGTTCGCAGCCGAAGCTAACGAGGAGAGGCAAAGCCCCAATAACACGATTTTCGTTATTGTTTGCCACATTGTCGATTACTGATCAAACTCGGTGATCGATCGATCATTTATAGTAAATGACTCGCTAGAAAAATACATCAAGTAGCATCAAGTATACATCAAAGCACATCGAAGTGCTATCGCTTGTAATAAAAAATAGATATCGATAAATCAAGTGAAGTGTTTAATCACGATAAATTCTTTGCAAAGGGGAATACCTCATTGAGCGATTACAAACAAAAAATTATGATTGTTTATCTACCGTGATAAATCTGTGCATAGTGAAGATATAAGGATAACAAAATCTCCGTTATTTACTTTTATGACTTCGAAACAAATACTGCGAACAGGATCATCGAACGAGTCAAAAAGTATTTCTTTCTGTCCACTGAAATTTCGTCGTGCCTTTGCACGTCATCAAACCAACCTAGTTAAATGACAAAGATGATTCTTCGTGCCAATTAAAGAAAAGCTAAAAATGACTCGAATGAAGTTGCTGTATATGTATTACCATACGTTTGATTCAAAGTCCTCGGTACTATTTAAGAAAGCCCTTTGATGCGGTTACAACCCTTACTAAGGTTTTCGATGGGTGACGGGGTGGTATTGAAAAGGAACGAGTGTAATGCACGAGAGAAGAAGAAGGAATAAAGGACGGAAGAAAGGGAAAAACGAAATCTAGCGAAGACCGTTAGGCAGTCCGTATTCCCTTTGAAAGTATATTCCCTAGTGGCCGGTCTCCAAAGTGAGAAGAGGAAAGAAGATAAAGAAATAGCGTCGAAGTAGGGAAAGGATGAAAAGGCGAATGAGATGGGCCCAGCGTTAATTAAGACGCTGCGAGTTATCTCTCTTCCTCTCCTGCACACCCATATACATAGTTCGAATAAGTAAACCACGAGAAACGAGGAAGAGTTTTCCGGTGGTGTCAGAATCCGAACATTGCTTACCTCTGAGAAATAAGAATGACCGAGTCTACGCTTTTGACGAAGTCATAGGATAGTGGGTGGGGAATTTGTATGCTCGATTTCGTCGTTTGCTTTCATCTTTAAAGCATGGAAATAGAAAGACAAAGAGAGAGATAGAAAGAGAAACATGTTTATCAGATATAACAAAGAAAATCTACAATTTCACGCTGAATTTCAAAGTGTCCGAGTTCTTCTTAAAGTGTACTCCGCACGACGTCACTCCTAGATAGAATGAGAATAGAGAAAGAGAGAAAGAGAGAGAGAAAGAGAAAGAGAGAGAGAGAGAGAGAGAAAAGGAGAAATGGAAAGAGCGAAGGACGAATAGAGAATATGCCGTCAAACTTTACTCGGAATACGAAGTGACGAAGTCAAAGTTTTGAAATCTCTTTCGAGCAAGTGTCACGAGTTATATCATCTAGAAAGCTCGTTCGAGCGAAATAAAACGAGCTTGCAATAAAATAAATAAATCACCAGGCAATAGAGAATAATTAAAACGAAATGCTATTGCGATGTCTATACAATCTGATTATAAACCAAAGCGAAATTGTTAATTTTACGAAGATATACATTATCCATATATACATAGATATACTTGCATGTTCATCTTGTGAAAATCAGTTTTTCCTTAAATACGAGACTCTGTATGTAGAAACAGTATATGTAAAAAACTATATGTATATTTCAGCAAAAAAAGATAGTGCGGAAATGGACGACTAAGCGGAAGGAAGAAAATATTTTAAAAGTATCCGGTTAGAAAGAGAAAGAGAGAAAGAGAAAGAGAGAGACTCAATTAATATAATCCCACGCTCAACAGCGCACCGTTGATTAAGATCGAAAACGTTCTCACGGGCGTCACGAGCCTTAATCGATAAAACGTATATACGTTCGTATCTCTATAGATATATGTGCTAGCACAGTTCGGAGTAGGCAAATATACCCGAAAACTCAGGCTCTATGTAGGTAGCTAGAGGAAAGGGTAACATGGAAGGACAAGCCCAGAGATAGCGAGAGAGAAATCGGGTTGGCGAGGTGGTGAAGCAGAGTGTTAATTAAGACGCGCGGAGTTATCTCGCGACGAACAAGATGCGACGTTGTTACAGGAAGCAGTCTACGTTTTCGTAAAAAAAAACAAAAACAAAAACAAAAAACAGAACGAAAAAGAAAGCTGAAAAGAAATGGAAAAATTGAATATGCGAGAGACCGATCTTGGCTGTGTTCTCGCGTATACATATGTAAAGACATTCGTCCAAATGCATGCACATTGTATCGTCGTAGAGAGAAAAAGAAAGAAAGAGAATGGCATGGAAGAGAGGAGGTCTCTTCTCTCGACTGTCTCCTTGTAGAACGAGAGGAAGAGGGAGTCAGGCATAAAGAAAGAGCTTGAAGAATGTGCACTCAGCGTGATTGGTGCTGCGCGTCCGCTGGATAGTCATGGATGACGGTATGAAAACTTGAAATTTTCCACCAACGCACACGCGTATATTCTTCAACACGCATGCATTTTTCCTCTTCCTCTCTCTCTCTCTCTCTCTCTCTCTCTCTCTCTCTCTCTCTCTCTCTCTCTCTCTCTTTCTCTCTCTCTTTCTCTTTCTCTTCCTTCCCACCGCTGAATTCATATATAACTTACAGCGCAACTTCTTCACCTTACCTTTTATTTCGACTCTTTTTCTTTAGAAAAATGCCCCATTTAAGGTCGACGAACTCGCGCACAACTCGCGTTTTTTCCCACAACACTCTCAAGGACAATTAAAACAAGACGACGAGCGAAAATGTCTAGAATAGATGTTGAATAATCTCACATGAAATTGGATGAATTATTTGGATGAATTTTTGCTCTTACACAGCTTCTGATCTATGAATGAAAATGGATTTCTACGAGTACATGGATTTACGAGTGAAGATTAAAACTCTGGTAATTTTATACTAAAATATGAAAATGTCTTGAAGATACGAAAGTGTGCGTACTCGGATTTTGCAGAATCGTAGAGTTAATCGAGAGTGACGGCGGTATACGGTTAACAGGGCTATAGTTACTTCTGATAAGAGAAACTACTACTCTCCGTGGATACCTTCATTATAAATATTTACGAACCGCGGAATCTCCTGTAGGAAGCTGGAAACACTTGTATTATGCGAATTCGTTGAATC
Source organism: Vespula vulgaris (assembly GCF_905475345.1). NCBI lineage: Eukaryota > Metazoa > Arthropoda > Insecta > Hymenoptera > Vespidae > Vespula > Vespula vulgaris. The sequence goes on from NC_066587.1 coordinate 8,174,173, forward strand.
GAAAAGTGTTTCTCCTAAGACGACTTTGTGACAAGGAATAGGCATTGGAAGATTAAAACGATTATGTAAACCGTAGATTATTGTATTTATTTATTTATAAATTAAAACAAATGAGAAAGATTCATCAATACAATGAAATTAAAAAGTAATATTAGATAATTCAATACTTTTTATTCTTGTTTAACAATCGATAAAATTACTTCTCACATTTAAATTTTCTTTAACTAATATTACAATAAATTTGGAGATACGAGAACAACGGAAGCAGTTCCAGGTAAAACATAAGAAGATGTTTTGATTCTGGTACCACTATTGATGTTAGATCCAACACTGGCAGTATAAACAACCAGTTGTTCGGGTACGTTCAACCATGTTCTGGCATCGACCTGAACAGCAGACTTTGAGAAATTAACTAATACGACTACCGTTGATCCTGGAAGTCTGCGTACAATGCCCAAAACTTTCTCGGTAACAAGGATAACTTCGAGGGATCCATGCGCGATAATAGGCTTTTTCTTCAAAGCAGCCAAAGCCTTGAATACCTTATAATGGGATCTAAGACTACTTTTTTGTACTGCCAAGTTCAAGGTCTTGTAGTTGCTATGAACCGGTAACCATGTTTTGTTACTCGTAGAGAAACCAGCACTCGTACTGTTGTCCCATTGGAACGGTGTCCTTTCTGGATCTCTCGATTTAAGATAGTATCTATCTGGACCTGCTTGACAACCAGCTGGATCGACTGTTTCTTCATAAGTGAAATCTCTATCCAGCATACCAATTTCGTCGCCGTTATAAACGACAGATACACCAGGTAGAATTATGGACAGGATATTCAACTCATCGGCTCGTTCCTTTCCGAATCTACTAGCAGCTCGGTGGTTGTCATGATTGCCGACCACCCAGTTGGCAACGTAGTCTTTTGAAGGAATATTATTCATCCAACGATCGATAAAACGCTTGAAATCAGGGGCTGAAGATGCATTATTAAGATCTCCTAAGAACATAAAGTTGAATGGTACAGTAGAACCAGATTTGTAGTATCTCACTGTAAGATCAAAGTCTGTGTAAGCTTCGGTAAGGAACATCTTATAATCGCCTTTGGTTTTATTAGAGTGTTGATCGAGTAACTTTCTCCAGCTTGCAAGTACGTCATAGGTCTCGTTAAGATTTTTGGTGTAGATATGATCGAGAGTATCGTAGTCATCTGGCGGCAAGTCAGGACGATTAGCTGATGGTTCATCCAGGAATCTCGGATCCTCGAACATATGGTTAATCGCATCGATACGGAATCCCTCGACTCCACGGTCCATCCAGAAAGAGTAAACATCCTTCATCTCTTGATCCAAATCCTTGTTACGGTAGTTCAAATCTGGCTGACCAGCAACGAATTGATGGAAGTAATATTGTTCACGTTGGTCATTCCATTCCCATGCTGAACCTCCAAAAACGGAGAGCCAATTGTTGGGTGGTTGCCTCGTACCATTAACGTATGTTGCATTCCGCCAAATATAATAGTCATCGTAAGGCTTGATTTTTTGTACGCTCTTCTTAAACCACTCGTGCTCGTGTGAGCTGTGATTTGGCACGTAATCAAGAATTACCTTAAGACCGAGTGACTTTGCTTTTGCCACAAGTTTGTCAAAGTCATCCAGAGTACCGTATTCTGGATTGACGTCTGTGAAATTGGCAATATCGTAACCGAAATCAGCTTGAGGGCTGGTATAAATCGGCGATAACCAAAGAGCATCCGCGCCAATCTCCGCGATATGCTCCAATTTGCTGGTAATACCATTCAAATCACCAATACCGTCGCCATTGCTATCTTTAAAGCTTCTAGGATAGATCTGATAGATCAAACTATTCTTGTACCAGGAGTTCGCAGCCGAAGCTAACGAGGTGAGGCAAAGCCCCAATATCACGATATTTGTTACTGCTCGCCACATTGTCGATTACTGATTAAACTCTAGGATTGATCGATCATTTATAGTGTACGACTCGCCAGAAAAATATATCAAGTAGGTAAGCACATCGAAGTGGTATCACTTATAATGAAAAATAGATATCGATAAATCAAGTGAAATATTTGATCGTGATAAATTCTTTGCGAAACCTCATTGAACGTTCTTGGCGGATTACAAACAAAAAATTATGATTCCTTATCTATCGTGATAAATCTATGCATAGCGAAGACTATCAACATTTCACTAACAACGTCTCTCTTATCTACTTTTACCGTTTTACTTTGTAATCCATCAATATTGCAGTTTAGGTTCGGTACGTTATTCTGATTTTTTTACGATTCGTGGGAATACTCTAGTTATAAATTTTCTCGTTAGTTTATAGATTGTCTTTACAACGATCGTTACGAGAAGAGATCGTGCAAAGCGATAAAGCAAACCTAACATCAGCAAAGTTCTTTTTCTTCAGTTAAAATAAAAAAAAGTCCATGAAAGTGAAGAGAACAAACAAAACTTTACAAATACAATGTAGTCGTAAAATGATTGTGTAGGTACGTACGATATTCCATACGAACGATAAAATACCTTGGGCCTCCCACGCCATTCGAAAGACTGTAAACATCGAGCTTGCGCAACTTCTCGCGTGTTCAAAGCGTTTACGAGCGTTGGCCTCTCATAACCGCTATCGTGGTTATAACTAATTATACGTAGGGTAGGATCGACCTCGACTTGCTCTGCAGTGCTCACTTCCTTACTTACTTTCGAAAGTGCGTGGAAGGAAATGAACATTGTTCTTTCACGAAGCCGACGGTTGGCAAAAGAGTAAATCTTAGAGTTATTTTGCGCTCGCTCATAACTTATCGCGAATAATATCAAACTAAGATCTTACTGAAGTTCTTCTTTTGAACTAAGGTGTTATTTTTAATATTAAAAATTTGTTCAACTTGTTCTTAGAACATATCTAGATTTGTTCTAGCCGTGTAACGTTTCAAGCAATTTTATTTGTTAATAGGTATGTACATAAAAAATTGAAGAGAGTGAACAGAAAAGATATTCTCTTATTTTCTGTCTTTTTTTCTTTTTTTTTTTTGTTATCGAACTTGATTTTCTAAAGGAATATCGATTTGTTCGCACGATACCGACAGCTAAAGTCGAAGCTTTAAGTCAACATTCACGGCGTTCCCTTGATATTCAAGAGAATGAGAAAGCTTTTCACGATGGGTGATAGCTTCGAAAGAGCAGCAGAATAAGAGGGAGAAAGAGGAGTTAGAGACGACAGGGGTGTCTAGCAGGGTGTCGGCATAGCCGATGTAACAAGGCCACCTTATGTCAGCCACCCTTGGCGCGATGGGGTAGTCAAACAAACCCCTCGCAGTTTACGGCCGTAATTAACTTCCCAGGTTATTAGCCCTCGTTCACGGAAGTAACGCGCTACTATCCAACGTTTCTCTTTACTTCTCTCTCTTTACCTCATTCCCTTACTCGTCCTCTGTCTTTCTCTGTTTCTATCTTTGATCATTTACCAACAAATTTTACGTAAATTATCCAAAAGACCTTCAAAGAAGCTATCGTATGTACGCATCGCCTTAATAACAATTATTTCGCAAACTATATGTAGTCTTTGAAAATTATTGGAAATAGTTTGACGATATTAACGCAGGAAAGGGAGATAGATGGAGATAGAGATAGAGATATAGAGAGAAAGAGAGAGAGAGAACAATTTCGAGACTGCAAATTTTGGAGTCACCACAAACGAGAGAGACATCAGCGATGTCAAATGCAAAGTGCTCCTGATACTGCAAATTAATTAGCCTAACAAGTTTATTCGAGTCGCCACGGTTCGATCGCTAATTAATTCTCGAACGATAAACGTTCTCGAGTGAATTATTGTGATCAATAGGCTTTCGATATAGAGTGCCCTTTAAATATTTATTTAAAATGCATGTCAATACTCTAGGATCAAAGTATTTTATCGGGTTCAAGGGAACTTATCAAAGGTAAAATATAATTACATTTAAGCAATAATATAAAAAACATACGTGTGTAGAAACTAAAATAAATCAATACACGCAAAATAAAACGTATGGGTTACATGTCGTAAATATCGGATAACCAAATGAATGATGCGATAAATGTCACGATAAATCCAAAAATAACTCTCTCGTTTATATCTTCACATTTTACGCACGCTTTATACACAGAAAACACGAAATACATTAGCGATGCATTGATATTACTGAGGCACGAGCACGCGCTTGCGTAACATTTGCAAGTAAATCAAGGGAAAACTTAAGGATAGCTATATCTCCATCAAAAAAAAAAAAAACTGAGAAAGTAGAAACAAAAAGAAGAATCAGAGAGGAAATACAAGCCCGAGTAGCAGAGCAGAACGAAGGGAGCTCTTGGAAAATAAAGGACAACATTCGTTATTTATAAGCTACCCGGTGAAAAATGTTTCATGAGACTCTCGAGATTCTCTCAAACTTCAATCTACTATCACTATTACATCATTTTTTGCCATTTTTTGTGGCAAAACTTGCTACTTGCCAAAATGAATTTTAAAAAAGAAAATGATAATGAACATACATACTTATTTTTCACGCATTATGACTTTATGAAACATCGTGTGATCTTTCTCTTTCTCTTTCGGTGTATCTCCTTCTTTTCATAGTATAAAATACCTTTCCGTTCTCTAACGTTCTTATGAGATGAAAGCGAAGAAATACCATGTTAACAAAATCACGCATCGTTGACTGCTATGAAATGATCATTTTTCTAACATTTACATCCGAAGAACAATATTTTTAAGCTCTAAAAGTAATAGAAAATATTTCTTATCATCGTTATCGAAGGCCTTTAACCTTCTAACGGATTTATTTCATAGGAATCTTAGAAGAACGAATCAAAGAACGAAATACTAATTTGTCGACTAATTTGTCGAAAAGTCGGGAAATTACGTAATCTCTCACTTCGATTTGCTCGGAAACAAGCAAAAGGGAAGATTCTTAGCGACGATGGCGCGTACGCTCGCGGCATTGCCTCTTCACTTTCGAGTCTCCACCTTGCGACGAACATTTCGTAGGCACGCGTAATTAAAATAATTAGTAGGAATAATCTCAGGGTCGTAATAGCGTGTAACACTGGAGGAAGAGTACGCTGGAAGAAGGAAGTCGACTGGGATTAAGTTAGGAGTTCTAGTGCTAGGGAGTACAAGGTGGATAAGGTAAGGGTGACCATAATTAAAATGCACCAATGTTAACTGAGCCGACATACCAATGGTACTCTAATCCTATCCGCAAGAGTAACTTTCTAGGACGTACCCACGCACTCGGTATCGTTCAAAAAAGCATCTAAACGTTTCCTTCCTTTAACGTTTTAAATACATATTTCAAAATTTTTCCATCTTCTCTTTTTCTTCCACTCTCGCTCTTTCTATTTTACCGTGCTCACATTCCAACGTGGGTCACCTAGAGACGACAAATTTTACCTACGTTCGCGAGGTATTAATTAATTTGAAAAAACCACACTTTCGAGTAGGCTCGTCCACTTGACGAATCGGTCGAGTTTATTTAAATGTTCCTCAGTTTGATCGCGGATTGACTCACGTTAATTGTAACCCTACCTTCTGCGTCGTTCACTCTATATACTCGAGTTCGAATTTCTTTATGTATATTGATACACGGACGTGCAGACACACATCCATACTCTCACACAGTGGAAGACTCGTTACTCGTTACCATTAATTTTCGAGGGTTCCTTCCGCGGACGATCTCGAAAGCCACATTGAGTTCAACAGGGAGCACTTACTGATTAATTAAATCGCGATAAAAGAGGAAAGCCAGGCTTCTCCTGTGATATAGGACACACTTTAAATAACGCTGCCGGCGTTAAATAACGTCGCTTTCTTCTTAAGCGAGCCCGTGTGCATTCGTTTGTTTCATAATAGTAGTAGTAGTAATCGTAACGACTATTCATTGTACAAATTGGAGAATCCTTAATGGAGCGAGCAATTAGTGATACGTTCGTTCGACATGACGTTTTCATGTGGGCCGCACATACAAGCTTCTGATGACATCTGGACCTTGAAGTCTCTTCCTTTCTTTCTTTTTAAGAAATTACCGATCGATATATCGACAAAACGTCAACTTCTATTTCTCTGCAATAGGAAGACGAGAACGAAATGTGGCTCGTGATACGATCGAAACCAAATATATTGAGTGCATAGCGTACGTCACGTAGCGACCTTCTGTCATCCGATGGTAGTCTACCAAAGAATATCTGGATAATATACATTGGCCGAATATTTGCGTTTGTCGTTACGAGTTAAAATCGAAATATGCATTCGATCTTGTATAAACAAAGAATAAGATAACGAACGAATTCTAATTTGTTTGCGAAAATGAACACTTTTATTACATAAATATTTTTATATTTTTTCCGATTCAACTCTCTTATCTTTGATAGACGATGTCGGCGTTGTTTCCTACACGATAAACAGCGCTAAGATAAAGGCAATAATAAAAAAGATAAAAAGGTGGATTAATAGCAAGATTAGAGTTATCTGCTACCATTTACTTCCCACTACTCACGTAACACTTGCAAGGATTTACTAACTACAAATAAAAATAAACGTGTTTTAAAGGATATAAAAAAAAAGAACAGGAATATTCAGTAATGTCTTTGAAGGAAACTAACAGACCAGAATCACATCGATCTCGTTCTCTCGGATTACGCGAATAAAAATAGTATCCTCGATGGAAGAACGTAATTAACGACGAACTTTTTTCAAATCCTGCAATTACCTAATTTGAATCTCACATTCGAGAACGACGACTATCTGTTCGAAAGCACATCCTCTTCCTGCTACTTCATTCGTCTCGGAGAATGAGCGCGTTCAACTCTTCTAACAAGGACTCTCAGCAAGCTTTTCAACGAAGATCGCACGAATCAGAGAAATCGATGTGAAATTCCGAAAGGAATCCTTTCCCCTTTTGATCAAAATGCGAACGACGTATAAAGTCGAATAACAGCGTAGCGCGAAGGAGGAAGAAAAGAAAAAATGAAGAAGAAACTTGAGAAGGATAGATTTTATGTAGGTAACAAATAACGGAATAGAGAATCTTGAAATGTTACAATGCCTGAAGAGTGAAACGGTCGTGGATTTCGATACGTAATACAAGACAAGAAACAATGGAAAATGATAGTAAAAGAAAGACAGTACCATCAGGTGTAATGACTCTTCTTCTTTTCTCTTTTTCTTTCTCTTTTTTTCCTTCTGACTCGTAGAAACGAAAACGATGCGTCAAAGTGTACTCGCGATATTCAAAGCTCGGAGTAATTCCAGTAACGAGAAACAATGAGAACTGAAGGTTTGGACTTTTCGAGAACTGACGTTCATAATAAGAAACGTAAAGGAAGAAAGAGAAATAGAAGAAGAAAGAGAGATAGGAAAGGACTTTACGACTTCTCACCAAGAATCTCTGTTCTTGTACATCGTCTTGACATTGAACGAAATTAATAAAATTCCAAAGTATCCTTCGAAATTACCACCATCGTACGTATATCTCCCTTCTTCTTTCTTTCTCTCTTCCTTTCTTTTTTCTTTAACACAAAAGAAAACTCGATTGAATTTTTCACGTCTCATTGTATCGCTATTGCGAATTCCATCGCACTTTTCCAACTGTTGAAACGCATACAAACGAGAATCTTTTCTCTAGCGACGATTGAAACGAATTTTGTTCGGTCGAACATTGTCGAATGTAATACATGCATACGTGCACATACATGTACATACATACACACATCCATTGAAATTCACTACCTCTTTTTAATTAGTCCGTGTAATTAAGCGTTCTCGTTCGACCAATATCAGAGTGCACTCGTAATACAAAACAGTAGGAGTTAGTTCGCATCGTATCAATTTTTATCTGTCTCTCGTTTTAACATTTTCCTATATTTCTCTCTCGCTAGTTTAGAACTTTTTTACTATTCGTATTTTACAATATGTTATCGATGTCAAGCCAAGAACATTTCTTTACTTATTCTTTAGCGTCTAATCAACCTCCTACTCGACAAATTAACTTGACCAAACGAATCTCAATGTTTGTACAAAGGGTCGAGCTCTATCAACCGTTACTGTGAATCAGAATGCCAAAGGTTAGAATTTATGGAATCTAACGCTTCACGAGTGTATCCAAGGAACGTCGTTGCTTACTCGCCTTTGAGTCCGTTTTCCTTCAGAAAACAAACCTTGGGAGTAGTAAAGGAACTGTTATTAATTTAATGGAAGACAATGAGAAAGGGAGAGAGGGAGAGAGACGAACAGACAAACAGACAAACAGATAAACAGACAGAGGTAAAATATAATTGTAATATTCCGGATAGTATAGAAGCAGGCTGTAAAGTGGCCAGGAGGAAGGTAATAGCGTACGCAAACTATATTACGTAGTTTACAACGCTTGCTTTAATTCCAACGAAACATTAAGAGAAGACATTCTACTTTATCTCTATTCTTCTCTCTCACTTCCATTGCCTCCAATATTAATCCGAATCGCAATCATGTTCACCGATTGTACGTTATACTATAACCATTCATCTTGTCTTTCGAATTTTATATTACAATCACGACATTTTATATAATCCGATTCGTTTCAAACCGCAATAATAAACGTAGATCGTTAAATGAACGACACTAATTCGAGTTCTGGCTTGAATTGAAGAAAATCGCTTCGTTAAAATTTACCTGTAACATAAGCCCTTTTTACCCAACAAAAGCTTTCATTTACGAGGTAAATGAAACGAACAAATTTCGCGAGATCGATAAGAATAATAAGAGCAATATCAGAAAATCTAGTTAGCGTTCGAAAAAGCTAGTAATGGAAGGCGACATCTGGTCCATTTGAAAGTCGAAACTCATCTCCCTACCTTTGCGATCAGATCGGCCTAATTTCCGGTGAAGGGAGAAGCAGAAGTTAACTCTCTGACGATCGAACAACTATGTAAGTTATTTTTATCAAAGAAAAAGATATTGCGAACAAGTTTCAGGAAAATGTATTTTCCCTTTCTGATATCTTCGAGCGATCTTCTTTAATAAAATTAGGACAGATTCATACTGTAGGAGTTAATAGAGAAAAATCTCGTTAACAAGAGAACTATCGTTCATCGCGTTCGATCAAGTTAACGATAAACTGTAGATACTTCCTGGCGTACCGCAAAACGGGCTACGGTAATGTTCAAGAAAATGAAGTGAGATGAGGGCCCATCGTCAGACGTAAAGAGCTCGATTTAGCTTCAAGTAATTGTCCCATTTACACGGTAATGAAGTATAGAAGAGGGATCTCCTGTCTTTCGTGAGAATCGATCGATCCTAGTCAGGATCTCCGAGATGGAGAATTTTTCTCGATAAAAACGTGCGCTGTAAAAAACCGTAGCTCAACCTCAAACATCGGATAAAGTATTATATTTAATTAATCGTGGTTACGTTCAACGGGGAAATTTTCTTTTCCTATTTTCTTTTTTTTTTACATGTCGAGCAACCGCCACTTTAGGCAGCAATGCCTCTGTCGTTGTTCGTACGTATAAATCACACACCTTTGGCGTGACTCGAATATAAATCAAAAGCTAGCCGCGGAACCGCAGTCTCGACGCGGATTCTACGCGCGTACCTTTGCGTTAGGGTTGCCATGAGGCGTTGGCTACACTGTGGTTCCGCGAAATTTGCATTTCCCTGAGAGAGAAGGAGAGGAAAAACACGAGTGCCTCTGCACTGATAGTACTTTTATTTTTCTACTTTTACTAGTATTCACGTTGTTTACATCTCGCCATAGAGTGCAACTTATTCTCTTATCTCCTCCTCGATTACCACGAACTCATACCGACAACGTGACGCTATTACGAAGAAAAGAATGCGTTAGATTTGATTTTTTATTTAATATATATGAAGAAAAAGAGAAAAAAAGTAAACTGGCCAAGTGTTACCAGGAATTTTACCGAACGATGATAAATATTATGTATTGATCGATGGACATTGCAAAAAATATTTACGATTTATTAATCTGTCCGTTGATTTTTTTCAAAAGTATTTTCTTTCTTTATCTTATAAATATTGGAAAGTACGAACAATTATTACTTCTTCGTAACATTATACTTTTTCTTCGAGAACGTATGTAAGTAGATATACACGTATACGATGGTAGTATAGTAAGTTTGATAAGATCTCGTTCCACTTTTTTAAAAGCAAGAAGAAACGATGGCGAAAGTTCTCCTAGAGAAACTTCTCCCAAAACACGAACTCGCGTATGTACCTACCTACTCGAATTGGCACGTCATCCTGTTACGAGGGAGCAATACAGAGTTTCTCGCTATAGAACGACCATTGCGATGTAGCCTGAAACCGAACAATCCGATCTCACGGTAGAGATTACTGAATTAGGAGAATTTCTAAACTGAATTACAACATAGGAGAAGGAAGGCATAAAGGAGAAGAAGATGTAAGGGAAAGAAAGTCAAGTTCTATACACAAAATTCCAATTCCCAACAAAGCTGAAATATCATCGTATTATCCCTCGTTTTCCTGCTCATGACACTTTCTGATAAGAATTCCGAAATACGATCGCTACCAATCTCTATTTTCTAATTGTAGATAAACCTAATGATTATTCGTTATTACGAATATTCTCCTTTTTGCGAAGATCTTCCACTACGTGCAGATTTATTTTTCATTCTGAAATGTATTTGAGTTTTTTTTTTATTACGATTCAAGTAATTAACGATTAAACTCGACAGTGCTAACGCTAATTATTACGAATAAGCTAGCGGTAAGTGAACAACGTTGTAAAGTACATGTATATCCCTTCTTGTTATCAACGATACTGTCGTTATCAGCGACATTAATCCTTACATAGAACCACGTCGACTTCGTCTGATACATTTATATACATATATATATACATATATATACATATATATATACATATATATATATATATATGTACATATATAGGTACGTGAAGCTACTCGAGCATCGTCGTTAGCCAGCGGGTGGTAAAGGCTTGAATACAAATTAATTAACGCGAGAGACGCCAAAGATACCAAGCCTTTGACTCTTCATTTCATTTTCCTTCTTCCCTTTATTTCTTTGCGCGGAGGACTTCAGATTTTATAACCTCAAAATACCATTATTGTGAAAGCACGCTCCAAGAACGAACAAAACTTTTCACATTACTATTTCCTTAAAACAATGATTCTAATCTGCAATGCAGAAAGTTGAAAGAAAAAGAGAGAAAAAGAGAGATTCGCGATAATAATGGAAAAAGGACAAATAGTTATCGGTTTTGGTATCTGAAAGAACATTAATTGCTGACAAAGTGAAAGACTTATTGCAAGACTTATCGACTATCTTCTTAAGATTTTCTCGAGAAAAATTATACATAAGTTTCTTTCATTGTTTTTATACTAACCTTTTAACAAAAAGATATAAAGATAATAATTACTAATAATACGAGTATAATAACAAAAAAATTTTATTACTTTGATTTGATAAATTTAATTCTTATTCGTTTCTGATATCCTGACTCGTTCCGATATGCATACACATTTCTTCCGTCATTCTTTTCTTCATCCTGACATCTCTGCAATGAAACAATTTTCAAAAGCAAAGATCACAGAGAAAAATAAAAAAAGACAAAAGAACAGCAGAGATAACAGCACAGGAATATATTTCCTAGTACATAATTTAAAATCGTCGCTGACAGCAAGTTTATTCTAGTGAGTGACGCATACACATACGACGATGACTTCCCTATACGTCGCGTCAAATGAAGCTTAAAATTGTCGCACAAGGAGACAACCACATGCTTGCTTCGATGATCAAGGAAGAATTTCATGGCTATTTGAGAATTTTGTTGGTATAATAAACGAGGAAAGGATATCCTATACATGCGTGCATACATGCATGCGTATGGTTGCTGTGTATGGATATAAAGGGCTTGGACACAAAAGATTCAATCGTCGAAAAGCTTTTGTAAGAATCATTTTCATTCGTACATATTGTAAAATAAAGTTGATATGTATAAATTAAAATTAAAAAAAAATTATCTAAAAGATATCGTACCGTATAATAATGATTTACTTATCCCAAAGAAATCATCATTCAAAAGATGGTGCTAGAAACAGTAGTACTACTATACATATATTATATATCACACTCTCTCGCACAGATTCTTGCAAAGCTTGGGCTAATTCAAAGGCAGCCTAAATCGATTGGAGATAAAGTCTGTTATATTTTTAGCTCGCGTATTTTTCAGCTAATGAGTTAACACTGCTAAGAGCGACGAGTGGCTTAAATCTGAAGAAAAAGCATCTTGTTCATTGCATCGCTTCGAAGCAACCCTTCTTTTTTCTTTTCTTCTACACATTCTCCTTTACCTTTCTCGAGAGCATTAGGATATTGATGAAAAAAAATGGCACGAACTAGTAGACCGCGTGAAGGGGGAAGAATTCGTTCCATTTCAGATTTGGGTTGCGATAAATACGGGCGCGACCGTACTCTTCTCCCTTCTCTTTTCCTCTCTCTCTCTCTCTCTCTCTTTCTCTCTGTCTTTCTTTATCTCTATTTTCTCTCTCTCTCTCTTTATCTCTATTTTCTCTTTCTCTCTCTCTCTCTCTCTCTCTCTCTCTCTCTCTCTCTCTCTCTTTCTTTATCTCTATTTTCTCTCTCTCTCTCTCTCTCTCTCTTTCCTCTCGGAGCTAATGTACGTCGGTTGTTACATCGTGGTGGTTATCTTCATAGCAAACGACTACCCCAAAGGACCCCCCGCGAAAGCTCTTTCAAAAAAGTTCCCACGTCGCTCCCTTCTAGATGCTCTGCTCGTCTAACCCAACTCGTCCATTCTCTCTTTCTCTCTCTCTCTCTCTCTCTCTCTCTCTCTCTCTCTCTCTCTCTCTCTCTCTCTCTCTCTCTCTCTCTCTCTCTCTTTCATACTTACGTATATATACACACATATCTTGACTCTCCGTCATCTTTTTAACCTCGAGACTTTTCACAAAAACATCGAAGGAGAAACACCCGGTCGTCTCTTTTGTGCCCGTCAACTGCAAGCTCATCCGCGGAAACTGTCCGATTTTCTTCGCGATAACGTGTCTTCATCGAGGGGTTTCGTCGCGCTGCTAGCTTCTCCATCGCTATTCTCCATCGCTATTGTACTCATCCTTATCATCGTCTTCACGAAAACGTAAATCGCTATTCTCCGCGAAAATGCGAGACTTCGTCGTAAAAAACGTACGTATATGAGTTTTAAAGAATACAAAATGAGAATACGTTTAGTTAGAACATATAAATCGATTAATTAAGGAGTTAATATTACAATAGTTGTATTGTTATTGCATATTTTGATTAATTTTAACGACAATAAAATAACGTCATCATGATACATAATTTCTTTTTTCAGAAATTTGTAAGGAAAGAATATTATACTAGCTATTTAATAAATATTAAATGGGAAAGATAATAATATTGGAAATAATAATGTTAATAGTAGAATAATTACATTATCCTAATTATTTGTACAAAATTTAATGAAACAATAAATTATTGCATATATATTACATTGTACATTAAACTAGATTACGCATTAATATATTGTAATTTAGAACAATTAGAAAATAATTCGAACGATCATTACGTAGATATTATATTGACATACTGACACGCTGACCTACATTTAATTCCTAAAAAGAACTTGACATGGCTCGAGGTTGCGACAAAAAGCTTCTTCTTTCGTTATCGCACTCGTTCGATTTTGTACGATTTCAAATACGAGCATCACTAATCTATATAATTTTCTGAAATCGGACTTGATGACATAAGTATAATAAAGTGTTTGTTCACGATACGCTGTACTCGTGCGTACATACAACAGTTGTTTTCTTCCATGAATACAGAAATGAAAAAATCTTATCATGATCTTTCAGAAAAAATATTGAAACAAGAATCCGTTAAAAGGAACACTGTAAGTGAATGTGTCAAGCAAATCGAGAAAAGATATTCGATTTTGATATACACGGAGTACGAAGAAACGATTTCAATCTCCAAGGTGAAATATCTATAGCCCATCTCCCTCGATGAAACGAGATGCTATCAGAAAAGTTTTTTATTGCATTGGAAAGTTCCGTGAACAACGTGACTCAAAGGTGGCTGATAAACAATAGCGTAATCATTTCATAACGCCTTTCGAACGCCTTCGTTACTCTTGAAAACTTTATTTATTAGATTCTTTTATTAGATTTTTCTTCATTTCTTTCACACCAAGAAATAGAGTTCTTTCTCTTTCTCTCTCTTTCTTTCATAACTCGATTAATTTTGCCTGTTAAAATAATTTCTTGTGTGATACACCAAATGCGTTTACACCATACGATAGAAACGTTAATATATCCGAAATATACGTCAACGGGAAAAAAAATAACGCAAGAAGTTACTTTGAAAATTCGATGAAAAGGATCGACATGCTCTGTTTCGAATCTCGAAGGACAGGAACCATCTTGGGAAGCTATAAGATGCAGGAAAATTTATCGCCAAGAAGAAAAACCAACGCAAGAAGGTTTCCTCGATCGTTTTAAGACTTGACTTGAACTTGAAAGGTTTTTCCGGGAATACTCAAGAAAGACGTCTTTTCGTGTGTTGCGCTATAAAATCGTTCGTGGTCGTGCGTAATCCAGCGAGATTGCGGGACCTTCTTGGATTTACATGAGAGAAGAAGAGCAAAAGACAGAGATAAAAGATGGAAATGGGGAAAGGGAGACGGTCAAGCATCAAACTGAGCGTTTCTGCTTTTACAAGCAGATTGGATCCTCTTGGAAGAACTTCACGCTCGAAAGAAACCACATCCTCGAATAAGGATGAGAGTATCAGTTTTCTGAAGCGTCTTACATATCCAATTGATACCCCTTAAAAGATCGACCGTCAAGTCAATCTCGCACAAATCGATCTGTAACCTCGTTTATCATTTTCTGGATAGCAATGATATAAAAAAGATTCGCTATTATATTTTATGTAATACGCTATAAAAATTCCATGTCCCATAGTATACTACGGCTCAAAGAAGAATTCGAGACGTTCACAGAACGGCGCAGTTAAACGCGATGACTCTAGGAAACAATCGATCCAACGTGTGCCACGGCCTTGGACTGGATTAAAAAAGTGCCGCTCGATAAGCATCTTTGTAAATACTAACAGCAAAAGTAACGATTTCGCATTATCGATAGAGATATCATGTTTATCGGATACTAGAATTTTCAATGCAATTTTCCTATGGGAATCAAACAACTATTGTTTTCTTTAAAAAAATAATACTCAGCGATAATGAATTTCTTTCTTGATATCAGATACATCAAGTGGATACGTTAAAAAATTTATCAACACTTCGCAATTTGATAAAAATCCAAAGAAATGCTAGAAAAAGATAAGAAAGAATTTACACATAAATAATCGATAAATATTTAATTAATGTCTTGTTGGAATTAATCCACTGTAATTTGATTAGATAAAACACCCAATGAAAAAATATTATCGTTCTATCTACATCCGTTTAGATCGATCCACTTAAATTTCTAAAGAATGTGCATATATGCACGTACTCTTATTTCAAACGAAGAATCGATTTCTTCATATTCAAACAAAATTATCATCGTATTTTACCATTCTCAAGTTAAAAATAATAAAGGAAACAAGAAGAAAAATGGGAGAAAATAAGAAGATGGATCTCAATGAGCGAGTTCGTATGCATAATGTTGCGTACAACGATGTTAATAAATTAACATGAATTTTATGTAAGTAGGTTAAGTAGGCGACCTGATAACAGTGCGCTTTTTAATAACCGTACGGCTATTACGGAGTTATAAGGTGCCGCTCCTGATGTCTCATCGAGAAGTAGTCTTTGTGGATGTTATAAGAATTCATTAATTCTTGTAAAAAGGAAAGATAGTATAATTATATCAAACGACCTAGAAACCCGGCACAATATTCGTAAGGAAAATGTCCAAACAATATTTATAGCACTTCCTATTGGTATTCGACACCGAATCGTACGATAAATAATTGACATATTGATTTTCGATATCGTCTAGAAATATTCGTGGGAGGATATAGGTATGTATATAGATATACGGGCATTACGTGTCTCTCTTGTAAAAGGTAGACGTTGTGTGGGTACATATCCATGAATGTAATGTTTAAATTTTTTTAAGCTCTCATTCGGATAACCGATCGCTTTGTTATAGACTCGTTAAGAGTACTATAAATATATACCTACTATTCTCAAAGAGAATAAAAACCTCGAAAGTAAACCTCGTGGGAGCTTTTCTTTGTTTCTTACCGTCTCCTCATCGACACGTGCCACTTTAAAAGCATCATTCGAACTTCACTTTACACGATATTAAACCGCGGTCCTCACGGACGGTGACTTTTTATTGTTTCGTAGCATGTGCAACAAAGCTCGCGTGAACGTACGCCGTACCATTTGCATTCTCATTACCATCTTCTCGTTCTTATTTAAATAAGCGAACGACTGCGAGGCACTCGGAGCTGTTGTGCTCGTTTTTTTCTCTCTATCTCTGTAACGCGCAAAACTATGTATACATGAATTTCATTTCTTTTTCTTTCTATCCTGTTTCAAAATAGTTCTTCCCCCTTTTACAAGATCAATAGAGAATTAATTATTTAACACGCACTCTGATAATTAATTTCTGCATATCCAATGTAAGTGGATAAATATATTTCTTTTTATCTTTCATATGAATCCAGAATACCCACGGGGAAAACATATAAAATCTTTCTCGTTTAATTTCACTCGTTCTATTATATTCCTACATCGACGAAGTGCAGCTTTTTCTTTACGAAAGTATACGCTCGATACCTTTCTTCTTCTCTCCCTTTTCATTTTATTTTTCCTTTCTTTGCATACCTAGCTACCTTGCGAATACTACGTTTTCTTGCGAACGAACTTCCATCGTTTTGATTCGAGGCTCCAATCGGTGTTGCGCGAGCAGCACGACATCGGCCACGCCACGCCGAGGAAATTCAATTTCGTTGCGACTATGTAATGGAGCAGAACATTCTGGCCGGAGAGAGTTAGGCCGGTCCTCGGCCGCACAGGAAATACCTATCGATGGTTATCCGACCGATCCATACGGATCCGCGTCGATTCCGCTTAAGCGACGCGATTGATACGTCTCTACATACGTATGTACGTTCGCGAGTCTCCTACATTTCGTCTCTAAATTGACTCGATCCAAATTGGCTATCGAATTGGGAGTACAGTTTAGCGAGAAGCATTGATATCGTCTGCTGAGAATCCAGTTTAATGAATAATATTACTTGTTTAATATTAGATACGTACTTTAAGTAATCACAGATTTTAGAAGAATATCAAATGAAAGACTTCTTTGTACCAAGTTCCTTAATTGTCGAGTCTGATGTTAATTAAAAATAATTAAAAAGATCTATTAACTCCCACAACAGAGATGGAAAATCGCTCGAGCAAGGAAATCTCTCGGTCTTTTCGTAATGTACCGTATTGACGAACAGAAAATTTTCCGCATACACGTCGTATAGTTTCCACACTCATTTCACATCGCAGCTTTCGCCAGGCGTTATCCTATGAGATGTTCAGAAAACTTGAAGTGCTCCAACGCATTGTGTGCAGTGCTTGCAAGCACGACTCCATCGCCATAACCGCATCGTCGTTATTGCGTTCCTCGATGTAACAAGGTATTCATACTGAGAAGTGTACAATACTCGCACGCCTCACGCATGCGATATCTAGAACGAACATAAGTGGCCATTTCCCGACAACGACGACGACGATGACGAGAGAAAATGCCTATTCGTATAAGCCACGAACCGAAAAATACTCTGGTATATAATCTCTACAAGAGGAAGGTTTCTCGTTTTAAAGTAAAACCAAAAGAAAGAAGAAAAGAAATTGTTCACTTTTGACTTGGAACGCAAAGTTTCCTTTGAAAGATTCTACTGCTTATCAATGATTCCTTCTTATCAAGAATTCCTTCTAGCGCTCTCACATAAACGCACACTAGGATATTTCCTTTCTTTATCTATCGATCTCGTTTACAGTCTACGAGAGGAAAGCCAAATTACGAGCCTCGGTGGTTCAGTTCGATAAAAGGGAACCCCGTCAAGTATCCATCGATGCGTTCGACTTCCTTCGCCATTGTGCATAAAATGTGACGTAGCTTTTAAGTTCCTTCTCCTCGTATCTTCAAAACGGGTTCACTCGGATAAAGCTTTTCCGTTGGATATTTTATTCTCCGCCATCATACTTTGTACATCGCGCCGAACGGAAAACACAACACACTCACCTACACTCTATCGTTTTTGAATTTCTAAAGCGAATGATTTTCCATTCGTCATTCGTTTTTACTTATTTTTCTCGCAGTGTGTTCGACAGCGTACCCTTTGGGAAATCCTCTCGCATCGCACGTTCGTCCATGATGTCGAGATGCTTCGGGAGCATTCCATCGATATCACATTGACTTATTCGAAATATTTTTATATTTCATCCAATTTGAAAATTCCCACGCGGACACAGTTATCGAATCAACATGCAAACGCAAACAAAGAACGACCGACAATGGGAATATTAAAGCTATGAAGAAGGTGTGGCTCGTTCTAATCGATACAATTTTTCCGTTGAAACCTTTTTCTTTCTCCGTTACGTTCGATCGATCGACGTATTCGTTTAAGAGCTCCTTTTAAATTAATTCTTTTCTTCGATAAAGGAAAAAAATGGATCAGTGTACTATTTTTAAGATTCTTCGTTTCCGTACGAGTCGTGGGACGTCGACGAACTTCCGTAAAGAAGTGAAATTTATTACGAGAGGACGAGGAACTAGAAGTAACGCGAATATTGATTTTTCTACGCGACGGACGGTGCACGACCTACCATTACCTCGTATCAAGTGCAACCCCTAACAAAGTAAGTTATCCCCGCAAACGTTCGGTCGCTTGTAATCTAAAGCGCAACTACGCACCTATCGGGCTACTTTTTATTCTCTCCATGGCCGTGCACGTGACATACTGCTAGAAAAAAATACTTACTCGCCATATGTTTCTCTTTTCACCTTTGTCGCGGTATAGTATCTCTAGACTGGTCGTGAGATAAAAAAACCCAAGGTGGAATATTTTCCAATATTAGCTCGTTCGAGTCGAATTGACAAATTCATCTTAAATTAAATTCAACGTCACTGTCCGACTCAATGAACATTAGAATAGTAGAAAGTCAATCGATAGAATTTTAATTAGCCAACTACTTTCCATCTGAATCCGTCTATCTTAGTCAGCGCAAACAATCAATGTTTAATATGGTCGTTAGAGCACTCGGATAATCCTATTAATTGTCAATATACGAAAACGTTTCGAAATTGCGAACAATCTAAGTATATTTATTATCTGCTCTTCGTGAAGCTTATTAATTTATAATATTTCAACCGTATGTTCCAGAGGCGGGCGGATCGAGGAACAATGAACGAATCGGAACGAGAAGGGACCGAAGCGGCTCGATAATAATAATATGTGGACGACGAGGCCGCGTACGAAACGAAAGCGCTGGGATTCGCCAGCGACTAAAACGAGTACGTCGATCGGCAAAGAATCGTCCGAGAAACAACAACAACAACAACGAAGTGATCGTCGAAGAGACGGTTTCCGAATCCTTTATTCGGTGGTCCTGGCGGCCTGCATGGCGACCCAGGAAGCGAGAAGCGCCAGGTGTCCACCGCCGGAAACAATACCGAGATGTCCGTGTTATAATTTCGAAGACGGCCTCTTCCTCGAGTGTGCTGGTGCCACCGAAGAGTCCCTTAGGAATGCCTTGTCCAGTGTCATACAAGCTGCTGGACCAGAAGGTAACTAAGTCTGCTTTCTTTTCTATGTGTTTCAAGCGTCAAATTTAAGTCGAACTTTTGCTTCTCTAACTTTGGTTTGGAAGGATCGAGGATCGTCGAGATTAATCGAAATACTTTTAATTGATGATTTTTAATATCACATCGACTACTCTGATTTAGGAATGTTCGTCCAATCGTTAAATGTCTACGAGCTGGATCGGAAGGTGGAGGAACTCCGACCCCAAGCTTTTCCATCGGGCTCGCAAATCAGACACTTACAAATCTCACACTCGGCGATTCGTGAAATCAGCGAGGAGGCTTTCGTACGATTAGACAAGAGCTTGGAATCGTTGGCTCTCGTGTCCGGTCGACTGCCGCGAGTACCTCAGAAAGCAATGTCCACGTTGAAACGCTTGAAAGTCCTCGACCTCGAAGCTAATCTTATTCATGAACTACCGAGTTTCAGCTTTTACAACTTACCATTGATAAAACTGAATTTAAAGGGAAATCAAATAGTCAAAATCTCTGAGTACGCGTTCGCCGGCTTGGAGTATACGTTGAAAGATCTTGATATGGCAGAAAACAAGATCAGGATGTTTCCTATGACATCACTTAGAAGGTTGGAACACTTAACATCATTGAAACTCGCGTGGAACGAGGTCGCGCAGTTGCCCGAAGACGGATACTCGCGACTTGACGCATTAAATTTTCTCGACCTCAGCAGCAACAATTTCAAGAACATACCTCTGAACTGTTTCCGTTGTTGTCCTTCTTTAAGGACTCTTTCGCTCTACTACAACGCCGTTGAGTCGGTCGACAAAGACGCCTTTATATCCTTGATAGATCTCGAATCTATCGATCTTAGTCACAACAAGATCGTATTCTTAGAAGTTGCTACATTTCGTGCCAATCAGAAGCTCAGGTCCATTGACCTCAGCCATAATCACATACACTATATACGCGGTGTATTCTCAAGATTGCCAGAATTAAAAGAACTCTTTCTAGCGGAAAATAATATATTGGAGATACCAGCGGAAACATTCGCCGGTAGTACGAGTCTCTCGGTCGTGTATCTTCAACAGAACGCTATCAGAAGGATCGACGCTAGAGGCTTGGTAACCCTCGGTCAGTTGGCCCAACTTCATCTAAGCGGTAATTACATCGAGAAAGTACCGAGGGACTTTCTCGAGCATTGCGAGAATCTATCGACTCTCTCTCTGGACGGTAACAACATACGGGAATTAGAAGTAGGAACGTTCGCGAAGGCGAAGCAATTGAGAGAACTTCGGCTGCAAGACAATCAAATTACGGAAGTTAAGAGAGGAGTCTTTGCTCCTCTACCGTCCCTTCTAGAGCTTCATCTTCAAAATAACGCGATAACAGACATGGAGACCGGTGCTTTACGATCTTTACACAGCCTTCAGCACGTTAATCTCCAAGGAAATTTATTAGCAGTCCTGGGAGACGTATTTCAAGTGTCGAACGAAATCGGACAAAACGGAAATACCGGTAGTTCTTTGGTATCCATACAACTGGACAACAACGGACTCGGTGTATTGCATAATGATTCTTTAAGAGGCCAAGCCTCTGTCAGAATCATGTGGTTGGGACACAATAGATTGACGCGCCTCCAGGCTCCACTCTTCAGAGATCTTCTTTTGGTCGAACGACTTTATCTCACAAACAACTCGATTTCACGAATAGAAGACACCGCCTTTCAGCCAATGCAAGCTTTAAAATTCCTCGAGCTTAGCATGAATCGATTGAGTCACGTCACCGTGAGAACTTTTTCCGAATTGCACGAACTCGAAGAACTCTATTTGCAGGACAACGGTCTTCGACGATTGGATCCCTACGCGTTGACAGCTTTAAAACGACTGCGTATACTGGATCTTGCTAACAATAATCTGAACGTATTGCACGATAAGATTTTCCAGGAAGGTCTACCCATTAGAACTTTGAATCTGAAGAATTGTACGGTTAGTTTAATCGAGAACGGTGCCTTCAGAGGATTAAATAATCTTTTCGAACTTAATCTCGAACATAATCACCTCACTGCCACGGCTCTAGACAGACTGGACATACCGGGATTGAGAATCCTCAGGATATCCTACAATAATTTTAGTCAAATCAATGGAAACTCGTTGGACGGTTTACCGTCCCTTCAACATCTTGCCATGGACTCTGCGCAAATCCATCGAATGCCGGCCGAATTATTTTCGAAAAATAAAAATTTGGCCAAGTTGTTACTAAGTAACAATTTCCTTAAAATTTTATCGCCGGTCCTCTTCCTTGAATTGGATTCGCTGAAGGAGGTCAAACTAGACGGAAATAGATTCATAGAGATTCCGTACGAAGTTCTCGCAAACGCCAGTACCATCGAGTTTCTCTCGCTTGCAAACAATGAGATAGACCACGTGGACATGTCGCGTTTAAACGGATTGACCAGTTTACGGGAACTCGATCTACGTAGTAATTACATCACGACCCTCTCTGGTTTCGCGGCAGTAAACTTGTCCCGTTTGATATCCGTAGATCTTAGTCACAATCATTTGACCGCCCTTCCGGCTAACTTCTTCGCTCGATCGAATCTCTTACGTAAAGTTGAATTAGCCGCGAACAAGTTTCGACAGATACCAGCGGTCGCACTCTCTGCTCAAAATATACCGAATCTTGCCTGGCTCAACGTCACTGCCAATCCTCTCGTCAGAATACACGAAATAAGTTCCGAGGCAAGATACCCGGCCCTTCAAGAGATCCACATTTCTGGGACGAATCTTACCATTGTTACCAGCCAAGATTTCGAGGCCTTTCCCGCTCTGATGCATCTCTTCATGGGCAGTAACATGATCTCTAGAGTGTCGCCAAGCGCTTTTCGCAGTCTACCAAATCTCCTCACTTTGGATCTCAGTATCAACGAACTGGAACTCCTACCTCAGGAGAGATTGAAGGGCTTAGAACATCTGAGACTACTCAATCTGACGCACAACCGTTTAAAGGATCTCGAAGATTTCCCACCGGATTTAAAGGCACTACAAATACTCGACCTCTCCTACAATCAGATCAGCAACGTAGGAAAGAGCACGTTCCAACATCTGGAGAATCTCGCGGAACTACATCTTTACGGTAACTGGATATCCTCGATATCGCCGGACGCGTTCAAACGTTTAAAGAAACTACGGATCTTGGATCTCAGCAGAAATTCCTTAGCCAATTTACCACTAAACGCCTTTCGTCCACTGGAAACACAGATACGGAGCTTAAGGGCTGAAGGTAAATACGTTTAATTCGTACGTTGAATTTTTCATTAACCTTTGGTACAATCGATACTTTAATCGTGGGCAATCGCAATTTCTACAGAAAATCCTCTACACTGCGACTGCGAATCCCAGGAGCTTTGGGAATGGTTACGGGACCATCAAAAGCTGGTAGGAGGTGGCGTGAGTCGGAATCGTGGCGGTGGTGGTATGCGAATGAACGACGTGGAAAGCGGATTGCTAAAGTGCGAACAACCGCCAGAATTGCGTGGCCTGGTTTTCCTCGACCTCGATCCGCATGCTTTCTGCTCCGCGCCATTGGTCCTAAAACTCGCGATCCAGGATATACAGCCGTTCTCAGTATTGGTGTCCTGGCAGAGTAGAAATCACTCCGGGCTACGAGGATACCAGGTTGCTTATCATGCTCTGGACAACGTCGACGAGGTAGTAAAAGCTTGCGTTTTATCCTTTCTCTCTCTCTCTCTCTCTCTCTCTCTCTCTCTCCCTCTTCTGTATTTCTCCCTAGTTTTACTCTACCGCAATATTACTTTGGTCCACACTGACTGGTGTTACCACCGGTAAAAAGAAGCACCGACCAAACAGTGTCCCCTGCGTGTTTAACCCACGAAAGATAGCCGCTTTCTGCGGATGACTAATAAAAGTTGGACGCGATCGCCGTACAAAACGTTAGAATTTTCGCGACGACGCGGTAACATCACACGTCCGGTCCCATTTACTCCATTAACCCTCTATGTGTGTGTGCACACGCGCACCTGTGTATGCGTATACATATATAGAAACTTTATAAATCGTAAAGATCAAATTTAGAAAAGGACGATAATGGAAAATAACGACACTGTGTTTTGATTAAATAATAGAACCCAATTTACACGACCTCTCGACGATCGTTTTTTCTGACATCGAAATGATCTCTTTTCTTTTTAGGTCCGCGCAAGATTTCTGGAGCCGAATGCCCGTTCAATAAAACTCTCCAAATTGATGTCCAACACTCGCTATCTGATCTGCGTGTTTGGGCTAGGCAACTGGTTGACGAATCTCAACGAGGAGATGATCGTGAGCCATTTGAATATTTCGAAGGACGAGCTGATCGAATCAACGCCAGTAACGCAAATGGCGGATTCACCTACGAGCCGTTGCACCGAAGTAAAGACTTTGGAGACACCGAACGCAGTGATAAGCAGCGATGGTTCTTCGATGGGAGACATGGGTGGTGTCAGCAGTTTTCTCACGAGAAGACTCGGTCTCATAGTAGGCTGCTGTATGGGATTCGTCGTCTTTCTCCTGCTCGTCTCGATCTTGGGCTACCTCAAGGTCAAAAAGCAACGAGAGGCCGTGAAAAGAGATCAACAGCCGATACCACCCGAATATATATCTTACAGACACTTCAGCATACAAAGTGGCGAGGCCGGCCATGCAGCCAGGCAGGCCAGTCAAGAAGGGCAGCATCCGAGTTTCATCAGCAATGTCGGCAACACTACGTTGAACGTATGAGAAAAGCGAAGGAACTCCCGACTCGTGGAAGTTTCGAACGTCTGAGAGGATCGTATCGACCGATCGAAACATTCTCGACTCGTGGAAGTTTCGCGTACATCTCTGATCATTTGAGTACTTTAATAAAACTATACGATAGCTCAGGAACTCTTGAAAAAACTCGGGCCTATTATATGCACTTGAGATCATGTTGCTACATACGTACGAGCGTTCGATAGAAACCGATAAAGTTCTCCTACCAATCGACTTGTCGCAACGAAAAATCCTTCAGGCATGTGTGCGTGAGTGTAAACAATCGAACGAAACTATTCTTTTTTTTTTCACTCTGCGTTAACAGCGTGCGAAGGACGATCGGACATTTTATAAGTGATTTTCTACGAGTCTTAATCTTATCGGACTTACGTAGATATAAGCGTGCCAAGCAGTGCAAATATCGTAATAGTTGTATCAGTTATATACCATGAAAATGATAATAATTCAAAGAACGGCAGCTCCGATTTAAAAGGAAGGAATTAATCGTTTCTATTAGAACGCATTCGTCGGTAATTCTCGACTAAGGACCGCCATTATATTTCCAGACTCCATTTGGAGGACGCGCAAAGAACGAAGGATGGAATGGGGACGCATTGAATTTCTTAATGGCTCGACAAACCGCAGATTTAAGACCGCGTTTACAGTCGCATTCGACTGATATTACTACAGTCCTTCTATTCCGTGTAAATCTCTTCTGAGCCACTCCGTCATGCTAGTTGGAAGTTCTTTGATATCGTCGAGCAAATTGAGAACTGTAAGATGTTGTTAGAATTCTAAAAAAAAAAAAAAAGAAAAAGCTACGAATTTCATTGAGGGATCTCTAGAATATTATTATACCGATGTATCTACTGTAAATAACAATTCGAAAGACTCGAGAGGAGAACGATCGCGTACGATGATGTAATGGATAGAACAAATCATTAAACAAACGATCATTTTATTACATGTTGAAATCGTTTGTGAGTCGATCGTTTAAAACGAAATTTCAAAGCTTTCGTCGTATGTGGATAAAAAGAAAAAAATATATAGAAAGAGTACCGAGCAGTTCTGTAAACGTCCAAAAATACAGGCTCGAGCATGCGAACATTTCTTTTTCCGAAACATATTGCGATTATCGGTAACAATCTCGATTTTGCCAGGACAAACGCTCGATATACCATTAGATAAAAACGTTGTGTTCTCGTTTTTCGTAAACCAGTAACATCGACAAGGCCTGAGCGTATCGTCGCGAAAAATGGAGCTACAAAATTGAAGTGAACGCGAAACGCTCTGTAGCCCTATCGCGTGTGTGCACGCGCGCAAGTCCGAAGTTATAAAGAGAGATCGGAAAAAGAGAAGGGACGTCGTGCAAACGACATTTGTTATTACCGCTGGCGAATAGTCTGGCAAAACGAGAGAAAGAAAGAGAAAGAGAGAGAGAGGGAGAGAGAGAGAGAGTGAGAGAAAGAGGGAGGAACTCCTTTGTACCATTTACCGAGGAGAGAAAAAAAAGACAGAAGTAAAAAGTAAACAAAAAAAAAAGAAAAAAAGCAACGAGGCTTACGACATTGTCACTAGGTCAAATCGTTAAAGGATCTATACATTCGAGCCTGTCATCGTCACATCCTGTGTTGTATCATATACGTACGCGACTGTAATAAAAATGCAATTTTTTTTCTAATCATTCCTCAATCCTACCACAATCCGAATTCCACCTGTCTGTTATACTTTCGTCATCACGATAAACATATTAATTTTCGTACAAGGATAATTTTTCATAGATCTTTTACAAATATTAAAAAGTTCTGAGAATCTAATTCTTCATCGTAGTACGTAGAATGATTAGAAAAAAAAAATGATTTTTTTAGACGTATATCAGTTACTCAAAATCGATAAAAGAAATAAGAAAGTGATGACATCGTAGTACCTGAGCATAAAGAATAGTGGATGGAACATAGCTACGTTTATATTCTTTTCAAGTTGAGTAACCTTAGAAGAATTCCAGGAATAAGAGGATATAGCAGCAGTTCGTGCCAGCGCGCAGTGGTAATCGGAATTCGTAAAATATGCGGCACGCTGTCGTTTATTTCGAAACACTCGTAGCTTCCCCTGTTCCCGGAGTAACCTTTTAGGTACCCACTCTTGAACGGATCGCTGAATTTCGCATAAATTTTCCAGCGTCTCGACGAAATGCTTTCCGTCCGCTTTATCGTATTTCCTTGCAATTAACTCCTACCGTCGTGGTACGAACCAAATCCACGAAAGCATCGTGTCGAATCCGACAAACAACAAGCAATTTTCCTTGTTCCGTATTTTTCATGACGATAATTTAACATGATTAAAAAAACTTGATTCTTTTAAATTTACACATACATAATATTTAATTAAATGAAAACCTTACAGGTAAATATTCAATTTATATTTCAAAATATTAGATAAAATTCACATTAAATTTTTACTCGATTTCATCTCACTTAGATCTACAACAGAATTGTTATAGAAACTATTGAAAATTCTAGACACTTGGGTAAGTTAATAATTAAACACCGCTGTGTTATAGACGATATTTATACGACGAAGGAAAAAAGACTCGTCTCGATATTATTCTTTGAACAGTGTAAAGAGCAACGACCTATGAGCGGAAGCCATCGAAGATTTAGCTATTAAAATACACGACAATCTGATTCGTGTTCTGTAATAATGGGAAACTGAGCATCGCAAGTTAACGACTATGATTTGTATAAAGCAAGCATATTTGAATAACATGAAATTTGTTCCCATTAGCTGCTTTCCATCACGGTAATTATTACGGGTTAATTAAGGTAGAAAACAAACTGCTGACAATCTTTTACATAAACGAACATTATAATTAGCTTGAACGCGCAAAAACCGTCGTAATTCTTTGACGAATTCTAAATTGTATACTTGTATTGATACTGAATATTCTCTCTCTCTCTCTCTCTCTCTCTCTCTCTCCCTCTCTCTCTCTCTCTCTCTCTCTCTCTTTTCTTCTTTCTCTTTGCAATTTATCTTTCCGGATTAATTCCATAGCGTATGATTTTACATAAAAGCTCTGTCTCGTCTTTTATACAACATGATTAACAATCTTTCGTTCAAGTCGTTTGATATTTTCGTCGAGAATGAAAATTTTTTTAAAATCATATATCGACAACTGAATAACATCTATAGTATATTTATCATATCTTCAGACATCTCGCCTCAAACGGCAAGATCATTTTTTGCACTGTTATAAATACCATAAATCATACTCAGTAGCAAAAAGTTTAATTGTGATAATATGGGATGCATGCAAAGTACAATACCTGAACGGAAAAATATCAAATATCGGTCCGGTACGGAAAGTGTTAATATGAACAAATATAAAAGGAAAATCTCTTAAAAATGAAAAAACCAGCAGCTGCTGCTTTAAGGAAAATCGGGAAAGAGAGATCTCGCGAGAATTCATCGAATTCAAATCGTTGGAGAAAATCGAGAGTGGTATTTTCAAAAGAAAATATTAGGCACAAAGTGTAGAGTGAAATGAGGTCGAAGGATGAAGATTGGGTTGTCGCTTTCCGGCAAGTTAGACGATCATATTCTTGTCGAAGGAGTTGCTCGTATAAAAGGCGACATTGACGATAGAGGTGGTAAGTCGATGGAGTATCAAGGGTGGAAAAGGATGAAGCAAAGAAATAGGAGCTACCACTGGCGGAACAATGAACTCTGTAGGTTATGAAATATGCATTGCCATGCTCCCTATCGTCGAATACGAACGCAAAGTAGTAAAGAAGGTGAGTAAAGGATAGGAAACAACGAGTGAGAAAGAGAGAGAAAATGGGGAAAGAAGAAATATGTAGAGAGAGTATTAAGCGGTTTTCTCCTACCTCTCTATAAGAGGATGATGCGAAAGGTAATTGTAAGGAAACGCAAGGTCGACGACTAAAGAAGGAAGAAGGGTTGAGTTTACGAGAGAACATAGTGTACAAGACATGGAACGAGGAGACCACAAGGCGCTTAATTCCGAGAGCGTGCCGAGAAATTCAAAATCTTCTTCCAGGCTGTTTCGGTAGGCGAAAAAGACGTAAGTCTGGGAATATGATCCTATCCTGTTTTTGAGAAATATCTCAACAAAACGTAACAGATAAATTACGCTTTCATTGCAACAATTAACAAAAGCAAATCTGATTTTCTTTTCAAAAGTTCCTAACAATCTTTGGAATTTAATATTCACAAGTTTAAAATCAAACGCGGAATAATCTACATTTTTTATCTACAATCGATAAAATATTCTCGCGTAAATTTGAAATCATGAATTCCTCGGAAAATAAACCATTGACTTTTCATTGTCGTAACGAATAACATTGAAAGGTATTAAAATGACAAAGGAAGCTCTTGAATCGTACATACATCGGTGAAAGAGTAAGAGTTGAAGCCACAATAAGCAGGCATCGCGAAAAGCTCGAAAGCTCTCACTGGTCAAAGCTTTCCAACGTGATTTCAAACGCAGACGCAGCCTTCACAGTTGTAACTTTTTGATTTAATCCCGAAAATAACATTCTCTTCTCCAAGTGTACATACGCACGTCTAGGAAAACAAATATAAATAAAAATACACACATACGCATATAAATGCGTGAAAATATTCGAACAATACACATAATGCATTGTTACATCAATGCTTCTTCCTAACACAATGCTTGTGATTCTCGAAACAAGCGAATCGCCCATCTAAAGGCTTTCATCGAATGTGAATGAATAAAAAGGAAAAAGAGAAAGAGAAAAGGAGGAATCATTTCTATTCTTTTTCCACGCCACTCTCGCATCCGCAGAAAAATCTCACATCGTACAGAAAAATAGAAAAGAGCTCTTCGTTAAAGAGCGGGAGTGAAATCGATTTATATCTTGTACTACCGTCCGTTTAATGGAAAATAGTTCGCAATTGAAATTAACAAAAAACGTCGAGCTGAATTATTCGAGAGTATTAGCACTGGAAAGTCGAGTATGCTTTCAGCTTAAGATTTGATGAAGGATTCGAGCGCTATCTTTAATCTCTTTTCTTTCTTTCGTAGCAGAGTAAATATGAACAAAATGCACGTGTGATTATCGCGCTTTTTAAATATAATCTTTATGGAGTAAAAACAGAGAAAAATCATTCATAATATTACTGCACCGACTGTCGCATTACATTTGACTTTTTTGTTAAAAAAGATCATAAATTATTCAGTGTAAAACGAGATACCTATCACGACTGTCGTACTTGATGCACTTACGAGAGAGAGAGAGAGAGAGAGAGAGGAAGGGAGAAAGAGAGAAAAAGAGAGAGAGAGAGAGAGAGATCGAAAACATGGAAAACGAAGAAAAAGAAATAGAAGGAAGGAAAAAGAAGAAACTTGGCAAACGTGATAAGTAACACGGAGCCACGACTTGGTCTCCAGCCAATTCTACGAGCTCCTTCGGCGATCACGCGCGGATCTTATTGCCAGGAATCGCGAGATTTCCCATTTCCATGCATTCTAGAGCAACGTACAGAACGATCTTACTTGTATCGCCTCCGGGACCGCCGGATTATTATGTCGAGATTATCGAGGACTTCGAAAGAGTGACGTGTAAAGCTTCCGAGGTTAAGCTCCGTCGGTAGGTTCGATACATTCGATACAATTTCATTGCAAGAGAATAATCGAGAAAATTAAGAGATTTTGATATTTTCAAAATTTTTATTTAAAATCGTGTATAAACTAAATCATTGTAATTGTAAAATAGGAACATATATACGAAGTGATAAAAAGTTTTCTTTAAAAAATCGATTAAACTCGTCCAAAGAGAGAGAGAGAGAGAGAGAGAAAGAGAAAGAAAGACAGAGATGGAGGGAGATGGAGTTTAAAGTTCCGGTAGATCGGAACAATTTAATCCAATCGAGTTCGTGCGAGCATGTACCGTGACAAATCTCCCGGCGTTGCAACCCTTCTCGCATAAGTATATAGAGGGATGATTCCCCTGTGTGTCGTTTCACTCGCGAATGGGACAATAAACCGACACCTGCGAAAATTTCCATATGCTGCTTTCCATATAAAGGAGTCGTCCTAGTTGCACCTATACTACTCTTCAGTGTTAAACGGCTTCACCACAACAAAAACGAAGAGAGTCATAATTTCGCTTCCCTCGGAGGTTCGAATCCCTTTCACGATCTTTCGCGAAAAGCAAACCCTTTTTTACATCGATGAAGTATATTCTAAATTGTACAACGAAAGCTCAAAATGAAACTGAGAATGGTCTTCTGGTTTCGTGTATCTGTATCTACGATGCCATAGTTATATAGAGAGAAAACGAAAAAGAGACAGCAATGGAATAGTATAGTTCAGTGGGACTTCAGGTAGCGCGATATAATGTCAGAGATATGAAAAAAGTTTGTGCGACGAGTGGCTCGTAAAACCCATCTTTCTCCTTCTCTTTTTCTCTCTTTCTCTTTCTATCCTATTAAAGTTGACGTAGAAAATGAAATAAAAGAAGTGATTCGCATAAAATTTCTCTTAAACAGTATAAACGGTATTAACACTTTTCCTTGCATTAAATATTCCGATAATACTGGGAGAAAAAATGAAGAAAGGAATTTTTGAATATCTCTTCGTCAAAGATTTATGTACATCCAATTTATCGTTCATCCGGTAAAATATTCCGATCCCGCTTAAAATTCACTACCTGCAGGAGACCTTCGTAATTATTTCGTAGCGTAGAAAAACGGATGGTATAAAAAACGAGGAAAAACTAGGAGCAAGCTGGAAAAGGCACGTTTTCTTTTTTTTTATTTGAACGATGCAACGACCAACACACACACACACACACTCACGAATTCGCGCATAGACTCACACAGTTACATATTGTTGTTGATAAAAATGTGTGAGTATTTATACTACGTGTATGTACTTTCGAGCAATACGTGTGTTCTTCGCACGGCTTATCGAGCATTCACCGGACAATTTTTCGAATAGCCGTGTTCACCCGTACCACGGCTATATTGGATAAAAAACCACGGTGAATTAGGAAAGAGAGAGAGAGAGAGAATTGTCCTCCGAATCACCACGCGACCCTGTAACTTTAAAAAAGGGCGCGAAATACGAGGAGGCGATTAAAAGCGGCACGTTGGCGCTAAAAAGCAGAGAAGGACGGCAAAGAAAATAAGAGGGGAGAAAGATAATCATGGGGATGGTGAACGTGAAAGATAAAAAAGATAAAAGTGGTAGTGGCGGGAAAGGGAGGCAATCGGAGCAGCAGTATTACGCGCATGGCTCGCAACAATTTACTGAATATTAATCCGAGCAATCGGCCGAATCGATGCAACTCAAAAAATGGACGGTATCTGCCATTAAAACCGATGACGAGCAACATGTTCGTTGAAATTTCCATAGGTCGCTATTTTTGTCTCTATCTCTTTTCTCTCTCTCTCTCTCTCTCTCTCTCTCTCTCTCTCTCTCTCTCTCTCTCTCTCTCTCTCTCTCTCTCGCTCGCTCGCTCTCTCTCCCTTTCTCTCTCATACTCATTCTCGCTTTTTTCACAGGATATAGCGCCTCAATACACTTATACGTATATACAAGGTGTACATGAATTATAAGTACAAACATTGCAAGTGGATATAATTTATTAAAAATATAGACATATCAGAAAAGTATTCGTACTTTAATTTTCTAAAAAAAAACCCATAAGGAAATATTTAGCAATGATGCCTTCGAACAAATTTGTTTTTCTGTTATTCATAGCACATGTAATCGTATAAAATAATTGCATATCTTTGAAACGATTCATTTCAAAACATATTTATATTAAACCTATTTTGTTCCTTTTTCGATGATTTCCATCTGCCCATAAGGCTTGTACTTATAATTTACATACACCCTGTATATACCGAAAAAAATTCTAATTACGAGCGCGCATTCATCACTGCACCACGGCCGAGCTATGTGGAAATGATACGCTTGATGAATAGCTCGTCGTTCGAGTCACCGCGATAACAAGATTTCGTATTTTTCGCTTCTCTATATTCATCTCTCTTTCTCTTCTCTGTGTTCCTCTTCGACTCGGTACACATTGCTACTATTGAGACGCGAAACGATCACGTTTTTTTGCTATATAGAATGAATACATCTCAGCCACGCATGAACGGTAGACGTTCACAGAGCCTCTCTCCCTTATCGATGAGAAATGGCTTTGATTCTTTTGTTTGCAAAAGCAACTAGATTAAATAAGACATTAAAAAATGTTCTCGTTGAAATCGATAATGACAGTAACATTGATACTTACTATTTCTTATTTGGCTAGAAATGTTTCTAAGAGTTTTACGTATTAGATATTTTTATTTTAATTATTGAAATATTACATACATATGGGAGAATAAACGAATCGACAAAATAACTTTCCGATCCTGTTCCTATCGCGAAGGTTTGATAAAGATCTGAATAAAAAAAAATCCTGGAAAAAGCAAAGTCATCGCACCATATCGAAATTCAAATTTGCCATACGTCGTCCTTCGTTGTCGAGCCGAACGGAAACTCCGTGAGAAAGAACGAATACGAGTTCCACGTCATATGCATGCACACATACGCAAACGAAGATATATCCATATAGACCATCTACTATCACGTCACGTACATCACGATGGAACCGCGAACAAATATTATTCCTTCGGTGGGTGCGAGTGTTCTAGTGGATTTCTGATATCGGTTTGCAACTCTCGAGATTCGCAAATTTTTCTTTTCCATCACATTCTCCCTTTCAAATCTACACTTTAAATCGACTCTCTCGTTTAAAACTTGACGTTCGATTGAATCACTGCAAACGAGGATGGTTCATCGTAATCGTATTATTGTAAAGATTACACGTATATTTCTAATAAATAAAATCTTGAAAAATATTCGTCAATGATTCGTAAAATATATATTTATTCGCTGTATACGACTTTTCGCCAGGTAAAGTCGGCACAGAAATATTCATCTATCGCATGATATATCTGTTATAATAAAGAATCTAATACGCATCTAATCTATTAAATACCAGTATCACTCGCTATCTATGCTTCACAACGAGAACCGAGAAATTTAAATGCGACTTTACACGGTTCATCCGTTCACAATATAATCGCGATAAGAGAATTATTTAGGACGGAAAAAGGAAGGAAAAAGTGTGTAACGAGGTCCGGTGATCCTCGCTTGCGCAAAACCACGCGCTGGGCAGTAATCGGGCTAACGTCATCTCGCTAGAAAACGCATAGATAGTAAAGGAAGATAGAGGAGTAACGTGATAGGGAGAGAGAACGGAAGACGTAACGGGAAATGGATACGGAAGAGAGAGAATAAGAGGGATATACGCGTAGCAAGAGAGATAAATATACAGGACGCGTGGTTTTACGCGCTTGCGAGAGTTGAAATTCATGAGGCGCAGGAACTGATATTTCGCTGAAAATGAATCACCCTTTATACAAACGGTCCGACGCACAGTGGTAACGGGTACACAATAGTCAGACAATAGGGAAAGCACAGTGGTTGCTCGTATAACTGCACAACGCGCTACCGCTGAATGAGGAAAGGGAAAAGAGGGGGAGAAGAGAGTGAGAGTAGGTCTGTAGGGGAATAAAGGCGGGGGAAATGTGAGACTACAGAGAATGTGCGAGGTTACCTACAGAGAATGCGAGTCGCTTTTCTAGCAAAACAGGAAAGAGAGAAGGCTTCGTTGTTTCTCTTTAATGGGGAGAGGGAAGAAAAAATAGAGGGAGAGACACTTGACCCTTTGAAGATACAAACCGAGAACCATATCCCTTGAAGTGAGCCCAATTAAATTAGGAGTCCATTAGCAAGACAACTCCCTGTCGTTCTCGGTCTAATTAACATATATCGAGTGAATCGAGTACAAACGAGCACCGTGAAACAATTAATTATCAAAAAAATTTCGATTTCTAGGGATATTTATTGTACTTGGATAATATTTAAAAAGTAATTAAACTTTGTCAATACGCTCGGATTACTCCCTTTATGTCAAATTTCCAATGTTACGAGATGTTCTTTTCTCGCACACGTAACAAGGATCACTATTTAAAATGAAAATTTAATTTTATGATCGGATATATTTTTTTACGCGACAAGAGGAATTCTTAGAGAGCTTAAAATTTTACCTTCGGACATGGATGCAGTTTCTTTTGACAACAACGACTAAGGGCACTTTCTAACCCCGACCATACATATATTCAAATGATCGTTCCTTGGCGTTCATGAAATTTAATACCCGTCGATCGAGCTGCATCCCCTCTCGAGATTGCTCCTTTGAGGTCTGGTCAATCGCGGTCTACGTCCCACGGTGCAGGTTTATCAAACGTCTCTTCGAAGCTCCTAGCGACAGACTTTCATAAAATTTAATAGGCTGCTGACAAACTCGTCGCTTTTTCATCTCCAAGCAATTCACCATGATATAAACGACAACAAAGTATCTTTTTCAGATTTCTTATTTCTCTGAAATTCATCGTAATGATACGAGTAGAATCTAATCTTCAATCTTCATCTAATCTAATAATAAGATTATAAAAATAATCTTCGTCTGATCTTCTTTCTCTTTATCGGTTCGTGACAGTTCTTTGACAAGATATGCAATCATTCTCCGAACCTTTCTTTTCCTTCGTAATTTCTGGTCTCTCTAATCTAATTCGATGATATCTACAAAAGTGGATTGAAATGCTAACGAAGATAACAAGGAAAGCTTTCTAATACCATTGATATCCAATTTCGTTCATAAGTTTCCAAGTCACGAGACACGTTGCGTAGAAATTCAATAAATAACCGGACGGTAGAGAATATTATAAAGATTGTTTCTGTGAACATGATCTATGGGTGCACCATGACCCGGTCTACCCCAGAGCTTTCGCCAAGTATCGAAATGTCGTCTGCAGCTTTCTTGTTCCGCGCGACGTTCCTCCTATAATGAAAATTCCATCAACTTATTTATTAGGAAATTATTCTATGCTTTCTACGATTTTTTTTTTCTTTATATCATTATTAAATCATAAAACTTACGCATGCTCTATCCTGTTTCCATCGTATCTGTTCAGCAAGCTCTGCGATGTATTTTCGGTTAGAGATTTCGAGTGAACGCAGGCTGTATAAAAAAACTCCACGTGAATATTCGAATAACTCGATACGTTATAATGAGAAGATAAATAAATTTTGATATTCCGATAAGATTATCATTTCGATAATATCGATTTTAAAAGAATGTAAGATTCATTAAAAATGGTTAACGATCGAATAATCTTCGAAGGAATAAAAAAGATAAAATAGCAATCTCGTCACGTTCCTTCGATCACAAGAATGTTCAATGTGATTTCTCAACGAAAGGAGGTTCTCGCCGCGAGCCTTTCTAGGAAACGACCAACGCCATCCGGTTTGATACCCTCCGGAAAAGTATATCGACGTCGAGACTAGAGCGTTAATACACAAGGGGGATGAAACAGCATCAGACAGGTAAAGCTGTCGAGGTCGGTGCATTCAGGTCAATGGGTTGATTACCTATAATGTAGTTACATCCCTCGAGTATCGTACGAGCCCTAACCGTTTATGCCGCCCTAGTCGTACCTCGTCACCTCGTCCGAGCCAGGCTAAGACGTGTCACGTCGAAAAAATCGCTCTACTTCTGCGCGTTATTCTCCGAGGATAAATAGAACGAATTCGACGACCAAGAGAAGAAGAAAGACATCTTTTAGTGCAAGGATTTTGCGGACTTTCGAAATAGATGGGAAGTATTCTAAGAAAAGTAGGTACGTAACAAATTTTTACTTTTTTAAATAATCAATGTAGATACGTACGTAGGGTGTCGTCAAAATAATTTCTATAAGAGATATTACATTGGAAAAATAATACAAATCTTCAAATACTCTTATACTTATTGTAGGATTTGTAAAAAAAAAATTGGTTTATCGGCTTACTTTGAACCGAGACTTGAGAACCTAGGTCTTCCGCTTTCCGGGCGGCTGCTTTAACTATTGGCCTATTCAAGACCTTTCCATGTCAGCCTTTCCACATGAATGCATATTTGTATGAAATGGAGATGCTCGCTCCTATATTATTCATAATACTTTTGTACTCGTATTACAATTGCAAATTAATTTTCGCTACTTTCACTAACTTATCGTTTCCCGAAGATACTTCGACATCGAACACGATAGACGTTAAAACTATTATAGGAAATAACTTACGATTCTATCGTATACCCTGGCCGAGTAATATCAGTCACATGATAGCGAATACTCTGCGGTTGTGAATGATAACGTCTGCTGGTTAACAACGGCACTAATTCTACACCACCAGTGAGCTTGTACACCTGGACCTCCTCGTTGTAGAGACTTCTCGTATCCCTTGACGATTGTAAATGCGATGCAATATCTAGAGAAAGAGAATAACGATTTCAACTTTTAAAATGAAAGATGTTGAAGAAAGAAAGATTTAATCCCTAGATTTACCCGATTCCACATTCGCATCGAAGAATTTATTCATGTCTGGAACAGTCAGAGGATCGATGTCTCTTTTACGAGATAGCTTCCGGATCGTCGAATCACTGGTCCACCCCTATAAAAGATCATCGAATAATTTCGAAAGCGTTTGAATTCTTATAGGAAGCAAAAAGTCGCGAAGGGAATCTCTCGCGACAGTGTTCGAAGAGAAAAATGATCGCCTAACCGTTCGTCGCACTCACCACCACCCCATTCTGATCCAGCTTAACTCGCGAGTCTACTCGTTCCATTCATCCATCAACGTCGGTCTAGTTAGTTGGCTAGTTAAAGTAAAGCTGGCCAGTTTATTAGCGAGAAAACAGAAAACCCACCATAAATCCACGGACAGTACGCGTTCATGTAAGTGAGTTCGCGGGACAAAGTGTGTATATAAAGAGAAAGAGAGGGAGAGTAAGAGAACGAGGGAGAGAGAGAGAGAGAGAGAAAACGAAAGAAAGAAAGAGAAACAAGATAGAAGATAGATGGACAGAGAAAGAGAGAGATAAAGGTAGAGTCCGCGTTAGTTAACGTAAGCTTGCTTACGCGCAATAAGAAGTAAACTTCAGTCGAAGTGGAGCTTGCTAATAAATTTCAGTTTAAACTTTCCGGCTTGCAAGCTCGCAAGCTCGCTAAGGCGCCGGTTGGATCGTTCAATTAGGTAGTAACGTGGCACGGTTATGTGTTTGCCGTTCGAGGAGAAGCCAGTAGATGCTTGGTTGGTTAATTAAAAATTAAGAGTTTGCTTCTCTACTGTAGGATCGTCGATGCAGCGAAAGCTATGAACCGATGCGAAGCGACGACGAGGGACCAATGCCAAGAAAACCGATGCAAGGAGAGAGGAAGATCGTGCGATTACGAGGATATTTCTCAAAGAAGAGAAAGATGCTGCAACGACCCAGAAAGCTTGGTAAGCTCGTGAATGTGTATACCTACTAACTTTTACTTTGTACAATTGTTAATTCGTAGTAATGGGATAGTATGCCTCGAAAAAAAGCATCGATTCGTCCCTTCGTTTCTTTTCTATCTCTATTTCTTTCCTTTTTCTTTTCTTGTACTTTTTCTCCTGTGCCTCGTAACAGTAGATCTCTATCCGAGATGTTTTAGGAGGGATAGTTTCTCCATATCCTAGAGGATGACTACGACGAGTAATAGCCGATCTTACCGTCGTTTATCACTCGCTTAAATGAAATTCAATTAAGCTAACACGAATGTGTGTGTGTGTGTGTGTGTGTGTCGATGTGCAAGTACGTACGTACGAACGTATACAACGAATATCAGTTCTATGAGAGTTATCGCAAATAAAGAGGTAATTAAAAACGAAATTACACCGAGAGAGTTACTTGTTGCAGATTTCAGGAGATAACGATGAGAGAAAGCAAGCGAGCCTTCAACGGCAAAAGCTAATAATTTTATCCTTTACCATTTATACTGACGCAGTATGATTCCACGGTATGGCCGTGAAATAAGCGATTAAGTTTAGCCATTCGCACGGTATGTTGCGGTAATCGTGTTTGAGATTTATGATAGGAGATGAAATATTCATCTGAGAAGGAGCGAGCGCTCCTTCCGGTAATTATCACGCGCAAAGATGAATTTCTCTTGATACCAACGAATGTTCGTACGCATTTCTAAATTGTCTAGACATTTAGCGAAGATCCGTTTATCTCCTGAGAAATTTGAGATGCTGAAAAATTAAATATTTTTATAAACGAAAAATATAGTAATTTTTTTGATAAATAAAATCTACAAGCGCAGAGAACTCTTTGCTAGGAAGTATATGTGGAAGAAGAAGCTTCCGGGACAGCGCATTCACCGATCCAATCTGATTCGCGTTGGTATAGTAGGAGTTGCCTGAACAAGTTTGCTGGTACCAGCCGACACAGAACGCTCCTGTTCCCGTGACAACGTAATTTCGTCGTCGTTCTAGCTTGTTCTCTCTATACCAAACTGTCGTGTCTTTCAACATAAAATCACGTACGAACCAATTTCTACCGACGCAACAAAGTACGCTCCGTCTCCATCTTCTTCTTTTTCTTCTCAAACTCTCCTTTTTCTCTTTCAGTTCTAACTAAACCGCTTGGAAAATCTCAGTTCACTTAATGAAACCGGTGTGAAAAAGCATCACGTTAATCATTTTATTTTCATCTTGTAACTTATCTCCGAGAAGAATTCTCTTTCTTACATGAGTTCTGAATCATCTAAATATCTATCCCATATATAAATACAAAATGGTACAAAATTATAAACAAATAATAAAGCAATAAAATTACTCGATATGAAGTCGAAAAGGATCTGTTAAAACTTCTTTTCTATCGATCAATTCGTACCATAGATTCCAGAAAGTGCACACCCAGTAACTTCGGATCCCTCCAAGGAAGTCCTCCAGGACCAGGACGACCCCAGGGCCAGGACTGCACAGACTAAGCACGCGCCGGCGAGGCATATTAAGCAGCTTCACCAGGATTCGCTTCCGTTGACTATGTACAACATAACCGTGTCGGTGTACACCTACTATGCGAAATCGTTGTTTCGTGCAAGAACGCGTGCTTATGTTAGCTACGTGCACTTGCAAGCTCGTGCAACGAGCTCGCTCCTCTTGGGAACTCCTAGCAAGTAGGAGGAAAGGCGTTTCCTCCAGAAATCCTCTTTATTGTTATCTTCTATGCATCCTCTACAAGCTTCACCACATGATTTCTACATATGTTGCACTTTGAATATTATACCTTCAAATTTCGCACCATTTTCGGCTATATCTATGTAACGAACATCTCTTCAAGATTATTTTCGTATTCGATTCGTATAGTTCCTTTTTACTATAAACTATATGAGATATCTCCCAATAAGGAACTACAGATTAGATTATAATTCTCATCGTTTATCAAACGAAACGAACCCATGATTATGTCCATGGAACTCTTTACGCACGTTTGACTGATAACGACCTGATGTGCCGCACATAAATGTAATCATGTAAAACTAGACATATCCGAAAATTAATATAACATACAACGAACTGTATTAATCATTTTCACGATTATTCTTAACCGATCCCGAGAGAAATTTATAATTAAATCTGCCCGTGATGGGTAATGCACGGTATAGAATTTAATTTGCTAAAAGCACGATCGGCTAATTTTCATGAAATAAATGGTTTATGTTTTTAAATTTACTCTGCGGTTTCTATTCGATCAGGATAGATTCACTTTGATATCCGTTCGAAAATTCACATTGACGTATCGATCTCTTTCGTTTCACAGGAAAAAGGCTTTCTACGTGATCGGTGAAGTCGGGCGTGCATCCAAAATTTGACCGAAAGGGATCGAGAACCAAGCTTTACCATTCTCCTGTTTCTCTCTTTCTCCTCCTCCACCATCTCCTGATCTCTCGATTCTCACTCTTTCGCTCCTTTTCTCTTTAAATTATTGCCACTGCAAAAATGTATCGTTTTCATCTACAAGGAAAGTCCATTACGAATTTTTCTGCAGCTCACTCACAAAGGTACTGATTCGTAACAGATACGATATAAAAGAGAAATGATTTTTCTCTTAAATTAAAAAAAAAATATATAGGACAAATATATATAGTAAATGTGTGTGTGTATATATATATATAGTACACATATATAGTATGTTTATATATATATATGTGTGTACAGGTATATATATCCTATACATGTACGAGATTCGTTATTTAAATGGGAACACTTGAATGTCTTTTCTTTGCTTACATTTTTATGAAAAAGAAATCATATGAAAAAGAATCAAAGAAATCTAGCTTAAGAGATATTTCTTTATATTAAAAAAAGTACCATCGTCTATTCATAATAAAGATATTGAGAAATTTCTATTCAAATATCTCATTGCGTTTATGTGGATGGTAAATTACAAAAGCTTTTAATATCGACTTTGATCATTTCGACAAAATAGTGAATTCAAAGGAAACGAGATACCACGTTACTCGCTTATGAAAGCTCTTCCAATGAAATAGTCTTTGGCATAGATATTGAAATGAATCGTGTCACAATCGGTTTTCGATTGGTCTTCGTTGAAATTCAGAGGTCAGAGGTATACGGAACACCTTCAAAAGGATCGTACACGCAAACCCACACGAGCATATTATCAGTACAAACGTTGGCAAACTTGTATTGATCCATCGCGAAGGTTTCTCTCTTATTCCTTTTTGAGTTTTGCGATAATAATCGTTTTTATAATTGCGAGGATGAGTTTACATAACTCTTCTACGATTTAATATTGGAGATACTCATAGTAGACTTTTAAAAAGACACTGAATAACATATTCAGTCCTCGTAATAATTTTACATATCATTTTATATGCATCCAGAGCAAAAGAGAAAAAGAGAAAGAATCTAGTGCAGAATTTAAAATTATAAATAAGCATGCATCTTAGATCGAGTCTTCTTTCGTTTACCTGACCAGCCATATGACTCTTGACGGGTTCCAATGGCTCCAGAAGAACGTTTTTCTTTCTTAAGGTTGCTGGGCACGGAGCACCACCGCCTGGTTTACCCCAAGGCGAGTAGTTCTCCAGAATCTCTCGCAACTGCAAAGAAAATTAAGGAAA
The DNA here is from genome assembly GCF_905475345.1 of Vespula vulgaris. NCBI lineage: Eukaryota > Metazoa > Arthropoda > Insecta > Hymenoptera > Vespidae > Vespula > Vespula vulgaris. The sequence continues at coordinate 8,215,907 of NC_066587.1, forward strand.
ACTTCGTGATGGTCGCTGTACTATCGCTCTCTTTCTCAGGCACTTTCTTTTTTCTTCGCTCGTTCGTAGGAGTTTCGCAATAACGTAGAAAGGAAGAGAATAGATAAAGAGAAGCTTCGTAATATCGTATCTTCCTTCTTTCTTTTTCTTCATCGCTTTATCAGATCTCCGATTTTATGTATTATCCTTCTAGATATTATCGTTCGTGCGTTCGCAAATTTACCTCGTCTCTCTATCGATCCGCTTTCGAGCTTGAGAAAACATTGACAGATATAACATCGATAAATTTAATCTAAGATATGCATCTAGCGAGGCCGAATGGTCTCTCGATGTACAATCAAGTTCGGGGATGGTTTACGTCAGCGGCGTATCCTTCGTGGCATGTTTCTCGGAATTGTTCGTTCGGATTATGCAAATGAAGTCCGGCAGGAATTCCGAAAGCATCCTTGTCGATCGTTTTCGACGTCGTTACCATTTCATACGGGGCACGAACTTGCGTGTCTTAGGAACGATCGGAACAGAATCGAATATGCAATGAGTCTCGAAAATATCTGTGTCGAACGGGTAGGTATGTATGCATCAAACTATGTATATAGCGCCATCGTAAAGCTCGTTAATGAGGACATTTTTATATAAACACATACGTAAAAACATTGGCGAATTTTTCGATAAATTTCTAAATCATCAATAAATTTTAACGTGGACAGAGAAATAAAATCGAGTAGAGTACCATTTTTATTCTGCGATAAATCAAAAGAGAGTAAAAAGAATTTATGGCTTTCTATCGTTAAAAAAAATGAGCTGCGAAGGGAGGAGTTCTCAAAAGGGTGCTATGGCCAAAGGATAGTGACGTAAATGGCACTCGAAATCGGTCAATAGCTAAACTTTTCTTTACGACGAAACGATCCAGTCCTTAGACATACTTCTCGTTGTTCTCGATGCTTTTGACGTAGAAACTCCTCCTTCCGGTGCTTCCACATAGCCGTGCCCTCTTGAACGAGTTGTCTTTCTCGCTCTTTGCTCTCGGCATCCTTGATTTCCGGTACATACGTCGTCTCAAAATATTCTCCTGCCATATCCACGCGGCCATTCGACACACCCCTTCGAAGAAAATAAGAAAATAATCGAGAAAAATGCGGAAAAATGTTTTTTATGAATATATATTGCTTATACAACCAAAGAAATAATAAATATTAATAAGAATCACGTTTTGCCGCGCATATATCGTCTTTCGAGAAATTATAGGACTGATTAAATGATTGATTAGAACGGTGCATAAAAAAGTAGTAGGAGTAAAAAAAAACTAGACGATGTATACATTGCGTGATATTAGTTATTCGTCACTTCGTATAAATGTATATACGTTTATTAAATAGATTCCACCGCATAGAATACATATCGCATTTTCTGCGAACCCAGTGGCATAGAATTTTGTGCATTTATTGTATGATATCTCAATTTGATTGGAAATATCCCAAAATTTCGAAACAAAATTAAGAACGATCATGTTAAACTTTTCTTTTGCTAAATCTTCATATCTCTTTTAACTGATATTATTTAAACTATTTTTGGATGTTCGTGTTTTAAATTCGGATATGAAGAATATGGAAATACTTACACGAAACAGGCACGAAGAGTTTTACGTATTGATAAAAGAATTCCTAACTAAGCCGATGAAACACGAACGGGTGAAAAGTCTTTTGAAGTAGATTACATTCTTAGGTTGAAAGGATTGCTCACCTGGTAAGGAAGAAGCACGCGACTGGTTCGCTTGCGTGGATAGGTGCTTTCGACGAAGCTGCGGCCTATTTGTAGTAGTTGCGTCGTCGCCCCCGCCGCCAGCACATGCCACGGCCTTCGCTATGGATTACATTGTGAAGGAACGTCGTAACTAAGCTCACCCCTACGCTTTTTTCGACCTTCAACTCTCGACCTCCATTCTTCAGGATCGTGCCCATTCGAATAGAAACCTTTTTAAAAATGACAGCGTTACAAAATCGTTTTCTTTTGTGTCACATTTTCTACAATACTTCCAACGTTATTAATAGTTTTATTTACATCAATTTATCTTTATAAATATTATTTAATTTCGAAACTATACATTGTCATTGTCCTACTTTTTTTTGAACAATTTATCAATATGTTTGTCAACAATGAATCTTATCTGTTGCCATATAATAAATTATGTTTAAATTCGTTGATATATCTAAACTAGAATTTATCAATAATTTACTTATGTTATTATATAAAATTATATAATATTCGTCTGACTTAATAGGTATGTAAAAGTTCGTCAATGGCTGAATAAGTATCTATTGAAAAAGTCAACGATTTACTAGGTATTTAAAAATTCGTCAATGACCGTTCATTTATATCTACGATTAAAATTCGCTAATAATTTAATTAGTATCGACAATTAAAGATCATAAATAATTTAGTAGATATCTATGACAAAAATTCGTCAATGAATCAGAAGGTATCTACGGGAAAAATTCATCAACGATTTAACAAATATCTATATATAGAACTTATTAATAACAAACGTGATAATTGATTAAAACTTAGTTATTATTTAAAAAATGTATCATCTGGTTAAAAATACCTTTAAATAAACCTAATCTTTAATTGAAAACTTTTTAAAACAGATCTTTATAATTGATAGTGATTTTATTGAAGAAAATACAAGAGAATCTTATATTCTGAATAATTATATAATTGATTTGCACTTGATATTACATACCAGTAAAATGTAAACATAAATATTATCATATATTATTTTAAAAACAGTTATTATTAATTTTGAGATTTAAATAACAATCTGCTTAATCATAGATATGAGAAAATGTTTTTTAATCTTACTATTAAAAAGCAAATGTTATATTATGTTTTTGTTCCAGCAAGCGATGCTTTGACTTGAGCTTGTTGGAACATTTGCTGCAATTTTTCAAGGGTTTCTCTGTGAACATCCTGTTTCTTATCCAAAGTAGTTATTAACTCTTCTGTACGCTTCCTAGAAAAGTATTTATTTTATGTTAAATATTCTTATTATAAATAAACTTTATTCAATCATTGACTTACAATTCAGACGATATATAGTCCATACGTTTAGTGACATTTTGTTTAGCTTCCTCTAAATATTGTTTTATAAGACATGGTCCAATTAATTTGAAAACTTCATCTTCAGACTTCAAGAGATCTAATTCCTTTTTAACGGCAATGTTTTCATTCAACTGCCCATCTAGTATTTGTCTTGTACGAAGTGCTTTGTTATAATCTAATAGAAAGAAAATCTAATTAAGATAAATTCATGAAAAAATTATATAGACATAACTTTGCTTATACTTATCTTAAAAATATGTAAGAAGATTACTTATTTTTCTTACCTTTTTGAACTTGATTAAATTTATCTATTTCAGCTTGGAGCTTCTTCTGAATTTCTTCTACCATTTTCACTGAAAATATTTTAGTAAATAAATATTGAACATGTTAAAAATATGATTACATCAATAATCATCATCATTGGTTACTTTATATCAATATTAAAATAATAACAATATACAATTGCAATTAAAATGAACATTTTTGCAATAATAACTTTACAAGACAATATAAGTCTTTGTAATATATCAAAATGTAAACGTTATTACACATAAAGACATTAATATGCAATATATTTAAAGAATGTATTAATAACAATAAAAATCAAATCAATACTGTTTTAAGACTTCACTCATTAATATGATATTTACAACAAAATATTACTTACAGTAGAATAGTCTTACCAAATTAGTTAAACTGTGTAAATTATAGGCTATGTCTTTTCTTAAATAAGAATCCTATTATTCTGTCGTACGAAAGCGCCACCTTCGTTCAACACTCATAACTTACTTACATGTGAACTAAGCTTAAACAGGTTCACCACCAAACGCTTGAGTTTAGGGAAATTTTGAAAATTTTTTAAAGATAAATCTTACATAGACCAAGATAATTTTATGTAGACTTATAAAAAAATTTCTTACCAAAATTTATGCATAATGTATTTTTACGCATACAAATTCATAGCCATTTATATGAACTCATATATGTATGCATATCAGTTTTATAATCTAAAATTCTAAATAATTTCATAGATTGGCTTAAAATTTATATCACAAATTAAATTACATGCTACAAAAAATCAACAAATAATTTCGATCTAATTTGATTTCTTATTTAAAAAAATAGCAAGCATTTAAAAAATCATGAAATTTCTAAAGGACATATGTAATAGAATAAAATTAAAATAAATGCAAGTTATGCAGGAATATTTGAAATAGTGTCAACCATTTTAACATGAACTACATATTTATTTTGTGTCCCACACAAACATGCTAATCATTTACTTTCAGGATTATTTAACATACATGCTCTGTCCAAAAAATTCCAAGACTAAATTAATACAAAAATAGAGAAAAGATAATGACGATTTTAATGTTTCAATTATTCTACATAGTTTCCCCTCTCTTGAATACAACGCATAGATACTCATGTAACCATGTGAAACTGTCCAAAAAGTCTTTTTTTAGGAAGTTGTTTAACTCGCGTGTCACATTGGCTTGAATGTCCGTTACATCGTCAAAGCGTTGAGCTTTCATATGAATTTCTATTTTAGGGAACAAAAAAAAAGTTACTCGGTGCCAAATCGAGTGAATATGGAGGATGGTTAAATACTGGGACTTGTTTCTTCCCTAGAAAGTACGCTACAACTGCAGTCGTGTGAACGAGTGCATCATCGTGCAGTAAAAAGAAATCCTTCTTCTTCCATTAATGACACCCAATATATAATGGCTAATAATATATGACACCAAATAATAATAGGAATTTACAATAGTACCGATAGAAATAAATTCCGTGAACGTCAAGAAAAACGATGAGCATTGTCTTCATTTTCGATTTTGTCATTCGCACATTCTTCAATCTTAGCGAACCCATTCTGTACTTTGTCGTTTTGTGGTAGGTTCATATTAATAACACCAAATCTCGTCATCCATGATGATTTTTTCTAGAAAAGAATTGTCCACATTTTTCATTTGCGGCAATTTCAATCAAGTTACGACAGGCGTCCACGCGTCGTTTTTTCTTTTTTTGTTTTGTTTTTTGTTCGGAAGACAAGATATGTGAGACAAATTTTGTACACTTTTCTCTTCTTCACAACATTCCGAAGAGTGTTTTGAACATTTGATTTAGAGATAATCGGTTCTTCAGTGATATTTCTGCATGGAAGATTACGGTCGGTTTTCAAAAGATCACGAATTTTTTTTCATGTTTTCGTCGAATGAATTTGAAATGAGATGCCCTGCTTTCATTGTCCTCGAGCGATACCTGTTTTTCTCTAAAACGATTAAACCACTCAAAAACTCGTGAACGACTTAAACAATTATTGCCGTAAGCTTTTTTCATAGACTCGAATGTCTTCGTAGCAGTTTTACCGAGTAAATCGTAAAATCTAATTACTGCTCGTTGCTCCATTACGATCTGTGACACAACAATGTTAATACACTACGATCGCAGATTTATTACTTAACACTACTCGCTGATAATTGACTGATAAAATGCATATCTATTGGTTTAAGATGCTACCATTATTATTGCGTTTATTATTAACGTCGCTTATATGCCAGAAATAAAATCAGTCTCGGAACTTTTGAAATAGACGATTAATAATATAATTCATTTTTTCACATAAATATAAATGAAAATACGATTGTACGTAATATTACATTATATACAAATATACGATATATGCAGCTACAAAAAAGACGTATATAAAAGAATGTGGGATCCACATATATCGATTAATCTCGCTGTATGGACAAATATACAAGATATAAGAAATATCTTTTTGTCTTTATTAAACACACTCTACGTTAAAGTCGAAGGAATTAAATAACAAGTAAAAACAAAAAAATAATAGAGAAGAGAAAATTTAAGGAAAATGGAGGAGAAACAGTGGCGCTAGTAAATATTACAATATTTCTATTGCTGCATCGGATGAACCAATCAACTGTCGCACTAATTTGTCCATAAACGAATTAAAATGATCTAGATGACGCTGTAGCAAGGTGCGAATAACGCTCTCTTAAAGGTAAATGGCAGTATCAATATGGTTGTTCCGGAGAGTGTAGTGTTTGAGAAGGTACTGTTGATTAGTTTGTTTTGAACTCTTTCTTCTAATATAAGGTGTGTCACATTTGTATAGAATGATTTTATATAATATAAACAAATAATTCGAAGTGATTCTTTGACATAAACATCGCTTCCATGGAAACTCCTATAAACATAACCAATAACAAGATGACGAGCATCCCGAAGCAAGGTAATATTATATATTTTTATACATCTCGTGTTACCCGTTTGTTCGAACATTTCGTGTTTATTTCTAAATTCTGTTTACATTTTTAAAATCTTTATAACATAAAATCGTGCAGATTTCTGCAATAGATTGTAATATGTATTCACCATTTGTTGTTATTTCTATCATTTTTTGTATGTCTTCTTAGTTGATTTTAAGATTACTTCTTTTATATTATTGATGAGAAGTGTATACATTTATAAGTTCTAGAATTTTATATTTTTCTAATAAAAATATTTTAATGTTATAATATTTATTATAAAGATAAACCAGATTATATTTACTATATAAGGGAAGATCTTCAAATTCTCAAAATTATAAAACTTTAAGGATATGTAGAGTATGTATTATACAATTTCTTTTTCAAGCTTAAATTCACACCAAGGGTATTAAACAGATCCTTGAAAATTTATTATTTTTCAATTTTATATTATAAATAGCAAATTGTAAGAGATATAAAAGAAAGATTTTAGACATAAGTTACTTTTTTTAATTAAAATTATTATTTAGTAAAAAATTTATCAATTGTTAATTAGATAAGCAAAAATGTTAATAAATTTTAAAATTTATTTTTTCACATGAAATCATATTTCATTATTCATCAATCAATTGGTAATTTAAATAACTATGAAATAGCACAATACTTTTTTTAAATATAAATGCAAGCTTTATTGTATTAATGAATTATTCCTAAACAACTGAAGAACTGAATTTTATTTTATTATATATATGTTGCATGACGAGCAATGTTTTTTTAACATTTATTATGAAATAATATTAAACATATATTTAAAAAGTAAGATAATTTATAATCCATCAACATAACATAAAAATCAAGGATAATAAGAATGCATTTGAAAATTAATTAAGTAGGTAATTTTTTAATTTTTTTATATTTAATTACTGTGTTAATTTACATGCATGGAATAATGTTATTAAATTATAATCTCTTATTTATAATTAACTTTCATCTATAAAGTATTATGAAATATTAGTTTATGCATGATATGAAAGTACATAAATCATTGAAAACTTAAATAAGTTTGAAAATTCAATACATTTAGCTTTTTCACAACAAGATTTTATGAATCCAGTAAATTGTTCCATATGTAGAAATTATGCTATCGTATGATAAACATAATGTAACAAATTTCTATGTTTTAAGCATTTTTTTTTTTTTTTAAGTTTCATAACTATAAAGAATGGTTATTTAAAAAAAAAGATACTTTAATTGTTTATTAGACTCTTGTATTACTTCATCTTCTTTATAAGAAAATAAAAAAAATTTAATTATTAGGTTAAAAATAAGTTCTAATAAAGACAAGTTATATCCGACAGTTCTTTCTTTTTGCTTTATTTCTATTAGATATATTAACCTATTATGTAGTGAGAGACAAAAGTATATAATATCAATTACCTTACTTTTTTAAGTGTTAGAAGAACATTGCTTACCACGGAACAGATATAACTACAATGACAATTTTTAATGGTCAAGAAATACAATTCATTAAGACAACAAAACTTGTATTTGTATTTGTAGAAAGTATTATGCTGTTTCATAGTTAGTTAAACTATCGATTAAGATTTAATGTAAAAAAATTATTAATATATTTGTTTATAACTTTTCTAATTATATAAACAATTGATAAATTTTTTACCAAATGATAATTCTAATTAAAAGAAGTAACTTGTATCTAACAATTCAAAACTGCAATATAAAATCAAAAAATAGTTGAATTTTCAAGTAGTAACTTTACCCCTTCAAATGGATTTGAATAGAAAAAAAAGATTGTGTATTTATATATGCTTTATATATGCTCTATATATTCTCAGTTTCATAATTTTCTGAATTTCTAGGTTTTCTATAAATTAATTGCAAAATTATTAATTTATCAGTATTATGTTACAAATATATTCCAAATAAACTTGTTTAAGTTGTACAAAATATTTCATATTGTTAATTAACATTGCATTGTTACGAATATACATATATAAAAATACTATGGTTAACAAAAAAAAAGAAAAATATTGTCAAAAAATAACAATCTTTAACAACAGATTTATTTCCATAGGTTTCTGAGTTTACAAAAATGTATACAGTTATATACAAGAATTATAGTATATCTTCTTTAAAAGAGTTTATGATGTAGTATACATAAATTGTACTTTAAAAAAAAAATCTATATATTTATTTTATTGCTGGTTACCAGTATTAATTCTCTGAGAACTGGTTCTAAAAAAGATAATAATGCATTATATTATTATATATGTTTATACGTATGTATATATAAAATAAGTTTTATGCATATTTCTTAATTATGTCTCTGTAAATTTTAACACTTTGAATGTTGAGTATATTTGGAATATGGAATATGGACTCACGTCTGCTTTTGTTTCTATTTATAATCTGCAACTATAAAAGCTATATAAGAATATGTCTCAGTTATAGCTTACTAAATCCTTTATAATCAACTAGAATTATACGCGACAATGTTTTACTGAACATGTTCAGTAATGACTGATAAAATATGTTGACTGCCTGTCATAAATCACAAGTCATAACTAAATAACAACATAGTACTAGTTTCAAAATTTTATAAATTTCTTAATTTTATATCATATCAATTTCTTTCCTTTTGATAAAATATTGAAAAAATGAAATGTAATTTCAAGTGATACAAGTAACAGGAATACTGAGATGTCTGAAAAAAAAATAGTAGTTATGGTAAAGTCATGAACAAAATGCAAATAAATAGAATTACATCAGATTACATACTTATATGTGTCATTTACATTTTGCACAATTTATTTAATTCAGGAAAAATTAGATAAAAAAATAAATACTACTTTTTTATTTTTGGAACATAAGCATCAATATAAATAAATGTTATACAAGATTTTATAATCAAGATAAAAAAAATCTATTAACGTTACCTTAGTTTTATTCTTATATATTTATTTCTTACACTTTACTAAAGAAAAGAATATAAAAATGATAGAGTTAAAAAATTTGTATATAAATAAATTACTTATTGAACAAAATTTATTTTACAGAATCATTATAGATAATTTTCTTAATAACGTTTTAATGACATTCTTTTTAATGATTATTTTAATCCTATGTTAGACTTACTGGCAATATATGTATAGATATGGAATTAAAAGTATAAAAAAAAAAAAAAAGATTCGAGTCAAACTTGTACCAAACATATTTTTTATCTACATGCTTATTTTGATATATACTTTAAATAATCATAAAGAAATATTTTCTTTACGATTAATTTATCATATAAATTGGTACTTTTTGCAGACACTCTATGGAATATTTGTTAGATACTTTTATTATTATATTTAAAAAAACAATTGTGTCACTATTACCATAGTATCTTAAATCCAATAATAACATGAGAACTTCTTACAGATTTTGTTATTCTGTAAATAAATTTGTATCCTAATGAGAGTTGAATGTTACAGGAAAATTATTAAAAATATTTCTTTACATCCTAATCAAACTTTATGTATGTGTATTACTTATTGGTATATCATCTATGAAGAAAAATAAATAATAGCATGCCAATGAAAAAATGAAATTATTGCTACTGCAATTACTTCCTTTGGATCACTGTTTAATTTTTTGCATTGATTGAATGGCATAATACTTAAAGTATCAAAGTTTCAATCAAATGCAGCAGAATTTCCTTTATAATATAATTTTGGCACAAGAGCTTATGAAGTACTTGTACAATCTTGTAGTAATAAAAGGATATATAAAGAGAACAAACAAGATCTAAGAGCCATAAGAGCTACTTCAATTTAATGGAATATATGCAATATAAGAAAGGTAATCAACTTCATAATATTCTTTAAGTGTCCAAATTTAATTTTATAATAGAATATAGGGATTTTATAAATGAATATTCTCCAATCCAAGATAATTAATACAAAAATAAAAAGCCATTATTTCATATATATGTACAATACTAAATTATACTATCAATAATTTTATATTTATATAAAGATATAGTTCTGATCTATAACATTATTTATTGCATTTTTCTGCATCCTGATTTAAATAAAACATATTAATAATAGTTATTTTCTTTCTTTTCAGGACACTACATAGCAAAATTAAAAATGTTACAAATGTAAAAATATTTTATAACAATATCAATTTGAATATCTGATAAAATATAATGGTAACAGTGTTTTAGAATTAAAAAAAGATAACACTGTAAATGATTAACCAACTGATAGGAAAAAAGCATTTCTCTAGAGAATGAAATATGTGAAAGAGATGAAAGTAACAAGAAAATCTATAATTTAGAACTGATATCTTCAAGTAAAGAAAGTATAAAAATAAATTTTCAATTTAACTCCAAAGATAAAAGTGAAGCAAAATGAATATGGTGATCAGGAAACATTGAATAATATAAATGTAGAATTTAATTGTGTAGAAACGAGATCTGTCTCAATAAGAACAAATTCTTATTTTGAAAAGGCTAATGAAAGCCAAAGTATAATCACTATTGAATTAGAGAATAATAGTAGAAGTAAAAAGATAATCTAAAACATGTATAATTTTAAAATCATCTGTGAATAACACTCAAATAGGTAAATAAACAAAATCTTCTTAATAATAATAAAGCTTAAAACAAATTATTATAGTTAATTGCGCTGTATAGCAATCTATATAAATACATTCACATTCACATAAATGTTATGATTCAATAAATAAAATACAAAAAATATATAAAATAGTTAACATAAGTATATAAATATTTATTTTAATTTATTTAACACAATAACTGTTAAAAGAAATTGTGGGGAAACTGTTACATCACACCTGTTATGAACAAAAGAATAATTAAAATAGTACAAAATCATATCGAGATGCAGCAAAGATGCAAAATTCTGTCTACATTTAGCCGATGAATTGTTTCAAGCACACGAAACGTATTAAATGCTATAATTTTTGAAATTAGTTTGCCTGGTTATTATAATGTTGAAAATAAAAAAAGTTCAAAATTGTGAGTTAAACCGCAGTAAAGAAAAAACTTGTTGCAATGTTTATAAAAATTTATGAAAAAATAATGAAGAATTAAGTTTTTCAAGAAAATAAAATATAAATAATATTATATCATTAGATTCTGATTCAGATGTTGATAACAGGAATAATAATGATAACCAATTATATGCAAATGTAAATATTGAACAGTAAACAAATTTTACAAGAATTGTTTATTAAAGGAGAGATCGAAATTGATAGTAGCAAGTAGTTAATAGCAAATGAAACGAATTTAGTGAACAGAAAAAAAATCATTTTTTTTATATCAAAATAGCTAAGTTACTTAAGAAACTATCGAATACTATTAGTCCGTGGGCTAGTAAAAAGCAAAAAAAAAACGTAAAGACAAATAATTTATTGTCTAACCTAATCTACTTCAATCGTGTTATTTTGAACTGAAATAATTTTTTAAATTGAACTGTTTATAATAAATTAAATTTTATTAGTCTTATTACATCTTATTGATTATCCTTTAAAATAACTACTTAAAATCATTCGCGATCATAATCGTCAACCGAATTCAGATGACATGGCAGTCAACGCGCGTTAATATGAATTTAAATTATTAATATTAATTAATTACATTATACAATTTTTTAAGTACATATCAAAATACTTCGATTAAATAACAATATCTGATCTCAAACCTATAATTTTTTATTAGATAATATTGTTTTGTACAAACATTATACTTTCTGACATAATATAACAATAATTTCTGTTTATATTATCAAATAACTCGCTTGTTATAAAAATTGCATATTGTAAACACATATATTCCTTTTTTTTTCTTTATTGAATATTATCTTTTTCAGGAAAAAAGAATTGGAACTTACTGTTCCTATTCTCTATCCAAAAAAATGTAATTTACTGATTTACACACACACACATACATACACATGCGCACACGTACGTATGATATATTTATTTCCATTATTTAATTATTATGTAGCCTGAACAAATAAATCTAACAATTTTAGTTATGTAAAAAGGTAACAGCAATAACAATAATAATAAGCTACACTTTCATAAAAAAAAAAGATCTAAGTTTCAAAATAGCAATGTTCCATAAGAATAAAGATGATGAAATGAAATATAACAATCTATTTCTTTTGAACATTATAAAGCAATTTATTGCTTTATTATAAATTAGTATTATATTATCTCATTCAGCAATAATTCAAATCAGTAAAATAAAAATATTATATTTTAAATATTATTGGCTAAATGATTAAATTTTATGTTATATAAAAAATACCTTAAAAATATTTATATTTAATGCATTTCAATCTATTACATATATAAATATAAAACGCAATATAAAATCAATATATCTTCTCATATTTTCTTTGTAAAAATCTGATACAAGTATATACAGTTTTTTTTTCTTTTTCTTTTTCTTTGTAACATCTTCATAGTTCTCATCAGTGTAGTTCTCAATAATATTAGTTTGGAACTGTCTGCTGTGAATTACATACTATATACATCAGATCATTGTATCTTTTTATTTCATGTTTATACTAAAAAGCATAATATGGCAGATGAAAAATTAACCCATAGTGTGATAATAGAAAATTTGTTTTTGTAAAATATTTTTCCAGATTTCTTGCTTCTTCAGTTGTAATAAAAAGCTTGTACATATGCTTTATAAAGTATGAAATGCTTTAAATGCTCTTGATAAAATACATCTCTTAAATGATTTAATTGATTTTATCATATTGAAAAATCAATCAACAAAAATATATTAAACAATTTTTAATCAGGCCAAGACATAGTTTCCATTCATTAAAATTTAAAATATTACAGAAACTATCATGATTGATTAATGATGTTAGAGAGTTTGATGAGTTTTCTAATCTATTTTATTTATTTAATATATGTATATCTTCTTTAGTGTAAATATTTTTTATATTATCTATATAATTTCTATTTAGAGTAATATCTAAATATAAATAATCTTCGCATTTTTGGTATAATAGCAAAGAAGCACGATGGCACTTAAACGATTAATATTGTTATATTTGTATCTTCTCATCAAAAGAAGTATTTTATGAAGATATTAAGTTTTTCTTTATATTCTTTAAAATATTTAAAAATCAGTAAAATCTTTAGAACTTTAAATAATAAGTTTTAAAGCTATTGATAAATATAAAATGTTCTTAACCTGTTTTTCTGTTAATTTCAAAATTAAAATATAATGATCAGTTTTTATTAAAATCCTATTCCTTTTTCAGATTTTTATACTTTTTAATATTTTTATTTTTCTTATTAGTAGAATAATTATGCACATGTTCTGATTTAAACAAAATTATTTGTGCTATCATATCTTTATTTGTTTTTTATATTTTGAGTTCTTTTGTGTTTTATATGTTTTTGATATAATTCTGAAATATCCTGATTTTTTGTATTATTTTTTTTTTCTTTTTATTTGAGGAAATACAGTCATTATTTTTATAAAAGTCAAGAGCTATTATCTTCGTTAACTTTAGATATGGTACAAATTTGGATTTCTTATTTTTGTTTATTTTTTCTGTAATATGATTTTTCTTGAAACATCATATATATACATATATGAATATCTTTTAATAATTTACACACATACACACACACACACACACACAAAATTGTTGTAAAAAATAGAAATTTCTCTATTGACAAACTATAATATTTTATCAAACCTAACAAATCACAAAAAAGTGTTTTTAAATAATTTAATACTATGCAATTTATTATTCTATATCCTTGTTTTAATAATTTCCCAATTTTCTATCGCAACTTTTATACATCAATAAAATATTTGCTTTTTCCTTGTCCTGGAACAATACTTTTGTAAAAGTGTTATTTAAATTAAAGATATTAAAACTATACTTTGGAAACATAATATTATGATCAAAATTGAAGAAAAATAGATTATATATCATTAATCTGTAATAATTTGGAAAAAACTAAAAAACTGATAATATTTATATTTTGCATAAACAGTGCCATTCTCTGAAAATTAAAAAAAAGTATCACCAAAATAATGGTAATAACTTAATCATAACAAAGGTAAACAATGCTGCATGTACACATACATATATATGATACACTAACAATTAAAATTAAATTTACTTCTTTACAAATTATAATTAACAATGTCTTTCCGCAATTGCAAGGTCTTCATTTTGTCATATCGAAAGAATGTTTCAAGATACAAAATTCTTAATGCGTCAAAACTTCCTTGTCAGAATAATAGAAGAAAATTTGTATATGTAAAAGTTACGTCATATCAAAAACTTTTCTTTGATTAAACGTATATAAAAGAACAAATATTCTACATACGTATGCAGTTTCGATGGAAGAAAAACAAATCGTACATTTATATTGATAGTGGTAGTAGCGATTGTGATGCGATGGTAGAAATAACAGTAATAATGGTTCTCAAGTTTTTCAAATTCCGTCATCTCTCTCTCGTTCTTTACCCGCACTTACGATACCGCATTTTCTTTTAATGATTTATCCCATTCACTTTTCTATGCCATAGTCTATTCAATTGAGCAACGGGTAACCAAACGATAGATTTCCTAAGCGTAAGTTGCTTCAAAAAACGCGATCCATCGTGAAGTTAAATAGGATAATATAACGCCGCCGTGATCGTAACCAACTTCCAGTAATGGCGATATGTTCTTTCGATCCAAGCTCATCAGAAATTTTCATAAACGACTCGTCAACTTTAGTTTCATATTACATATCGAGTATATAAATTTCGTGTTTAATAACCACTGCATGATATATGAAAAGTAACTACACTTTTTTTACATTTTCGTAATTCAACGAAGCGCTATTTGAATTTCCATAAAAGAGATACCGGCGACTAGTTACGATATTGAGTATCACGACTCGAAGAGAGGGTATAAATGCGCGCGCGCATCGAGCACGGACGTTACTCTAGCCTTTTGGTCGTGATTACCGCTAGCGGCCGATCACGTATGTGACATGGCGTCCGGGTAGGAAGAAAGTTGACTGTTAAATAAGCGTTAATGTTGTTTTTATGACACTGACCGACCGAAAAGGGAACATCCGAGGCCGCGAATTTCCCACAGACACCGGCATTGATGGTAATGCATGCGAGGAAACCACAAAGGATCAGCGATGGGTAGGGCACCACCGCGTCAAATACTCGATCCTGACACACAACCAACCTCTCTCTCTCTCTCTCGCTCTTACTACTCACCTCACCTCTCATCTCCGACGTCCGTCCGTCCGAGCCACTCTACACCGCTCTCTCCGTGATACACACCACTATTCGCACTGATGCATTTCCCCGATGGAAGGTCTTTGATTCCGTCGTGGAAATGACGCTATTTCGCGCCTTTATTCACCAACTATTGTCTATCGTTTCAGGTACTTCGAAAAGCACCAGGCCCATCCCTACCAGGTAAATATTCGTCTCTATTTTTCTCTTTCTTTCTCTCTCTTTCTCTCTTTGAGAGGAGAGGGGTACGAAAGGAGGTATTTTTTCGATGACACGACTGACACGCATCAATTTACCGCAATTATTTGTCCTCCGTTCCTGTGAGAGTCCGATTTTATACGTTTATTGTCGCGCGTACTGTGTCATATAGGACGTGTTCGTTTTATTTTTCCCTCCTTCAACCGTTTCATTCGTGCTGGTTTAACATTCGTGAGAATCTCGCTCGAATTTCCTTTTTTTTTTATTCTGTCGATAATTTGGAATGATTTATGTTTCTTTTGTGAAAAAAAATGTAGGAAAGCAACAAATCTTTCTATCCAATCGCGACGTAACGTGTTTTCTGCATCGCGTTGTTCAATAAACATTTCTTGGAAATATTCTTTGTGGGTATTCTATAAACGCATATTTTAATTTTGTGGTTAATATGTCGTACTCGATTCTACGTTATTGATACTCTTTTTTTCGATAATAACTTGTTTATATAGTATTTAAATTACGATTCGGAAACGTTATTATCGCAAAATCATGTTTTTCTAATTATCTTGGATTATGATTAATTTCTACTTTTACTTTTCTTTTGAATATTATTTGTAATATTTTATTTAATGAAATATTGTTTGCATAAAATCAATGATATATCTTCTTCTACAAAAATAAATTTCATGAAAAATATGAATAATTTACGTTAATCTCTTTGTGAAAGCTTTATTTCCTTTTCAGCAAATTAGATTTTCTTAGACTATTATTTTACTTCTAATTCTATTCTTGTTCTTGTATTATTTTAAAAGATGATTTTTATTTATATAGAATTTAATTAATTGGTTATTATAAGAGTATTTTGTACTCATTAGAAGTTTAATTTTATCTAATGATAAATTTTCTCTGTTTTTATGAAGTAAATAATGTAAAGCAAAAGATTCTGCAATAACTTGTAAACATAACCTTTCTTTTGGAAAAATCAATACTTGTAATATTTTTGAACTATTTATTTAGAAAAGATATTGTGATATTTAAATATTATTATTTATTATACTTTATGCATATGATCTTTATTAATTTATATTTGTAAGATATTTCTTTAATTATAAATTCTGATATAATGTTCTATCATATATCAATGCTTTACCAATAAAAAGCTTAGTTTAACCAAAGTTTTACTTCAATTTTTGACATAATTTGATTATTTTGTCCTTTCGTTGTTATCATCATAAAAATGATAATATTTATAATATAATTGGTAACTTATAATGTATATATGATTGTCGTTATAATTTGTTTATAGAACGCAAAGTACAGCAGTTCTAAGGGTGGTTACTCTTCATCGACGACGTCGTCGGATAATCGTTACGAAGGACGTATGCGTGATTCCCCAAATGGCAATTCTTACAGTCCAGCGGGAGGCTTGGGATTGGGAATGGGAGCAGATAGAGACAGCCCCAGGAGTTATACCTCCAAGCCCCTGTATAAGAAGGAGAGAGAAAATAGAGACTATAAATTATCCTCCTCTAGGGACAAGTATTCCGGTAAACACATTTTTGTAAAATTTATTATATATATCATTTTGTGCTTAAGAAATTTTTACTCTATTTGTAAATTCTTAATTACGCAAATTATAATGCAAAATAGTATTTTTAGATAAAAATTTATATGATGTAAATAATTTTTAGTTATATATAATTGCTTTGTAAAGAGAAAGATGTAACATAATTTGATAAACATATTTATGTAATAACAATTTATATTAATATATATTAACTTCAAGAATAGAGATCTATTTGAAAAAGAAAAAATAGAATAGAAGATTATCGTCGTTATAAACTATAGACACTTTTATTTCAAAACATTCAATCATACTACTTCTTTCTTCAGTATAAAAACAGGGTTGTGTCTTAACATTTTCAGCTGTAAAATGCTTGCTTGCATATGTGTAGATTGTGCACGATCACCAAAAGACAAGAGAAGCCATGAGAGCAGGGATTCAGAACACAGGACCAACCACGATAGGAGTAGTGGAGAGGTAAGAGATCAATTTAGATATTTAATATATCTATTTTTATAATAATTTGTAATTTATAATATTCTCATTATGTCTTTTCAATCAAATAATTTATATCATATCATTGTTGTTAATCAATAAAATTGAAAAATAAAGCTATAGAAATTGACTATACATATTTGTTATAGATCTTACATCCCATAAAATTATCATCAAATTCATCACGAGATTCTTCGTCTCAAAGAAAACCAGCTCATAATTCTTGTCAGGTCAGTAACCAATGATAATTTTATTTGATATAAAAATATTTATATGTAGTAGATATAAAATCTATTTTATATCATTATATATCACATCTTTGCAGTTATATTTTTCTTACGTAATGCATTTATAATAGAAATATAATAAATAATTTGGTAATGATATGGTCAATTAGATCGAGAAAGTTTCATAAAAGTTCAAAACACATAATAGGTGAACAGGTTCAAGATCACATGGACAAAAATAATTTCGTTCAAATTTTGGTATTCATATATATATTTGTAGTAGATTCAATTGTTTCCGGACATTTTAGAACAGTCTGTTTAGGATAAACGCGGTGATGAACGAGGTGCGATGGAACGAACAGCCAGGTTTGGTGATTGGTCAGAACATATGAGTTCTTCAGGAAAGAAGTATTATTATAATTGCAAAACAGAAGTTTCTCAGTGGGAAAAACCACGTGAATGGATTATTCGGACAGATAATCGTCAACGCCAATCCAATGATTACTCCTCTAGGTCAAGTGAGTCTGTTTTTCATTTGCTAATTAATTTCTATTTCTAAGAAATTACTTTTATGAAAAAAAAATTATAATATAAAAAATCATAAGTAATCTATTTTAAAGTGTTAAATATAGTAATAGATTTTAAACATTTCACACGTAACAATATAATTCCTCTTTGATATATTAAATATTAAACTTACATTGCTAAAATTGTTTTAATCTATCGCTTAAAAATAGATAGTAGTACTGTAAAATTAAATTGCTTAATAATAATATCTGCATCTATTAAATAGATACAACTTTTATTTTATAGGTCATGATAAACATTCCAACTCGCGATCAAATAGCAGTAGCAGCGTGCGAGATGGTAAATCATCGCGGCAATCTGACAAGCGGGAATATTGGAGTTCATGTAGTGGAAGTGGCGGTAGTACTAGAGAAGAAGTTTCTGCGCGCGATAGAGAGAGAGAAAAGGAACGGGAAAGAGAACGAGAAAGAGAGAGAGAAAGAGAACGAGAGAGAGAAAGAGAAAGGGAGAGAGAACGAGAAAGGGAAAGAGATTCTTGCAGGGAAGAAACAGGAACAGAACGTCAAGCTCAAGATATGGATATTTCACCTGGTGATTCTACACCAACTTCTGAACCTTTAACATCCTGTGCTCATGATCCACTGCCGCAGGGTCCTGTTCTACTGGCCACTGGTATGTTTTTATTAAATCTAAATTGAAGTTATCCAAATAGTGTAGTAACTTATAGATACAGTCAAAACTAGTCAAAACTAATAGATACGATTTGATCATTCTTTTTATTATTTCGTTTTTTCTCTTGTTAGCATTACCTCGATTAACATCACATCCACCATCGACACCACAAACACCTGGAAAATTAAGTTCACCGACCCAACAACAAGGGAATAGTAATGCTCCAGGACCACCAGTTTCATTAGCAAGCTTACCAAGACTCCTTTCTCAAATCACAGGCAGTAAAGAACAACCTGACATTACACCGCAGAAAGCGTTACAGACAATTCAAACAGCTATCTTGTTATCTAGACAAGTAAGTTCTTGTCTTAAGTAATACTTATATTAAATCATTTTTATCTAAGACTAAGAATAATGAACCTATCATATGTTTATTTGTACATATTTAGCAATCAGCTAGTGGAGACCGAAATAACAGTGGCAATGATGTAATGGTCCCATTGAAAGTTGATACTAGTGGCAATACTACCAGTGAGGGACCACCTACTCCAACCCATTCAGAAACTCAGGATTGTATCGATGCTCGAAAATGTAAGTTTCAACATTAACTCTTGTCCGTCATAATAGTTATAAGCATGGACATCTCGATTGGAATTATTTTCGCTTGCATAATATATAACGTATGCTCAATCAATTATTGCCTGGAGATCCTTAACCCTACAGATTAAAAATTCGAGGTTCATTTTTTGTCTATATCTCGTATGCACAACATATAAGAAATGCAATACAATAAAGATAAGCTGATTAGAATTCATTTCCTAAGCAGCCATGCGCTCGTACTGGAAATATCCAGAACGTCGACGAAAGAGTTTTAAAAAAAGCTAAATATATAATAAAAAATCGCGTGCATGTTCAGGACTTTATTATATTTCAAGACATTTTGTCAGTGTCAGTTTTAATCTCCATTTGTATTACTGTTCATTTACAGTAACCAGTCCTGGAGGAACGAATTCTGGGGTACAAGGTCTAAGCTCATTGCAAAGTCTTAGTACGTTAGGTTCTCTTGGAAATTTGAGTAATACTGGAGGTTTACAAGCATTGTCTAGAGTACAACCTCCTTTAACACCTTCCTTAACACCATCACTCGCTAATCATTATCGAGAAGATTTAACACAACATGTGCGTGCCTTTCCAGCCGATATCCTTGAGAAACAGGTAATTTATATGATATAATTTTCTCATACTATAATTGTAATTGACATTTGTAAATCTTACACTATTTGTATAGTTGCTAAAAAGTGTAGATAATAATTAAGAATCACTTATTATTTTCTTTTAGGCACAAAAACTTAGTGAGGAAGCACATACAATGGGCAGTTTGCAGTGCACAAGAGTATCTGCAGAATTAAAAACAGCACGATCGATAGTGAGGCTGACAGAAATTCAGGCAACACTACAGGAACAAAGGTAAATATCCCTTATATATTGTTACAAAATATCATCTTAATTTTTTCTTCTCTTTTCTTCATCTGTTTGCATTTTTTTCCAATAAAAATTCGCTTAAATATTCACACTGAACACTATTAAGTCAATCTTTCACACATTTCAGGATATTATTCCTCCGTCAACAAATTCAAACATTGGAGGAACTAAAATCCCAAAATTCCTTCATGTCTGATGATTCTTAGTGTAAGAAACTTTATAAAATAATTATAATTACAACCTATAATTAATTCATGCAAAAAATAAAACATAATTATTAATATTCTCATTAATATTGAATAATTAAAATTGTACCTAAATTATAATATCGTGATAGAAGTGATATAATAGCAAATGAATATGGGCTGCCTAGAGAGGTCAAGCTGTTTCGATATCAGCTGACGAGTCTTATTAATTAATTAGTGAATCCACCTCTCTAGGAAGCACAAGAGGCCTATCCAACACACAGATGCAACACTGAGTAAATAGAAAGTGAATAAACTCTATCGGTTTAATGCAAACTACTAAATTGTATATCTGAATTGTCCACAGCATCTTGTATTACCTATGTTATAATACGTGTCAATGTTTCTCATATCCCACGATTATGCGACATTTTAACTAGTTGGAACATTTTTGTTGTAAATCTCGGAATAAAATTCGTGCCACAAGTTTTAATCCAGTTCTTTATCACCATTAACTCACCTAATTACCCACACATTTTTATCTGGTGAATTAAGAAAGTGAAATTCAAGAAAAATTTGTGGACGCAATAATTTACTTATTTACAATGCTTTTTCTATCATTTGGTATTTTACAAAGAATGTTATTGCTGTAGAAATACAAGTATTAGTGACATTAGCATTTTATATCATCATGCATAATTGATGGCCATTGCTGACTTTGAAGTAAATTTAATATTTTAAGCATAAAACAATGAATATTATAGATTACTAGAATTTAATTGTGTGTATCTTAATAATGACGTGATTCGATAATTTATATTTGATGATTATGTAAACATAACATTGTATAGCTATATTAATAGATTTTAAACAATCATTACGATAAAATATATCATCAGTCACTTTGATGGTCTTCAATCTATGTATGAATCTATTTTTATCTTTTGTAATGAAAAAGAGACTTGTTGTGTAGAATGCAAACTGTAATCACCAACAAATTAAACATATCGATGATGTATCTTATAATTTTAGATAATTTTTATTTCACATAGTCATTGTACATCTACGTAACAAAAAGGACTAAGTAGCATTTCTTATGTCTTTGCGTAAAAATGCATATGCTTTATAAAAGTAGTTTTTATAGTAAATAATGTAATCATTAATAACATAATTATTGCATATTGCATTTAATATTTATTAAACGAATGTTCTCGAATATAATGCTTTAAAAAAATGTTAGAATTTAGTTTCCTGTTATGTATTCTTTAGAGTATCTGTAACAAATGGAGGCCGTTTTGTAAATGAAACTATTGAAAGGAAAATAGTCTTTGTTTGTTGTATGTATATTAATCAAGCTCCTGCTTTTCTATGTAATAAAAACTCTTATAAAAATAAACAATATACACAAAAATTCAGGATGGTGGAGAACACGAATTTGTATAAGTCACAGTATAAATTTCTCACTTTATGTATTTCATTAAGGAACTGTCAATGAGTGAGCTTGTTACTTATAGAAATAAAGAAACAAATTAGAAAAAAAAAATTCTTAAATTGACATATTTTATGTAAATATTAGTGGTTGCTATTAAATTTAAATTATTCTTTTTAAATCGTTCCATAGTTTGTAAACCAAAGCATTTCAATATGTGCGCATTTTTAACTTACTCTGTTTCGATACTGCATATATAAAACCGAAAATGAAAGATCCACCGTTATTCAAACAATTACATATTTATGCATACGTGCGCAATATCAAAATTCTTTGATTCGTACTCGTTACGGAAAATAGACTTCTAGAAACGCTACACATTTAGAAATAAAGTAAAATTGTCAACGGAAAATAAACAACATTACTGTTTTCAGTTAATTTTTTCATATATCCTAATATCGTATGAGATACAATTATTATGGATTACAGTGGAGGATATTATTAAGAATGGTAATGGTAATTATGTTAATGTAGAGTTATACCCTACTAAAGGGTGTTTCTCAACACAAGCTCAATAGTCCTTGACCATCGCAAGTATTATTTTATTAAGGCAATGTCACCTTTATTTGATGAAAATAAAGGATAAAAGAACGAGCTATTGAGATAGTTGAGACTGATATAATCCTGTTCTGTGCTTCTGGTCCACAAAAGATCCCATATCTTTCATATAGTTCAAACATTATTATTATCTTTGTTACTATGATTATCGTTATCTTCTTTTCTTATATTCTATTTATGTATTTTGCGAAATTAACGCATATATCAAGTGAATTGCCTAAAACTGAAAATGTAAATATCTCAGTCACTTATGATAGAAAGAAAACTTCTAAAGAAATGTTTGATTTGAAAGTGCTTATATAGCAGGCTTGAAGACTATTATTGGAGTCATATTTTTTTTAAATATGGGAATTATTGATATCTCTTTAAATGAAACTTGATTTTATTCCCTATAAAAAAAGTTGTAGAATAGATCAAAACAAATTCCAAAATTAAAATATAAAATTGAGAATAATTTAATATCTTAAACGAATAGTACTATAAGAGAGTTTGCAGTACTTATGAATTTCGGAAAGGGACATTTTTGTTCACAGCAATCATAATGGAAAAGATAAAAATATTGTAAACTTCTCTTCATTTGCTCGATAATTTTTGTATTAGCAAAAATATCAAATTCTAATTAAAGAAATGTCAGTAAACCTTGTATTTTAAAAAACTACGATCTTCAAGTAATATTTTTTAGCACATATAAGTCTCTTAGAATCCAAGATTCTTCCTTAAAAGTTTTTTTTCTATCATAACAACCGAAATATTTAAGTTTCTAGTTCTAGGTGATTTACCGTAACGACGCGTTTTGTTTTTACTTAAAGGAAGAAATTTATGGTTATTATTTTGAAGATGACATATATTACATTTTTAATGTATAACATTGGAAAAGAACATCCATCAACCGTTTGTTAAGCGTATTTTATGAGCTCTGTTTGTGCGAATTAAAACGACTTTTTACATTTTGCACGTTAACCACTATAATTAATTTTCAAATTCATTGGTTGAGAAACACCAACTTGTTTCATTATATCATCTAACATTACACCATGTCATGAGCATGTAATTACATTCTCATAGCACCTGAAGCAAACAGTGAACATTCTCTCACATGTATATTTTATTTAATTATAGTCAGTCATTGGATTTATTTCATAACAAACTCTCTCATTCGTGAACATTGGATCATTGCTTAATATATTCTCAGTAAAATCCTAACAGACATTCATGACTGAATTCAGTACAGTACATAATTTAATGGACTAAGATTGTAATAAGGCCTCAGAACATGTAATTCACTGTAACATCTCATAACTTATAGCATTATTATGCTAAACATAAATATTTTAATACAAGTAATACATTAAATAATTATGTTATGAAATTATAAATATACAAGAGAAATGATAAAACGATGATATATAATGTTTATGTAATATTACTTAAAAAAGTAATGTTTATATAAACATATTGATAATAATCATAGCTGTAATTTTTAACGTTTTTACTGTAAATCATTAAAATATTTCAAAACTCTATGCAAAAATTCATCTTGCTAGTCCCCCTAATACCATAGTTTATTCATTATAAGTAATCCTATTAGTTATGAGTTGTTACATATATCTACTGTTCAACCATTTTAATGTAGTGCTCTTCAAATGTTTATACAAACATATTTCAATGGAGAGTACAAAGTGCTACAAAACAATTCCAATATCATTCACTTTATAATTGTTAATATATCTACTTCATAGACTCGTTATGTATTTTTAAGGCCATATACGAGTTTTAATACAAAGATGCTGTTTCTTTTCAGCAGTATTTGATACATTGGTTAATTTCGAAATTTGCCTAGTAATAGACAAATAGACCACACAGCCTCGACAGAGAATGTTCACAGTATAAGACAGCAGCATAGATATAGCTCAGCGCAGCCTCACTTCACCATCGCTAACCATGTTCGTATCATAATGGTTTAAATCAAATCTTTTTAATCATACATACATACGCGCATACATATACATTTTGTATGTGTGTATATATGTATGAATGTATATATACACATAGGTATATTTATTCGTACAATAACCCTTTACATTTCATAATTTGTATGCATAGAGTACATCTAGACCTACAGCAGTGTTTACTGTACAGAGTAATTATTGAAATACTAGCAATTATTGAATAGCTTTCGCCAAGAATAAATGTGTATCAGCGCCACAAAAGAATAAAATAAAATAACCCGTTTGTATTTGTATAATGCATTTAGTTAATATTGCTTATAATATAAAGAAGTACATTTGAGAATGACACTGACTTAATAACTTTGAAAGAAATTAGCTTTAACATGTACACAAGACCATGATTGATATTTCTTATTAATATACACTGAACTTAAAAGTTGTTCTAATATTTATATGTAAGTATTACACAACAACGTACAGAGTAACAATAGTAACAGACCATTTTTACCTACATGTCTACTATGGCAGAATGGGTCATGTGCCGAGTTATTCTTGGCTACTGTCAATTCTAAGCCAACATTATAGACATAACTATTATAATCTTAAATAAGACGTGCATGACTGAATATCGATTCAATGATTATCATTACACGTCATCTAACTACTTTCTGATTTAGGGACTTCTAAAAAGAAAAGTCTATAAATTGTTAACTTCACAAATAACAATATGTTAATAGTTTGATTTACATAAATTAATATCACTTAAGGGATTATGCATATTATAAAAATATGTAATTTCTTAAATAATTCGTTAACATCATATAGTGTAAAAATTCTACAAAAGATATTATCTTTAGATTTCATAAAAACTGAGACTATCCATAAACGATAGAACTATTAAACATAATTATATTGTGCTTTAATTAACAAATGTGAAACTTTTTATCAGTGTTTTATCTATGTTTGAAATATCGAAGAATTTTATCTCCATTTTTTTCTAAGAAGCTAAACTTTTCTAAGAAGCTTCTAAGAGGTTAATATTCTTTTCTATAATTTTGTTAATTGTAGCACATAAAACGATAATTTTATACGAAAAAAAGAAAAAATATAGAAACAATTGTGAATATAAAAGAAAAAATAGAACTGATCAAATATATAACTTTTTAGAAGCCCCATAATAATTTATTTTCATTCAACATTTGTCTCAAATCCTTCTCACTCACTCTATTGTAAAACACGCAACATTATTATAATATAAGCCTATTAAAATGGCATTCAGTATTTTCTTATAGGAATATTTCATTCGATATATAAAAAAAATATACAATTTCGACTACTCAATAAAATGTTTAGTAATCGCGAATTTGTACTGTCCGAATGCCATTTTAGTGTAATTTACACTTCTCGTGGACTAGTACTACAAAGTTGTAGGCCTGCCCATGAAATTCTAATTAAAATATTATGTTAAATTTTTCTAAATTAATATTTGTATGTATGGGATTTATATATATATGTATGTATGTATATGTACACATATATAGTATAAGTATACGTATACGTAACATATATACATATTATATATATGTATCTATATATAGCCAATTCACAGTGCTTGTAACGTGTCACTATACGAAATAGTCGAGGTGTATTTCCTTATAAAACATTGTTGCGTCATCATCTTTTTAATGTAAATATGTTTACATATATAAGATTTTATTCGATTTTATTTCTTCCAAATACTTGATTTTCAATAGTGACAATTATAGTATATAATAACATAACCGAACACATATAATTTACTGCTAGTGTTTGTAGAAAGAAATTTCAAAATGTAAAAGTTCTCAGAAATCAATTACCCCAATTATTTCCTACAATATCATCGTTGCAAGCTGTAAATGACTTATACTTACCTGAGGAGTTGCCACTCCTTCGCTAAAAACCCTTAAATTGCACATCATCTTTAGTGCTTATTAGTTTTTCTTACCAAGAGTTTTTTCATATTTCAGCAAGTTAATTTGCTATGTCATTTTAGTAATTATATCGTCTTTTTTGGGCAAGATTCTAGTAATGCAGCAACATTACAATGCGTCTAATTAATAAAACTGGCTTCATGCCAACTTCAAATTGTTTTCTTCATTATAGGTGTATAATTCAAATAATTTAAAATTTACAGTTCTTCCTGTAGAACACAAGTGGATGTACTCAAGCATATCCCATCAACTGGCTACTATATTACATAAATGCTTGGTATACCACCACAGTGACGTGATCAATTTACGTGCAAAAGTTTCTTTATACTATATTGAAACTTGTAACATACATACAGAACACACACATAGATGCACGAGCTGATGTAAAAACGCATCTGAATGTACACGTATTAGCGCTGCGAATCATTTGCTGGATACCGCATTCTTCGTACAGCTTTTTTGATCTTTCTTGATACGGGTGGAGGAGCACTGTCATATATAAATATATATATTTATAAAGACAATATACTTATACAGAATGCATTTGATGTTTTTATTAATTCTTTACGGTCGTAGTACTTTTTAACATGGGTATCCTCTTTCGTTAGAAATATTTTCGCTCTTTTTTAGTTCCTCTTTTTCAGTTTCATTTTTTTTTTCTTTCTTTAAAGGTTCAACTCTTATTTCATAGTTCTTTTCTTTATATTTTAAAACATGTACATTAAATTAAGATAAGCCATGTAGAATTCACTTCTTAAACAAGAATTGTAAACGAACGAGTACTCGTGTAATATATTGTTGTGTATATAGTACTCGTGTCGGGATATTTCCATACTTCGACCGTGAAGAGTTAAGAATAATTGTTATAATACTTACTTAAATGAAATTGGTGCACTGCCACCAGTAAAGTTAAAAGACGGTGGTGTATTAGGATCGAAAGAAACAGCTGGCGTAGAACTAGGAGGATTGAAATTATATCCTCCAGATGGGGTAGAAGTTGGTTCCTAGATTAGATATTTTTAGTTTTTTTAAATTAATATATCAACTTATATTAATTATATACTCGATATTTTGTTTTATAATTGTGCCAATTATTACCATTCTGCCAAAAGTAAAACCTCCAGAGGTTGTCGCAGGTGTTGTATTTCCAAAATTAAATCCTGTATTAGCAGATGAAGAAGATGAAAAAGTAGATGTTGACTGATTTTGATTATTTTGCAGTCCACCAAAGAGTGGAGTTGCAACTGTTGATTGGCCAAACGCTGGAGTCTCTGGTTTTGGTGCATTGAAAGTAAAGGTGCTTCCTGTATTAGTTTGTGCTGCATTATTAAAACCATTGCCTCCAAACAAATTGTTAGTCTGTTGTGTATTTGAACTGCTACCAAACGTGAATAATTGTTTTGGAGCTGATTCAGCAGGATTATTATTTGCTGAAAAATTAAATCCAGTTCCTGGTTGTGCTGCTGTTTGATTAGACGCTGCACCAAAAGTAAATAAGCTTGAATTTGATACATTATTATCATTTGGCTTTGTTGTTGAAAAAATATTAGGTGCCGAAGCACCACCAAAGTTTGAACTATTGTTATTTCCAAAAACAGGAGCTGATGAACCAAATAAAACAGCATTATTTGTTTGTGAGCCAAATGCTGGTGTTGCTACTGCTGCTGGTGTACTAAATACAGGAGTTGTTTTTTCCGTATTTCCAAATACAGACATTTTGTTTTCAGATGTTCCAAAAATAGATTTGTTTTCAGAATTTCCAAATACTGGTACTTTAGTTTCTGATGTTCCAAATAAGGGTGATTTATTTTCTCCTGTAGCAAAGGTTGACGTACTAGTTTCTCCTGTACCAAATGCTACTGTTGTTTTTACATCAACATTGTTAAATAATGGCATCGTCTTAGATACACTTGTAAAGATCTGTGGTGCTATTGGCGTTGCTTCTACTGTAGTACTAGTTGTTGGTGGACCAGAGGTTCCTACAGATTCGTTTGTACCAAAAGAAAATGTAGGTAAAGTAGAAGTAACATTTGATGATGACGTCGTTGCTATTTGTCCAAAAGTAGGAGTAGTTGTGGTTTGTGTGACTGTTTTTGCATCAGTAAATGTAAAGGAATGTTGACTATAAGTTGGAAGACATGTAGTTGCTGGTACTAATACACTACTGCTAACTGGTATAGTACTTGAAGCAGTAAATGAAAATGTAGAATTAGGCGGATTTTCCAAAATATTATTTTGAGTAGTCGTTGCTACTAAGGAAGTATTATCATAAATTTTTGATGTAAATGATGACTCTGTAGTACTTGTGGTTGGTTCAACAGTGTCTTTTGTGATATTTCCTAAAACAGATTTTTGATCTTCTTTCTTTTCTGAAATATTCACTTCTGTTTTACTTGTTCCAAAAGTAAAGGGAGTTGAAGCTGAAGTTACAGCTAATTGTTGTTGTTCAGATAACAATGTTGAATTTTCATTTTTGGGTACATTAAAAGAAAAGGATGTATTTGTTTCTTTATCTGATTCAGTTGATTTATTGCTTATAGTAGTCTTGTCGCTCTTTGCATTAAACTGAAACCCTACATTGCATACTGATGTTTTTAAGCCAGCATTCGAAGTATTAATATTTATATCTGCCTTAGATATGTCATTTTTGTCACTTTTGGGAATACCAAATGTAAACTTTCCAATATCGGTTTGTTGAGTACTACCAAATTTAAAATTATTTATAGATGAATCTCCGGATTTATTTGGATTGTCAGCTTTGTCAATGCCAAATTTGAAATTGCTTGAACCAGCAGGGATACCAAAATTAAATTTCATATTTGAACTTGTACTCGTTGTAGATTCCTTTGGTTTTGCACTTCCAGGTTTTACACTACCACAAGAAACACATTCTAAGTTTTCTGCTTTATTTTGTAACATACAAGTATCACAAGACCAAGAACCTTCAGGTTTTTTAAATTTATCTCCAAAACCACTTGCTGGTAGGTTCTGTACTTCATTAGTTTTATCACAATTAGCACTTGGTTTAGTAGTATTACAGCAGGGGCAAATTGTAACAGAATCAGCATTTCTAACCATACAAGATGGACATTCCCATGAATCTTTGCTTGGCTTAAATTTCTCCATTATTTCTGAATTAGATGATTGCAAAGTATTTGAGCTTGTTGTATTCATTTCTTGAGTGGAAACAATTGCTTGTATATTTGTATTTTTATTTTTCTTTTCCCTTGCTTTTTTTAATAAATTTGGTTGAGATGCTTTACAGCAAGGACATGTAATAATATTAGCATCATTTCTCAGCATACAGCCTGGGCACTCCCACGAACCTTCAGCATAACCCTTATTCATTAACTCAGATTGTGATATGCCTGTTGGAGATGTATTCGTTTGATTTAAATTCCTTCTTTGTGGTGCATTGCAAGAAACACATCTAATGTCAGTTAGCTTATTTGATGCAGAACAAGACATACAATCCCATTTAATATTGCTAATTTTGAAATGAGATCCAAAGCAATCAGTCTCAGTTGTTTTTGCTTCTACAATGTTACTTGAAGTTGGTGAAGATATTGTAGTTTGCACATTGATATTTGGTCTTAAAGCTTTACAGGCAAAACATCGTGTTTCAGAATTAATATTTCGAATTAAACATTCATCACATTCCCATATATCTAATACTTTTTGTTTTGTATCTTTGATTAGATTTTCAGGTTTTTTAACAGTTGAACTATTCATTTCTTCACTGGCAGAAACAATAGGATTTTCATCAGAAGTAGCTTTTTCAATATTTGTATTTAAAGATGACTTCGCCTTATTCAATGAAGATACTTTCTCTAAAGATTTATTACATAGTATATCCACGACACTACCTGTTTTCAAATCACTAGCAACTTTAACTCCTATTTGGCTACTATTATCATGTTTTCCTTTGTCTTTAGGTCTAGGAGCTGTAGATGAACCAGACCAGATAAAATTTGATGTTACCATAGACCCACTATTGTTATTTGATGTATTAACCAAAGAATCACTCAAATGATTTTCAGCATTAATTGGACTACTAAACGTGAAATTATTAATAGATTGTAAATTCTGCGTTGGATTTGTGACTTTAATTGGACTGGCAAATTTGAAATTATCTTCTTTCCTTGAAAGATTTTTAGTTGTTGCTTGAGGTAATGTAAAATTAAAATTGGGTAAAGAAGATATTGGTAGAGGTACACTTGGTAAATTAACTATTTCAATAGTATCTTCTTCATTTAAATTTGTTTTAGCTGTTGCCTTGAGTTTTCCATTATGTTTCGTATTTTCATTTTCATCAGATCTAAAGAAAGAAAATTAGTTTCAATAAAATATATGTTTTACATGTCTGATATTAAAATTTGGAAGTTACTAAAATTTAATCATATAATGCCGACCTAAGTATAAAAACTTACCCTAGACGATATTCTTGAGTAGGAGGCGGAGGCCCATTATGAGCAGAAACAATTTTTCGTGCTGCTACTGTTGTGTCTTGCAATTTTTCACGTCTTCTTATCTTAATTATAGCGGGTACAGTTGGCACAATTAATTCTCGCGTTGGAGGTCGTAATCCTACACGAGCAGATGGAGATTCATTTTCTTCTCGCTGACGTTTTTTACTAACTGAAGACGGAGTAATATTTGTGCTTTTTAATGGAATTTTCTTAGCATCTGATATAGGCGAAGAAAAGTGTTCCAGAGCTTCCAGTATTTTTCTTGCAGTTTGACTCATACCTGATGGGTCAACCGTAGTATTTGAAGGTTTGACTTGGACACTTGGTCTCTTTGGAACTTTAAGCTGAATCTAAAATTATAAAACTCATGTTATTGAAAACATCAAAAGAAAAATATATAACATATACATACATCAGTTGTATTGAGTAAAAGAGACTTTGCTTGATTTCGTTTATACAATTCAACTGCATTTGCTCCTCCGAAGGTGGTATTTCCACTATAAAAAGGTGACAACAAACGAGATGCACGGTCCAGCGTGTTGGTCATGACAGATGCATTAAAACTTGGCCTATGATTACTTAAAGTATCACGGGGATTGCTGTCTACAAACAGTGTCCTTGGCGATTGTAAATGATTAGCTGAAATAAAAATATAGCCTAAGTCCTTATGTAATATCATAAAATAATTAACAAAGATAAGTATGAATTTCTCTTACTAAATGTTAATTTCTCATCTATAAAGCGTTTCCTATTAACAAATGGTGAATTATAAACGTCATGAGAAGGAGCTTCTTGTCGACTGGTTTGCGGTATAAGAGAGCTGCAACCACTAGTGCTCTCACTTGATTCTGAATTATCATCCATTCCATTTGCTGTACCATTATTTGATGTTGGAATTAGGAGATTTAAATCAGACCTTTGTGTAGTTACCGGTCTGCTATCTAATTGTGTGGTAGGTGTAGAACATATTAAATGACCTATCCCACTGGGTCCAGCCATAGTAGGTTTCAGAAAATCATCTCTCTATAAATTTTATATTTATAGTTGTCTTTGATCATTTAAATACCATAATTATTAACTCTCTAATTTATTTTACCGTATCATTTTGCACTGAATATTTTCCTCTAGAAACTTTAGTTTTATTATTTGATGTTATAACATTTGATCGAACAGAAAATGTTCCAGGTGGATGGATAATATCTGTACGAATTCGTGGTCGTTTTGATGGTGGAGGTTTTTCTATATCCTCTTCTGCTTCTGCTTCTGCTTCTTCAAGGTTTTCAGTATCATTTGAAATATCTCCATTTCCTTGAGACGTATTGAACCATTTACTGATCCATAATGGTTGGGGTATAAAGTCTGTTACTTTAGTAGCAACTTTCTTAACAAATGACTAAAAAGAACAAATATAATGTTAAGGCAGTATTATAAGGAACGTAGAAGTAAGGTAAGGAACGGAAGAAAACACATATATATATTTTTTATCATAAATACAATTTAGAACATACACTAATTTGTAATTTCAAAAAAGATATTAAAAAATTAAAAAAATAGGTTTATATAAAAATAATTCACAGAAATAAATAGCAATAATATATATAATAAATCTTTTTCATAACAAATCCAAGAAGTATAATGATTTTAGATGTTCCTTCCATACTTTATATTATGCTATAATTATTCTCTACATTGATATCAAATAGATAAAACTATTTTATAATCTTGATAAGATTTTACTTTATATTTTTTATAAGATTAATGTCATGAATATGTGTGTGTACCACTTTATAATACTTTTATAACTTATTAAACTAGTAGATACTTACAGCTACTAAAATGGTTAATTTTATGTTAAATTTATAATATTGTAACGAGCGACATTATAGCAGAGTATATATTTCTATATCCATTAGAGATCTTTTTTATCTTGTATTATTTCGATTTATAATATAAAATAAGAGAATGTAAATGTTATTTTGTATTAATTATACCGAATTGCTATACGTATTATGTCGGAATGTGATATAATTATAATGAAAATTAATAAAAACTATCTGTGGAATACCGAAAGATAACATGGATTCATGACGACGCTACACGTGAAAACGAATACTTTAGAACATTTACATTCGATAAAACAATTTCATTGAATTTGGAAGAGAAAAGTAAAAAATATGTAATATTAGATATTATTCAAGAGCCTTCTTGAAGTCTTCTATATTTTTCAGAATACGAGAAGATGTCAAGGTTACTTGTCGCTTCCAAAGCGATAGGTCTTACGCTAAAGCACGCAATCGCGCATAAGAGTCGTAAGAAAGATTGAGGTTACTGGCAAGACTCACATAAACGTGACATCGGGATCTCATGGGAACGCATCCCAGGAAAAGGGTGGTCGCACAGGACGCATTATACGGAAGGAACGGTATTCGGGAGTAGTAATCCGTTGGTCGTTCTAATTTCGGTACAAAGGCGCGAAGGACCGTTGAAAGGAACGCAGGTTCGTTTCTCTCGCGGGCAAGTCGTGCCAATATGACTCTACTCACGTTGTTCGTATCGTAAGGCTTCGTATTGTGCGACGATGATCGTCTCGAAGATAAATTCCCGCTACTCTTAGCCATCTTTGCTGCCGTTTCTCCTTCTTTTATGGATCCAGCAGCACAAGTACTGATGATTTCGACTGTCGCATCCCAAAAATTGTCACTGAACCACTATCTCGGAGACTGTGAGCCACGAGCGAAAATATGGCCGCTCTAAAAACCGCCACCAGGGCGCCAGAGATTTCTCACAAATACGCGCTCTGTGCGCCTGCCCACGTGACGCAATACTTATGCGTCGTCCGTCGATCACGCCAAGTATGTTCTGAAATACACCTATCGCTGCCGATTTTATATATGATATTTCTTTCCATAGAAACCTTCTTTACGAAAATGTAGAGGAAAATGTAGAGGAATTACTTTTTGAAAAAAACATGTTACATTTATTCATTTTCTTTTTTTCACGCCATAACAAAGATATTTATTTATTTTAGATAATTATTGTTCTACTACGATAATAATTGAATATATTATAATTCATGATTGAAATTAAGTTGCAAAATTATGTTATGTAAAAATTCTGATGTTTTTGTTCAATAATCGAAAATAATCGAAAAATATTAACAACCAATCATATTTGACTACTCTTCTAATCGATACTGTCGATATCTCGAAGTAATCGAATACTCCTAGATTTTCCTGTTCTTCTTATAAAATATTCGTGTTTAATAATTATTTTCAACGTTTTTCTATGTTGCTTATAAAATATTTTTATGTTATAATTATTTTATCTATAAAAACATTGATCTTTTTCGTAAGAAAATATAACAATTTGCGCTTTAAAATTTAACTATAGTTCCTATTATAATGTAACAATGCACTTTATCCGTGTTGACAGCGTGCTCTAGTGGTCGTTTGTAGTTACTTGCTATATTTTCAATCGCAAAGAAACGTAAAATGTAAAATAAATTTTGTCGAATTGATACAACGTTGTAAAAGAAAAATACGTTAAATATCAAATTGTATCAAGCAAAAGAATTTTTTTCATGATAATGACAACTATATTAACTACAACAAAACAAATAGATTATTACCTAAACATTTCACATAATCATAATATTTAGAAGCCTACTTCGACATTTTATAATTTTATAAACATACGATGAAACCGAATTTTTAATTTCGAAAGTACACAAGTCTTCAAACTATATATAGTGGTAATTTATACCAGGACAATATTTCATGAAATTTATCAAAAGAGAGTTCTCGGCAAAAGGTTAATACATGCACGTAGAAAGTAAATAGAAACCTGAAAAGAAAAGAGGGACGTTTATTAAATTAATAAAAATGAAATCTTCGAATAAGTGAAATTCATAATACGTAAATTAATGATTCATTAATTATTATTTATTATTGAACTTCCAATTCGATTCGGAGAGGAAGATAGTAATAAAGATCGTTGGTTTTTTTTTCCCGTAAGCACAAATAACACAAATAGCACGAATACAGTTTCACTTTCTCTATACGAGCAGAATTTAGAAGCTGTGAATTGCGCATCCGATTGGTTTCACTTTATGAAGTAGACAGCAAGTGTTATAAGCATTAAACGGATTTGAGGTCGCGCGTATGATCGTCGTCTGGCTACGATTAAGATCGAAACAAACCGGGAAGGAAGGATTTGACACATGGGTGGTTCGCCGTCGAGCCACTTTGATGAACTTTCTTCGTCCGCTTCTTCGATTCGTGACCAACCAAGTATAGCGGAACGCAATTACGCATAGAAAAAGTGGTACAGCGGTAAATCAAACGGTTTAATTCATGCAGATAGAAAAGTATAACGATCGAATATCTCAATGAGTGCTCCGTATTTGTCAATTTCTGTTTTGTCTTCAAATAAACATTGACAGGATTGTATTTTTAAAAAACAGATCCCCGATAAATAGTTATTAATCAAATAACAACAGAACTAGTTTACATTATATTTAAAAAATAAACATATTTAACATTCACTCGTAATAAAATTCTCATCATTCCTGCTCGTTTTCTTAGTGATCAAAATAGTCTGAATAACCAGAGTATACAGCTGACATCTTCGAACTTGCAGATTGTAGAAAATGAAACTGATAATTTCCTTTTCTTAATGAGAATTCATTAACAAAATGATTATCTCTGCCGATTGAATTTTTTCTTTTTTAATTAAAACCATATTCGTACATAAAACAAAGTATATGCATTTAACTTCTGATATATTTATTGAATTTGACTTCTGATATATAAAAATTCTTTTCCAGATAAAAGTTTGTACGCTCGCATATAGAATCGATTAAATTTCGATTGATTTCAAGTGACCATCGGTAGAAACATACATACGACGAAGAAGCAATTTGTTCTGGTCGCTTTGATAGACAAAGAATGGCGAAAAAACGGGGATACTGTATAGCAACTTTCGTGGCAAGAGCGATATTCATTCCTTGCGAACCCACAGTCTGCATTCGTTCAGCACGATCGCGGTGTGCCTTCAGACGCGCTCACTTTCTTCGAGTTCCTCCGCAGAATCTCTCTTCAAACGATTGCGAATAAGACAGTTATTATCTCTCAGAATATTAACTCTGCCTCTTTTCTCTCATCAAATTTGAATCGTATCTTTAATGCATCTGCTTCAGATCGCAAAGATTTAATAAAATTGTCGAGGATGTATTTCAAGTGCGTATTACAATGAAAACAAAAATAACAATAACAACGGTAAAAACAAGACAACAATAACGATATGTAACGACGAATCTGTATTTATTTCTAATCGATTGAAAGAATCGTTAAACAATTTCACGTACGACGGACATGAATTATTTGCGCGGTGGATTCGTAGCGATTCTTCTTTTCCTCCTCGCGGTGGTCGATTGCGCCATGATGAAAATCATTCGAGACGATCATTTAAGTAAGTTCAGATAAAATTGCGAGTACTTGATTCTTTCTAAAAAAAAATTGTTATAAGAAAGAATTTTGCTACCAAATTTTTCTAGGAAACATTTTCTACTGTTCAATATCATTAATGTTTTGTTAATGTTTTACTTCATTTCCTTGTCTTATATAAGAGAGAAAATAAAAAATTTGATCCTCCTCTGTGAATTAAATTTTGATCGGCCTCGCATGAGAATTCGCAGAAGGCAATTGAGGAAGTACCGAAGTTTTTGAAATAACAGAGTGCGGATGTCCAGCAGCGTCTCATAGGCAACCACGATCAACAACTTCTGGGAGGAACAAAGTAACATCCACGACGTCCAATCGACAAACGGCTGTTTCTACGACTGTCTCTACGACGGGACGAATTTTCAATGGAAAACCCAGTAGAAGAGGATCTTGGCCGTGGCAAGTCTCTCTGCAGCTACTACATCCGAAATTAGGTTTTATCGGTCATTGGTGCGGTGGAGTTCTCATCGATCCTAAATGGGTCATTACGGCGGCACATTGTATCCACAAGTTAGCATTCTATTTGAATAATCTGAACGTTTCAAAAACTATAAAAAAAAACTGGTGTCATCAACCTTCTTTTTGCTCTTAGCGATCTCTTTAATCTTCCAATCGGTGCCTTATGGACGGTTGTAGTCGGAGAATGGGAATTAGATTCCGGTAGTCGTGGATCAGCCAGATTACCCGTCGAACGAGTGATACTTCATG
This sequence comes from Vespula vulgaris, assembly GCF_905475345.1. Taxonomy (NCBI): domain Eukaryota; kingdom Metazoa; phylum Arthropoda; class Insecta; order Hymenoptera; family Vespidae; genus Vespula; species Vespula vulgaris. Next base: position 8,253,589 of record NC_066587.1, read on the forward strand.
AGAGATTTAATAATTATGTTCACGATATCGGTGAGTATATGTTACATTAGAAAAATGATAATACTTAAACAACGAATGGAATATCAATTAATTAATTATACGAACTTGCGTCAGATTTAGAGGTAAAATAGCAGTCACGCGAATCAGTGAATAGTACACATATACGAGCGAACATTCAACGTGATTGAATAAACAGAAATATGTAGAACACTGATCGTATATTTTTTTATCTTTTTTTAGCTCTAATGAAACTCGCTAGACCAGCGCCTCTTTCCAAGGTAGTGAAGACGATATGTCTTCCGGACGCGGAGGAAAAACTCGCGGACAGCAATTGCGTAGCATCCGGTTGGGGTCGTTATGGACCTTCGCCATCTCTCTCGACTGCGCTCCTCGAGGCTTCGGTGCCATTGTTAAATCTCGAAGAGTGCTTGCACGCTTACGGAAAATCCGTTCCTATTCTTAATGGCCATTTATGTGCTGGACACATCGATGGCTCTTCGGGAAGCTGTGTTGTAAGTATCGACGTATAGTTAAAAAGAGCATAATAAATAGAAAAGAAAATCATTTAAGTCAGTTTATTCTTTCTAAAAATAAATCTCCTATTACGTTGTTCCATTTTCCGGCCGAATCGAACCAAGTGCTATTATAATGTCTTTTTTCGATACACTCAAGCAAATTGTACTCTGGCGCCTTTCGTCAAATTAACATTAACTCGGTTGAGATTGGATTATATCGACGTGAAAATAAAATAAGAGATAAGAAAAAAAAAAAGAAAAACAACGTTAGAAGATAGCATCGAGAAAATGATGTTGCTTTTCCTTCTCGCACTTTCTCTATTTCTCTGTACCGTATGTAATGTTTTTTGTGAAAATACAAACGCAACGATCAGTCTGATCGATCTATCGTCATTAAATGGTCAATTTTAATGATTATGCGACGCGTCAGTCCGCTCGTTTATACTGAATCGAATTTCGCGTCGAGTAATAGAGCATGTTTTATGTTTCGAAAGTGCTAATTCGATTCTGATTAGTCTTCTCTTACGCTTTCACGTAATAAAACGTCGTGGTTACAACGTGTTTGTGGTATTAATGCCATCAACATAATCGGTAAACGTCGAATCATTTTTAAAATGTTCACTTTACCTTTCTGTTTTTGCATCAGGGAGATTCTGGAGGTCCCTTACAATGCCGTCGTTCAGACGGTGTCTGGCAATTGGCCGGTGTTACTTCTTTTGGTTCTGGATGTGCTAGACCAGGATATCCTGATGTTTACACCAGGATACAACACTATTTGAATTGGATAAGAAACATTATCGACAATGATAGCGACATATAGATTATTATTCATCGTGAATGGATCATATGAAACAAGCTACAATTCATAGATTATACTCAATTATTGCATGTTTGTATATATGCATGTATATATGTATGTGTCATATATGCACAAAGTGAGTCACATAAATTATTAATAGTCAATATCTATAATGTCTACAAGCGGTATTAATAATTTATATTTTTTACAAATGATTTTCAAAATCTTTGATATAGTCTTTTTAAGATTTTTCGATTTTTACTATCGCTATTTAATGAGACAAAACTGCGCCATTCTGAATTTTTGCTAAATATTTTTCTTTTTAATTTTTCGTCATATTTATAACGTATGATAAAGGAAACATTTGTTATTTGTATAACTTAAAGAAGTATAAAATCCAGTGGGAAACTAAAAAAGGGCAACGAAAGTATTCTCTTCTTAACTTCCGAAGAAAAGCTATTTGCCGGCAAATGGAAAAATTCATCCGTGTACTATTGCGATTGATATTCGTTTCCATACTCGAGACAAGAAGATCTGCATTTATATAGGGTGTATTACGAACTCCCGTTTTCATAGGGACGTTGCGTAACATCAACGTTATATGTGTAATACAATCAAAGTGGTTGCGCTTCTTCGATGAAATTAGAAATATCGATTTATAGCTAGGCATACGCAGTATAGTCCAAGTATCTACGTACATACATATTATTACATCGAAGTGAATACATTAATTAACCTAATACAAAACACTCAACGCAGGAAAGCCTACGTAAGAGCTTCTACCAATAGAGCTACTCGATGCATCACCTGAAACAAGAAATCGTATTCAGTATTATTGTTTCAACTTGACAATAAGTGTAATTTATTTTTAAGTAACTCTACTACATTCTGTATTCTAATTATTATTATTGTTGTAATATATGTTACATATAGGCATACATGTAAATATATTGTTTTAAAACAAGCAAATGAAAAGCAAGACATTATTATAAAAATAAAATATGATATTGTATATACCTTTTGTTGATATAATTATAAGAAAAAGTTAAAAGCCTATGGTTGAAGGGTGAAGTTTTAACCCTTTGATACTAAGTTTGCAAGTTTAATAAGGTAGTTAAATTTTAAGTGTTATCGAACAGTAAATGCATCAGGTGCACGTCAGCTAGCTATTCAATTATTTGATAATATATTAATCGCGTTGTGTTATTTTAAGAATATTGAAAACGTATAGAATAACATTATATTATTTAAATAATCTTATCATGCTCTTTCTGTATTATTTCCATAAGTTTCTTGATTCAAGTACTTGATTAAAATATGCGATCACAAAATGAAATCGTTAATCGAACGAATATTATAATAATCAACATAGTAAATTAATATTATATACTATTCCACGTGTTTTAGTCGTATTTATGCGAAACGTGTCACTTATCACACGCACACATACACCAATTTACCAATTACTACTAACTAATTACATTATGTCTTGTTACGTTATCGCACACCTGGTGTTGTCAGTATTAGTTTCATTTACATAGGAAAAATTTATAGAAATACGTTCGGACTAATTAAACGTTATAATGAAATTTTTTTACTACTTAGAGATTCAGCACATGTGTCATATTTTTAATGTCTCATAATATTGCACACTGACAATAAAATAACACTTACCCGAGAACTTAACGTTTAAATAACAAAAAACTGATAGCTAATCAAAACAACTAATCAAATCATTCACGCTAAAGCAAAAAAGCTAATAGGTTCGAAATTTGATATTAAGACAATGTATAAATAGTCGAGTAGCACAGTGTTACAATCAGGTAGAAATTTCGTCGGAGGCAAATACTAATTTATACCATTAGTTGATTAACTATAGAATTCTTTCCCTAGAGACGATGCAAAAGGGTGTGCCATTTAATATTAACATCCACATCGTACCACTGTCTTTCATAACGTACGAGCTTAATCATAAGAAGTTGCTTTTTTAGAGAAAAATAAATCGTTTTTTATTTTTCTTTTTACTTTATAAAAATATATAATTTAAATAGATAAGGTATTTGAATATATATTTATCAGGTTCAAAATCACATAGGTATATTCAAATCCATAGATTTATCCCGCGCAAGTCAAAAGTGGATCACGTGACCCTTACTGTACTACGTCATCGTGGTCGCCTGAAAGACAGAAAGGGACGCCAAGGGTAGAATGGGAGCGGCGGGAAGAGGGAGGGTACGAAACCAGCGACGACGCACGAATACACTCCACCTCTCGCGTCCGTGGCGAGCGGTACAGTCAGGAGTGAGAGTGTACGTTCTCAATCAGTAGGACACTTTCATCGAGCTGAGGAAAGTGAGGGAGACCGTCGTTTCTTCGAGAAAACCTAGGTGGGAAAGAAAAAAGAGTGGTTAGAGACGATTAGACGGGGAAAGAGAAGTGAAAGACGAGAATCGCGAGAAGAGAAAGAGTGTTCGGTAGAAAGAAAAAGAGAGGGAGAGAGAGAGCATGGAGAAAGGGAGAGACAGTGTTGCAGTAACGTCGACTCATCGTAAAAACATGTTTCAATTCCAAAAGAGATCGTAGCTTGACTCTATTACTCTCTCTTTCTCTTTCTTCCTTCCCCTTCTCTCCTTTTTTCCTTATTTCCATCGTCTTTCGAATACCTATAGGATTCGAATCGAGGTATATACGCGAGAAAGTAAAGGAGAAACGAGAAATGCGAAGGATAGAGACGCGACATTGACCGCAGAAACAGGCAGGAAAAGGACGCGAAGGAATAGAATCGGTTTCTCATCGTGGAAGGGAAGACAATGATGACGACTGCACGTGCAGACGCGCTCAATACGAAAATGGAAAAGAGAAGGAACGAGAGGGAGACTCGATGAAACATTTCCTGAAACGGTAGAGAGAAGAACGTCGCCGGGGGAAGCCTTTTATTCCAAAGGGAGTCCCTCGGAAGGGAGAAAACGGACGCGCCGACTACTGCGACACGAAGTAAGAGACGGCGTTGAATGCTTCGATGCTATTAGATTAGATTCTTTTCCGTGATCCGATTAAAATGTTATTTCCTTTATTGATTTTCTTTTCTCGATATCGAGAATTAAAGAGCAACGCGCTTTAAAGGAAAATTCTTTAGGAGAAAAATGGGTGCGTCGAGAAAAAGAGGGTTTAACGAATATCGAATTGATTCAAAATGGCTGCGTCTTTTACAGTCCGCATCGTAACGTAACAGAACGATACGTTTATATTTATGCTTCAGCGGAGTGGAATACGTTGGTAACGATGATTTTTTCGATGCCGGCGATGGACGAATTCAAATCAGGAGAGACGTTAATTCGAACTTTTCGTGTAACCTTCACGCGCTGATTATGCGAACCTTTTTGAACTCGAAGTAATACGGTATGCGTTAGATTGTACAGTACGTTGAACAAGACGACGAATTCGTATGATCGTTGAAACGTTTCTTACGATCACATAATATTTTCTTTATATCTATCAGTTAGTAATCTATTTATCATCTTCGCTCGTTTTTCCGCAATTTATTATTTTTCTTCTACAACATGTACATACTATCGCATATACAGGATGAGTCATTCAGTTCGTTAAAAGTCAATATTTCGGTGACTAGAAAAAATCTCGAATAAAAGAACTTTCAAGCAAGTTTTATAGATTTTTTTCCTTTTTACATGTAACAATAATATTTCTTTTTCCAATGTGTACCAAGTTGTTATAAATTAGATGATTCGTTCTACATACGATTTACGAATGAAAATTGAGAATTTCTGCCCCATCCATTAATTAATTTGTCTGTTTGTTCGCTCAAAACGTCTTTATTTCAGGTACGAAAATAGAGTTGAAGCTATCAACTGGATGATATAAAAGGACTTTCGCTGGCTGATCAAACATGAACAGAAACAACAACAATAACAATAACAACAATCATAATAATAATAACAACAATAATAACAATATGTCGTTAACCACACCGCCAGCGATACATGTCGGTCCGATAATAACGCCGGGCTCGAACGAGACCATTTCCATAGTGATACCGTTGTCCGCTCAATTAGCCACTGTTTCCGGACAAAAGGTCGAGAAAGCATCTTGTAAGGATTGTGGCAAGGACGCGAAACAACGTTCGCCAAATGGAGCTGCGCCGCGAATTAGAAACGATAAGACGAAGGGTTGTCCTTATCCCACTTGTACACGATACGGTCGTGCTTTTTCAAGGGCACACGATTTAAAGCGTCACATCGCACGACATGAAATGCGAAAAGAAAAGCTGATGGATGGTGAGAAGGGACAACTGGTCATCGGTTGTCTCGAATACGCAAAGAATCTCGTAAACGATTCTGCTTTGAGAACGAACGAGTCCTTTAAGACGGAGATTCCTCGGGATACGGAAACCAACGTTAGAGCGTACACATGTCCTCGTTGCAAGAAGAGATACTCAGAAGAAAGCAAATTTAAGGCTCATCTCGCTATGCATGACAAGGTAATCATTCTCAAGGTAATCACAGGTGATAAAATTATTTTTAATATCGTATAGAATTAATATCAATTCGTCCTTGTGATTTTCAAATATATAACTACGAAATTTCAGACAATGGCGAAGAACGTATGCACCCTATGCGGACTACAACTTCAAAACGAAGCCGATATGCAGGAGCATATGAAGCAACACGCGGGTGCTATCTTGCAAACTCAGTCGGCCCAGTCGATGCCACAAAACGAAAAGGAGGATGATTTCCTTCTCGAAGAGATGCTCTTACTGCATAAAAATCCACGAAGAACATCGTCTTCCGATAAAACAGTCGATGTTGCTAGTGGCAAAGTCGCGACAAAAATCAGGTGCGACTACTGTTCGAAGACTTTTAAAACAAAATGGACATTGAGCTCCCACGTAGCCGCACACGAAGGTCGTTATCAGTTTGATTGTGCCCAGTGCGGCAAAAAATTTGTGAGAAAGAGTCATTACGAGGGACACGTACGTTCCCACGAAGCAGCGAGGCCTTACGTATGCGAGCAGTGCGGAAAGACGTTCAAGGAATTGAAACACAGACGCGAACACACCAAAAGAAAGCATCCTGGGAATCAGAGTGCTATACAAAATCTCTTGGATAGCATTAGTCCGTGTGCATCCGAGGAAGTGCCAGTCGATCAGGCTAAATTCACTCTTTTGATGCCGGTGAACTTTACCGCTTAACAATAAGACGTATCGAATGTATTGATTTAAAAGCTTTTTCTCTCGTATGTATATCTAGAGATATGATAGACATTATGTTGAAACCTTTGTTAGTTTTCTGAAGATGCACCGATAAAAAAATTAGCATTAACGAGTTTCAATTTCTCATATATGGCGTATTGAACTTTTTTTTTTTACGTAGTCTTTATGTATCTTTTTTTATAGTAGAATCCAAATGTATTATGTATTACAATGATGAATTACGATGAAAATTATTAAATTATTCTTTCGTTTTGTTTCGTCGGAAATTCTTATACAAAATTTTGTTATCGAAAGAAAACGAATAAATCTTAAACTTGCCTACGATGGAAAAAAGAAAATAACAAATAAATGTAATGTTATTTGCTGTGCACCATTTCTAGAATATTTTAATAAAATTTTAATATCGATGTGTCGACGAAATGCCAGAGTTGCTAACTTTATTACTCGTAATTTTAACGCATCTATAATATCATCCTAATAGAATACGAATATTATCATATTTACAATTCCTTCGATATTAGGGAATAATTTTATATTTATAGGTAATAGTAGGTATTTACAAAGAACCCTGCGACTTGCGTTTTTGTAACACTACGTATTTTTAGAAATATTAATTGTGTTTAAACACGATTATAACGAACGAACTATTTCAAGGAACAATTCTTTTGTTTTATTATAACAGGCATTATATGACATTTTAGTTTTTATTAAATTTTCACTCGAATATATTTTAATAATAATATACGAATATATTTCTTTTTTAACGATAAAACGACATATTACGTTGATATGTTTATCTAACGAAATAATGATACTTCGTTGGCTTTATTTGTACAAAATTTGAAACGCAATATCGAAAAAACAAAACTTTGTCAGAATTAAGAAGATAGCCTTTATTAGGATTTCTTTTCAAATGAGCCCAAATAAGCGCCGTAGAACGTCATCGAGATGCGAAGAGCAAAAAAATATGCAAAAGCATGCGGCTGATGAATGTTTTTACTATCATACTCTGGACACGCTTCCACCAGAAGTTTTAGAAATAGTATTACGTTTATTACCCTTACATGATGTAGCAACTGCAGTTCGTCTAGTGTCCAGGTGGAATATCTAACGAATATTCATTGAAATATAATAAATTCTCACCTTGATAAAAATATGTTGATATAATCACTATCATCATTTATTTATTACTAGGAATAAATATTAATCGGTGATCCGATTTTATAATCAGTTATTATATTCGTGTTTTTAAATGTAATTACCGATTAATATTTATACATAATAATAACCAATAAATCAAAAGATCATATGATCTTTTCAGACGTTGTTTGAACGTCGCTACGATAGTTTTGAATGCTTCATTTCTTATTGCTGGTACAAAACTTGAAAATGCAATGAAACATATAGAAACAATGATAATGAAAGTTAAGACAGGTGCTGACCTACTAACCTTCAGCAGAGTATTCAATATCCTAGAAATGGTCATGGCACAATACAAGATGCTCAGAGCTGTAACTTGGAGATATACACATCCTTCAAAACCAGAGAAATTTTCACGACTTTGTTTTTATGCTGGTAGTCTGCTTGATAATTTAAATAGTCTGCTTCATCGTGCTATAAATTGTCCTGTTTCTTTATTGGGGCTCCAACGACCAGATTCAAACATTTTTTTTTTTATATCCGACTGCAAGCGCTTTATGAACTATTTTGAAAAAATTTCTGAATGCAGAGTGAACAGGTAAAAAAAACTATACTTATATGATAAAAGGCAAAAATATATAAATGAATAAAAGATAAATATACGATACCTTCATTTCCAAATATAAGTTTTATTTTCTATCTAAAAATTTATAAAATAATTTTATGATTAGATCTGTTTTGGTGTCCGGATGTAAAGCTGTAGATGTTCTAGACTGTCTTGCAGAAGGACGTCAGGTTTTATCATTCAATATATTGTCTAATGAAGGAATCAAAAATAACATTATTAGTATGAAATTAAAATATGTAATAAAACGAGCTTGGTTCACTTGTCTGAAAATTCCAAGTATGCCTGATGAAAATTCTTGGAAAGACCAACAGCGTTTCATGTACCTCAGACTACGTCGTTTAGTTAGCAGTGTGAATGAACATTATTATGAAAACTTACGATATGAACGAGAATTACTTTTACAGGTAACATCTATAATGATATAATATGATAGCTAATATTTTTATTTCTTTATACAATTTTGTATTATTATCTAATTCCAATAATTAGTAATAGCTTTATAAAACTTGATTGAAACTCATAGTTTTCTTCTGTATCTTACATAACTTTCTTTCAATTTACATAAAAATATAAATATTTTAATAATTCTATACATACAGCATTAAATAAAACGTTTTATATACAGGAACCATCAATACCACCTCCAAGACTACCACCAGTATCTACATATTCTGGTTATGGAGAATATGGTGGACAATTCTTTTATTATGGGAATATGAATAAATATGCTTATGAGAGCAAAATCAAATCCTTACCAGTAACTGACCATGAAAATGCACAAGATGATATTGAAGAAATTCATGGAACGCCTTGCTTCAATCTCATCATAGCTGTAGAATTGAAATGTTCACTAGAACTGGCACCTTTTACTGTAAGAACTTTATTGCAGTCCAATGAGCTAGAAATATATACAAAAACTCCAAATCGGCCAGAGATTTATTTAAAACTTGATATCATGTGTCCTGCTTCAATGGCTAATAGATTACCAGGAAATTTTACTTGGGAGCTCAATAGTTCTCGTCATATACGTCATTCTTCTTAATACATTACAAATAAATTTTTTTTTAGTATATTATTATAACTCAAAATATAGAAAAATGATTTCTATTACAACTGATGTAATCTTTTGATAAGCAAAAGTTATTAAAAGAATTACTATATAATTTTTATATTTTTGACAATAATTTATTTTATTTTAAATATTAATAAGAATCAAAATTTTTATCATGCTTTATATACTATTACCAAAATTTTGATCACATGTTTATAATTTATTAGAAATTTATTTAAAAAGAATTCTAATGAGATTAAAGTCATATACTTATATACTATATACTAAACTTTATCTACCAATAACATTATTATAATACCTCATTTACTTGTATAAAATTAATAATAATACTCTTTTATGCACATTTTATTCTTTTAAAAATTTTAGTGTTAAAATTATACAAATGTTAACAGAATTAAATTATTTTTGCATTTAAATCATTGAGAAGATATAGATCATATATATACATATATATATACATATCATACATACATACATACATATATACATATAATATAAATGCCTTTACCAATAACATTACAATAATTAAGTAAAATGTATAAATAAAGAACCTAATTAATAAGGAAGAAATAAGGTTTAAACAAAACAATTAACAAAAAATTACAATTTATAAAGTTTATATGCATTTATACAATATTTTCCAACTTTTTAATTTTTAACACCTAATTGTATATTTTCTGCAAAATCTTCTTCCAAATCTTTCTGTGGTTGCCACATTATATCATTAAGTTTTCTAGCACGATCTTCTAATATACTATATGCAAAATGATTGAGGAGGATTCCTTTAGGAATAGCAATTCCTTGAAATCGATAAATAATTTCGTTATTGTCTGATATTAATTTATGAATTGCAGCAACAGTACAACGTCCTATTATATTTGTATTACTTATCATTGGACCTTTACTAATGTCTATATGATCTCCTACTCTATAAAGAGTAATTTTATTATCAACACTATGAGCAGCAATATCAGGTATTTGTTCAAACTTAAACGGATTTTCATGAAACATTTCTTTAGCAATATCTTCTGTTGTTTCTAATCTTTCTATGGGTAACGCACTATTTATCAATTTTACAAATAAAGCAGACATTGCTTTTAACTCTGCCTCTGATGGTTTCCAATCAGGTAAATTAATAAATACATCATGTACAAAACTTCCAGATTTTATTACAGGTGTTGGAAAACTGTGTAAATGAACTGTTATATCATCTTTAAAAGCAGTGTCAGCTATAGCACCCAGAATAAAAGAACAAGTTCGCCAAAAAGCATAATTCACTGTACTTATTTTTGGAGTCAACATGCTTAGAAGTTCTAAGTTGCAATTAGATGTTAAAGGTTTATGCATATCCCATGGATTTCCATCGACTAATGCTAAAGCAGATACATTAGTAATACCTTCAGAAATATGTTTTGCACAATCATGAGGAGTTGAGATATCTTTATTCATAACTAAAACAACTTCCTCTATAGGTGATTGATATTTAACTTCAATTTTTTCTATTCTACCAATAGCAGCTCGCTGGATTTTTTTCTGTTCATCGAAGAGATCATTTCTTCTTTTTTTGGCTTCTGTTTTTGATAATATACTCATATATCTTGAAGATATATATGATTGTAACTTCAAATTATTGAAACAAAGACTTCCACATCTACAAAAAATCATAATAAAAATCAAATTATAAATTCACAGTTTTTTAATAAATTATTAATAACTATAGAAAATATTCATTAAAGAATTAGAAGATTGTTTTATATATAAAAACCTTTTACTACTATGATATATTTAAAATACCACACAAACCTTTGAAACATTTTTGAAAATTTTGAAAGGTTAAATGAATGTTTTCATTTGTATCAATCTTTTTATTTTATGTATTTTTTCTTATGTCGGAATGTATAGTTTATTTTTTATGCCGTATATAGAATATTAAATAATTGTATAAATTATTATTTTATTATTTCTTCATAGATCTTGTTGTAAACCGCTAAGCATTTGATCTATTTCCTTATTCAGTAAGTCTTACTCGATTACTTGTAATGGTTATAGATATTTATAAGAAATCTTAGCTACAATATCAAACATAGACTACAATTTCAACCCTGTACTTGCAAAGTCAGATGGCGCTATGAGTACATCGGAATATTGATGCAAATATCAGGATGCGATTAAATATTACATTAAAATTATATATTTAATAACTGAACGGCTGATATTGATAAGTAGAGTGTAATTTATGCATCATTTAAATAAAATAAATAATTCGATATATTATTGCGCCATCTGACGTTAAAAATACAGAATTAAAATTTTTGGATTTTTAAAAACTTGAAAGTTCTGAAAAGAGTCAATAAGAGAAGTAAGAGGTTATGGACGCCTGATTCACGTGTTCAGCTTCGAGAATATTGTTGAATACTCAGTGATTTTAATTACATTTTGTATACATAATCAATAATATAAGATCATTCTATGACAGGTATATAATAGAAGAAAAGAATCCATATATCTTCTATGTAAGTTTTGTTAAAGTATAAATATAATTTCAGTTATATATTTTCAGTATTTATTAACAAACTAAATATCAGTGTGAAATTATTCTATAATAAATAATTGAATTGATTGTTACAAAAATTGATCGTTTTTAGTTAAATGGGGCGAAAAGCGAAATTCGATAAGACAGTTGTACCTAGTGGAAAAGGTAAAAAGACGAAAAAGCAAGGAGATCCAGTATTTCCTGGATTGGCAGGTACATTAAATTAATTTAATTTAGTCACAGATTTTAAATATTTTAAATATTAATTTATTTTTATGATTAACATAAAAAGTTATTATATATGCCAAATATTACAGTGAAAAATGAAAGCACATTAAGTCATCGTCAAAAACAAAGAGCTAAGAAAAGATTATTAAAGAAACAAAAATTAAAAGAAAATGCACAAAATATAAAAAAATTGAAAGATATAAAAAATAGTATACAAAGTAAAGAAGATATAAAGAAAAATAAAGTTAACACTATTAAAAATAATACTATTGAAGATATAAATAGTAGCAAGGAAATTAATGAAGAAGATGCAATATTCAATAAAAATGATAAAATACAAAACAAGCTCAAAAGAAAAATGAAAAACAAACTTTTACCTAAACCTATAAAAGAAAACAATGCAGAGTTTGATAAATCAAAAAATAATAATGTAGAAATTGGTATTGATAACGAACAAGATAATAGAAATAAGAAAATACAAAATAAGAAATATAAAAAAATGAAAAGCACATCATTGAAAAATACTGTGAATGCAACAAGTATTAATTCAGAATCTAGTTTAGAAGAAAGTAGTGATATGGAAATTGATAGTAAAAGTGAATTATTAAATATATCTAATAAAGAACAGAATAAAAAAATAAACAAAACTAAAAGTAAAACATTAGTTCAGGCTATAAAAACAAAAAATGATCATACAGATTTAAGCAAAGAAAAAAATGATATGAAAAATAATTACAAAAATAAAAGATTTGATAAAAACAATGAAGTACAAAGTAAGAAATTAAAAAACACAAAAAAATTATTGACTAATGATATGGAAGAAGAAACTGATGATGATATGGAATTTAGTGAAGATGAAGAAACTGAAAACATGAATTTTGATGAAGAAGATGATTTATTGCCTATAGAAAAGGCTAATAAAAAGTTAAGAAAGAAACAAGAAATAGAACGGTAAGGAAACAAATTATATAATAATATAAAAAATTAATCACGTTTCTATAGGTAAAATATACTTAAATATTTAAATGTAATAGGGAGCTTGCAGAAGCAGAAATGAAAGAAATGGCAACTCAACAAAATATGTTTTCATTTCCAACAGAAGAAGAACTTACAAATGTTACAGACTTGAAAGAAATACAACAACGTATACGAGATGTTATTATGGTATTATCGGATTTTAAAAAATTACGAGAAGAAAATAGGTATATTTCCTAATATGTTTCTTCTTATTTGTATTATGATTATTATAACAAAAATAACTACTGCTATATTGTATTTTAGATCACGCTCAGAGTATTTAAATTTGCTTCAACATGATCTGTGCACATACTATAGTTATAATAATTTTCTTTTGGAAAAATTAATGCAGATGTTTCCATTGGATGAGTTACTTGAATTCTTAGAAGCAAGTGAAGTACAAAGGCCTATGACTATTCGTACAAACACACTAAAAACTCGGCGTCGTGACTTGGCAGAAGTAAGTTTATAAATAAAAAAAATAATAAATATTTATAATTTTTGTATTTTAATTATTTTATTACTTATTATTTATAACAATTTATTTACTTCATCAGGCATTGATCAATAGAGGTGTTAATCTAGATCCTATAGGAAAATGGACAAAAGTTGGATTAGTAGTGTATTCATCACAAGTACCAATGGGTGCAACTCCAGAATATTTAGCAGGACATTATATTATTCAGGGCGCATCTAGTTTTCTTCCTGTTATGGCATTAGATCCTAAGGAAAATGAAAGAATTCTAGATATGTGTGCAGCACCAGGAGGAAAATCCTCTCATATTGCTGCACTCATGAAAAATACTGGTATTCTCTTTTCTAATGATGTAAATCAAGAAAGGATAAAAGCTATTGTTGGTAATTTTCATCGACTTGGGATTGTCAATTCTGTTATTTGCAGTTATGATGGAAGAAAATTATCTTCTGTAAGTATAACAAACATATATTAATGCTTGTTAGTAATATGTTATTTTTGCATGGTAAAACGTATTGTCCATGTATAATTAATTCAATTGTATATTTCTAGATTATTAAAGGGTTTGATAGAGTGTTATTGGATGCTCCTTGTACTGGCACTGGTGTTGTTGCAAAAGATCCTAGTGTAAAAACTAATAAAGATGAAATAGATGTACAACGTTGTTGTACTTTACAAAGAGAGCTATTACTAGCAGCAATAGATAGTGTAAATGCTAGATCCGAGTCAGGTGGTATTATAGTTTATTCAACATGTTCAGTTCTTCCAGAAGAAAATGAGTGGATTGTTGATTATGCTTTGAAGAAACGTGATGTCAAATTAGTACCTACTGGTTTAGAATTTGGTGCAGATGGTTTTACAAATTATAGACAATATAGGTTTCATCCTTCTCTTAAATTGTCTAAACGGTTTTATCCACATGCACACAATATGGATGGATTTTTTGTAGCAAAACTTAAAAAGTTTTCCAATATTATTCCTAAACAAGAACAAATAAAGGAAACACTGGAATAAAAATTATATAAATAATTTAACATTCTTTCCAATTAAAAACATTACCACAATATATATTTAAAATTTAAATTAATTTTTAATATTGATATTAAAATATTAATGTAATATAAATTTAAATTAACTTACATAAAAATGTAAAATGATTTTATAATGTTTATATCGTGCCTTAAGAAAATAGATACATTTAAATATATATATGGATACATTATATATATTTTACATAACATTGAAGAAATAAATTATACAACTTGTTTGTAGAATTGCAATTAAAAGATCAGTTTGCAAATAATATTCTATTGATACATAGTTAAAAGTATCTTTGTTTTTTACAGCTACAAATAAAAATTAATATTTGTTGAAATGTATATACATTTTCTAAATTTTTTGGACATTCGAGATTTATTCAGTGGAAAAATATACTTTTTAACTGTTTGTCACAAAGTCTTTTTACTTCATCTGTAATAGATATTAAGAAATTAGTAACTTTGGAAATATAAAAAGAATAAGTATTTTCTTAAAATGTATAGAATAATCTATAACAAAATAAAATCGCGTCTGCGCACACTTTAAAAAGTTTACATACCATCAATCTCTAGAATACTGGCACTCTTTTGCTGTATTACAACAAAAAATTCTCTCAAATTTGATAATTTTCCAATAACCCAATAATCACTTATAGTTTTAATAATGATCTCACCAGCTTCCTTTAACCTGAATAATAAAAAAAGTATAACTTCAAAAGATCAATTCATAATTTAGAAAATTATTAGGATATAAATTATTAAGGATATAAAATTCTTACCTATTTGTATCATTATATATATCAGTAATGATCCTTAATACTTCAGGAGTAGTTAATACATTAGAACATCTTCTATTGTCTAAATGTATTGTACTTTTGTAAGCAAGATTAAGTTTATTAAAATATAAATATTTTGTAGATGATTCTGGTGTTACTATTACATGTTTTGCACATTGTTCAGCTACACAACTAACTAATGTAGTTAATTGTGGGCCAAGAAAACTATCTAAACTCTTAAAAAAGTCTATTAGCAAATTGGTTTTACCTGAAAAAGTTGATATATAGATAAATATACCTACATATTTATATGTTACTATATATATATATATATATATATATATATATATATATATATATATATTTATAAATGATAAATTATAGTATTTATATATATAAAATATTTAAATAATTTAATAAATATTTTCTTTTAAATATGTCATCTTGACAATAGTTTGTTGCTCCTGAATAATCATAATATTTAATTACTGGTATATAATATTATAACATAAGGAATTCGATTTTTCGATTAACTTACTGTCAACAAAGAGACATATTGTAGCACTCAATGCACGATACACAACTAAATATAAAGACACAGGTTTGGTTGAATAATTAATGAAAACTGTGGGAGATTTTCCTACTAAACTTGGTTCATTGATACTGGAAGGTCCAATAATAAACCTGTTGACATAAATGCAAATAATAATGTTTTCTAATACATAATAAAAATTTATACATACTTTCCATAATGAGAACTTGTAAATGGCGATGGAGAATTTCGAGGCATTGATCCTCCATGTAATTCTTTTTCAAGATGAGCTGGTAATAATGTGCTTACTAAATAATTATATACTACTTGCATATCTTCTGGTTCTAATCCACTCCTAAATATATATGAGAAACCATATGACTTTTATTGTATTTGTAGTATAAAACCATTAAAGCATTAAAACTATTTACCATACAACCTGATCATTGTAAAGGAATGCTGTATATTTTACTTGAGAAAACATTGCTTCTACAAGATTCATAAAGCATTGCACTTGTAAAAATGTGATTTTGTCAAGAGGTAAAAATTGTAAACCTTGAAAAACATCCAAAATATCACTGTTATTTAATTTTAGTGATAGCAGGTACTAAAACAAATATCTATAGATAAATGCTTGTAATAATATAAGATTGTAAATATTTGTTATAAATTATATTAATGCACAATACTACTATATTTAATTCATAAACTATTACTTACTCTTGAAAAGAAATGCTCAAGTTTATGTTTTAATAGAGTTATAGAACCACAATCAGGATCATTGATTATTGTTTCAAAAGAACCCATAAATAATCGAAACATAATATAGGTTTGTTTTAATATAGCTTGACAAACACTACTGGAGACTTCATCATTTTGATATTCCATATACTTGTTACCATCCTTTTCTCTACAGATGTATGGTATACCAACAATCTGTGGTAGAAACATAAAATATAGCCTTTATTTTACATCATTTATACTTATAATTATAATATAAATAAAAAAATTATTTTACAATATCTTACCATTACCATCCAAAAATCTGGTTCTGGTTGATAGTAAATTTGACGGGTTTTATGTGTATGACAATAATCACAAGGTTGTCCAGGATTGAAAGATCTAATTTATCAAATAAAAATAGGAACAAAAGTAATGTAAATTAAATTTTTTTGATAATAATATAACAAACAAAAAATAATGTGATTATACATACTCTGTGAATTTTATAATTGCTTCGCTAAGACCTATATTTTTAATTTGTACATCTAATTCTTTCTCTGGGTAATAATAAAGTATCTTTTTCTCCTCCTATACGAATATGAAAACATTTACAAAAATGATAAAGGTTATGTTCACGTAAGTTCACAGTTTAATCTATATAATTCCCTTTTAAACAAATTTACATTATTATCATTTGGATATTATGAAATATCCTTAATATTCTTAATTATATTGATGTACTCACTTCGCCTTCTTTTTTTGCATATGTTCCATTGAAGATATAAAAGTGCTCCAAAGTAATTTCAGGTTTTGATGTCATTTCGATTAATAGTTAATAACTATAATAATATTAAGAAAATCTGAACAAAGATCTGACAAATGTATATGCACGATTTTCAGATGATTATTTATTTCGATTCTTATTTACTTGACATGTTAGTCAATAGCTGAAGTAAACATCATGAATAAATAGATAATAGTATCAGTTTGATGTAAATATTAATAAACACTCTGTTTTAATCAAACCTTTTTCGTGAAGCCATGCTTTAATCGAATAATTTAAACCAATGAAAACAAAATGGTCTATCGATAAATCGATATATAGCCTAAGAATATATTTCAAGTCGAGTTTCCAATCTTTTTAATCGAGGTTTTTTCGTGATGTATTTTAATTTTTGAAAATGATTAATATATAAATTGTATATACTCGTATATACATTCTGCGACAAAATGATACACATCCTTAGATCTTTGGTATTTCGCAAATCCAATGGAATATATAAACATTTCATACGTATTAGCACAAAAGTCATCCTTTCTTCAAAAACATGCGACAAAGCCAGCAATTATTTATACTCTTTTCCCCGAAATGGAATTGTTTATATGAAAAACAAGTACGACAAAGATAGATCGCTAGCGTTGAAAATATAACAATAATAAATTTACGACAGTTAATAGACGAATCTTGAGGTAGTAAGATCTATACGTGACTAATTTATATATTATAGTATTTTATTAGAATTAATTAGATATTAAGTTTAGTATCAATCGTAAAATGAGTCGTAAAAAAAATTAGATGAAACTAAAAAGAAAATTATTTTAAACTTGATAAAAGAACAGTTGAGTATGTTCAAAATTGCAAAAATTATGAACTGAAGTAGAAACATGATCACAAATTTCATTAAAAAAAATGATAATTACGGAAAATTGAAGAATAC